>NW_006295062.1:845177-871057 GCF_000327345.1 Myotis davidii
CAGAGAACAGAACGGTGACTCAGAAGATGGTGACCGAGTCATCTGCTTTGCATTGTCGAGAACATTTTTCACATGTTACTTGGTGAAACTAGCAATAAAAGGCGCCAAATGCTAGAAATAGAACAAGAAGATAAAGAAAAAAATATCTTATTTCCTCTAGAGAAATCTGCCTTGATTCAGGACATTGCTATAGGAAAAATTATTTTGCTTTGAACAGCTCTCTTTCTGACTCACTTTTTGGAAAGAAAGTGCTGAACAGATAATGCCCTCCCTTCCCGCCCCCCCCCCCAGCTCCACTGAAATCTGAATGCTGTAAGCCCTCCTTGCTGACTTGTGAAAGAGATCTCTCTATATTCATTTGGGCTCTGTGCATGTCACATGATCTCAATACATTCCAAATGCTAAGAGACAAGATTACTACTTAACCATAGAATAAACCAACAGGAATTTTAATCAAGACAATATCCAATAATGAATAAAGATGGAATGTTTTTGGAGGGATTCCAGAATACACATTTGGGAATTTTTAATCTTGCTCATCTTTGAATCTAACAAAAATATTTGAAATTTTTCTGCCCATGCTATTTCAGCCTGAATCCAGAAACTAGCTACTATCTAAGGTATTAAAGTATTTCATCTACACAGACATTGAATTTTCCAAATCTAAGCCAGTAATTGATACCAGATTAAGTGAAATATGAATCAGTAGAAAAGTTCCTTTAAATGGAGCATTTAAGCTGAAATTTTTTATGATATGAAAGATGAAATCAAGACAGTAATGATCAGATTGTGAGAAGGTTACTGTTTTTAATATTGCTTTATTCTGGGATTCATTTTATTTTAATGCCTCAGACCTGGCTGATTTGTAATAATTTATCAAACTGCTAAATCATACTCAGTTATTGGTGGCGGAAGCTATCAGAATCAACACTAAATTTAAAGGAAGCATTTTTTACAATCATTATAATCAGCTGTGATTTACCTGAAATGTGAATTTTAGCATTCTTTTAATTGTTTTTGAAACAGTAAGAAGATAGGAGCCTAGTAATGAGTTTGAAGGTTAGAGGCTGTGGAGCTATTATTCCTGTTGTTGGCAGGGATTTTCCACACCCACCTTCCCCAGATAGAAACAAAGGTTTTTTTCTCCCCAAGGCTGCTTTGGGCATTGCTGCTTGGGTATCTGAAAAGGACCCAGTGATGGTAGAAAGAAAGATGCTGAAGGTGAAACATAGATTAAACGTGACATGTTACACTATAGGAAAGGTATTTTTATAGAACATGCACGCAGTAGATCAAAGACTTCATTGTGCTTATTTTTGTCTTCACACACCTACTAAACCTGCATTTCTGCTGATGAGTGAAATTCTAGCTCTTTGGCAATCCCAGGACCCTAAATTGATACATCACCCAGCAGCATTAAAATGTTGGTTTTGCATGATTAAAAGTGTGGGTGCACAATTTCACTGCAGGAATGAGAGTTGTAGTCATTTAAAGTAAATCAAGACTAAACAACGAAAATGAGAAAAATGGCCTGTGTAATTGCCTGTTGGCTGTCTCAATACCTCACCTGAAGGAAAGACTAGAACTGAGGTCTGAGCTAGGCCTTCTCTGAGCGTTTAGTGCTGGTCTCGGACAGGTCTCCAGACACGTCCTGAGTAAGCCTCCAGTTCGGGTGAGAAGGAGGGAGAGAGGGTTGAAAAGGCATTTCTGAAGCCATTTCGGACAGTAATTGTTGAAGGTCTGCTTTTTCATGGTTTTTTTGTTGTTGTTGTTGGTTTTGTTGTTGTTGTTGTTGTTTGTTTGTTTGTTTTTCTTTTAGGACTGAGGAGCAGCCATAGCTGCTTGCTCCTCCCTGTTGATTCCCTGAGACCCCGCCCCACCTGTCGTGTTGTTTTGTTTTTTCACTTTATTTGTTTGGTTTCTCTTTTAAGAATTATTTTCAAATCATCTTGAATATTACGGATTTTTTGCTGTGTCCTGACCAAGCATTTCATCTGACTCTGGTCTATGTTGTGAAAGTTTAAAAGCTAAATAACTCCAAGCCATCAACAAACTCATCAGAGAAAAGAAGTGACAGTATTCCCAAAGAATAGGAGAAGCTAATAGAGTTATATATGTTTTAAGAGGTAGATACGATCATGTGTGCACAATATAAAACAGAAGGTTCCTAATGATTGAAAAAGAAGGGGGGAGCTGTTTGGTAGCAGCTTGGTGAACTTTGGCTGAACTTCTGGGTTTGGCAGGCTCGCTGCGGACAGTCTAGGATGAGGCATTAGGGCTCGCATCTGAGAAGCTGACATCAAGCAGACAGCAAGACATGATATCTTATTTTCCTGAGCCATGCTGACACAAATTGAACCCCCCTTATTATTTTCTTATGCCAGTAAAGTTGCACTTGGAATTTAAGCATTTTGTGTGCAGATGTTGAAGGCTGGGCTGGTTTAATTTAAATAATTTGCAGATTGTTTAGTAGCACTCCGAAGACAGGAGTGCTTCTCATCTGAGTTCAATTTTATGAGCTTTGGATTCTGAACTCTGCAAGGTAAGACTGAAGCATTAAAACCCGAGTGCTGAAGAGCCCACTGTCGCTTCTGCTGGCTTTGTTCGTGGAGGAAATAGAGTCCCAATGCTGTCCCTCATTCGCCCCACTTTTCACCTTTTCACAGTTCTCCCCTGCAGAAAACCCAGCACCTTAGGCAGAAATGGATGGGGGGCTGGGAAGCGGGTGGACAGAGATGGTGCCTTATCAAAACAGAAGATCAGACATGAAGAAGCCTGACCTGATATAAAATACTCGTTCCGTCTCTCTGTCTTTAGAATCACTCGCCATTCCATTTCTCTGGTCCACAGCCATCATGCATCTGCGCTGTTTGTGCGCTCCCTCCCCCCATCAGACATTTCTTTCACCGATGTTTACTTACCCAGTGTTCCCAGAGATTACATGTGGCCTCCCTGGAGCCCAGGCATAGATGCATGATTGTATTCCACGTGAGTCGCCTGCCTTCATTCTCCAGTGCAGGGTTTGTTTGCCCAGCTAGGCCCCACATACTAAACAATATGAGCGAATGCTTCTTGGAAGAAAGTAAGATGTCAGTGTACATTACAACCCCCCTGGGGTAAATGGAGAACAGCCATAAAGGTCTAAAGAAATGTACTTTATAATGAAATATACCTCATATAATTTATGAGCCAATACTCAGAGATGAGTTTTTCTCTTTGGGAGTGTATGTCTGTATGTGAGAGAAGAGAAAGCATGTGATTGTATAAAATTCTTAATAATGATCTGGGGGTGGGGAGATGTTCTTTCTAGTTTGGGCAATGACCAAAAGCAATTTCCATTGGCCTCTGTGAGTTCCTATGGAGAATGTTGGGTGCCCCTTTCCCACAGCCCCTCTGGCTGTGGTCAGTGTACTGGGTGTGGTCAGGCCTTAACCCAGGGGTGGGCAAACTTTTTGACTCGAGGGCCACAATGGGTTCTTAAACTGGACCGGAGGGCTGGAACAAAAGCATGGACGGAGTGTTTGTGTGAACTAATATAAATTCAAAGTAAACATCATTACATAAAAGGGTACGGTCTTTTTTCTTTTTTAGTTTTATTCATTTCAAACGGGCTGGATTTGGCCCTCGGGCCGTAGTTTGCCCATGGCTCCCTTAATCTCACGTGCAGAGAACTTTCTCTCCCTGCACAAGGGCAATTAAAGGTGGAATATGCAGAAAGAGGGGAATGGTGCCTGTGTTGGATAGATAGTACCATGTTACTCCTCTGCCTGGGAGTTTTGTTCCCCAAACCAGGGCTCAGCAGGGATGTACTAAATTGCAAGAGACAAAATCCACACTTGGAGTTGAAAGTCTTGGGTTGTTAGAGTCTATTTTCCCTAGTGATGGACACGATAAGAGTGGCTCTAAACAAATCGTTTTTTGTTTTGTTTTTTTAGGAAAGAAAATATCAACAAAACACTTTCTTTTCTTTTTTTGCTTGTGTTTTTGTTTTTGGTTTCACTCCCATATTGAAAAACCTCCCTTTGGATAGGAATGAAAGCATCTTCCATGCCAATACAGTCAAAGTAGCAGGGATTACAGTTTATGATAAGATTTTAGAATTGGAAGTTATCATAGAAATAATCCAGTCTAAATCCTCATTGTTTGAGCAAGAAAGCTGACCCCCATAACATGACATAGCCTTGTTCCTAGAAGGGCCACGCCCAGAAGCCAGGGCTTCTGCCATTCTTCCCATCCTCAGCTTCCCCTGACCCCATGGCCCCGCCACAGTGCAGCCTTCCTCTACTTCTCCTGGAATCCCGCTTCCCCAAGACCACCATGAAAAGAAGGGATGATGGGAATCTCCAGGCTACAACACAAAAGAAAGTCCACAGATTACCGACACACTTTTACAAGTGTTTTGGTTGATAAATTCTCTTTCTTACCACCTTCCAAGCTAGAAAATTCAGGCAAAGTTGACCACTTGGATGAGGGTCCTAGATGAGGACCCACACCGGAGCCATCATGGGGCAGAGCCCAGCTCTCTCTCCCTAGGTCCTGGCCTGAGCTCCCAGAAAGGTGTGAGTGGAAAAAGCATTATGGGCTCTTTGCTCACTAAGAATGCAGTCGCAGGGATAAGGGGTACAAGGGTACAGAGACTAAATCAGGGAAGGAGGGACCAACCATATGAAGGTATATTGCCAAGATGAAGGGGCCAGTTGAGACTTTGCTCTGTCCAAGGGACTGCAACCCCAGACCATGTAAACTGCTCTCCAGACCATGTCTGATGGAGGAAGACAGGGCAACTATATCCACTGAATCCCATCTTCCTTAGGTCACAGATTGGCCTCACAGGAAGTAACTCCTCTGCTCTTTGGGGTTCTACATATGTAGGCATGAGCACTAGAGCAATATCCCAAGATGCCATCCACAGGGGAGCTCTGGGACCAAAGTCAAGAGGTGGGGCTACCTGTCAGAGGAGCTTCCTGTTGGAGTTAAGGCACTGTAGGGTTGAGTCCTCACAGAGCTGGAACAAGAGGCAGATGAGGCCAAGAGGCCCTAAAATAGTATGTAAGAAATGTCTCCTTTGCTATGAGAAATAAATTATCTTCTTTAACCTTGTCTTCCAGTATATAGATAAATATATATACTATAGGGATAGATAGATGATAGATAGATAGATAGATAGATAGATAGATAGATAGATAGATAGATAGACAGATAGATAGACAGACTACAGAATCAAAATTACAATACCATCTTCTTTCGGTTGATCATATATATTCAACAAATAAATGTCAGTTGCATAAAACACTGTTAAGTGTCAAGTTATTAATTGGACTCCCCAGCACTAGAAAGACAAAGCCATTAAGTCACAAACACAATATGTTATAGAAATGGCTTTGTATTGCCCTATTACTGTCATGTTATCTATACTAATAAAAGGGTAATATGCTAAGAAGCCACAGTGGGAGGGGCTGAGGCAGAGGTGGTTAGGGGCAATCTGGCTGGCAGGGGTGAGCAGTTAGGAGGGATCAGGCCAGCAGGGGAGAGTGTTTAGGGGCGATCAGGCTGGCAGGGGAGAGCTGTTAGGGGTGATCAGGAAGGCAGGCAGAGTGCTTAGGGGCGATCAGGCAGGCAGGCAGGTGAGTAATTAGGACCCAGCGGTCCCGGATTGTGAGAGGGTGCAGGCCAGGCTGAGGTACCCCCCTTGCACAAACTTCATGCATTGGGCCTCTAGCTTAAAATAACAGCTCTGATAACCAAGGCTTTGACTTCACATACATCATCTCCTGATCACTTAGCAGTTGCTAAAATTCAAAATGGTTGACATAACTGTTGTCACCAATGTCCCCTAAAGAAAAGTAAATCCTAATCAAGGTCTTTTATCCTAATCAAGGTGTCTCTCTAAGCTTATTCCTTCATCTCCAAAGTGCCTTCACCTTGACCTTAATAAGATAGGCTTCAGTTTGACTTGCTTTACAGGTTAGGGTTCTGTGAGCAATTTTGGATGAGAGAAAAGCTCAAAAATATTTCTTAGTCACAAGACCAGATAATTGTTGTTGCCCCACCCCCTCTAATGACCTAGAGATAAATAGTTAACAGGAACGGGAAAGCAAAGCAAATGATGTGTCATTGAAGACATGAATACTTCAGGAAGGTTTCTATGGGTTCTTAGATAACTGAGCCACATGGCTATCTGGAGAAGATCCCTAACTCTTAGTTGCACTTCAGAGGGGACCACTGTGCCTGCCCCAACACCTCCTTTGTGTGCCTCAATCCGATAGGAACCCAGAGTGTGAGCACTGTGTGGGCCCTTGAAAGACACTTGGGTGGGTTAACTAACTGATATGAGTTAAATTGTATTCCCCCCACCCCAAAAAAAAAGAGATATGTTGGAGTCCTAACCCACTCCCATGCATCTCAGAATGTGGCCTTATTTAGAAGGAGAATATTTACAAAGATAATAGGTTAAAAAGAGATCATTAGGATGGGCCCTTAATGAGATCATTAGACTGGTGTCCTCATAAAAAGAAGGAAGTTGAACACAGAGCTACACACAGAAAAAGCCATGTGAAGATGAAGACAGAGATCAAGATGATGCATCCACAAACCAAGGGATACCAGCAAGCCACCAGAGGCAGGAGAGGGACATGGAACAGCTTCTCCCTCAGAGACTCACACCTTAATCTCCATCTCAGAACGCTGACCTCCAGAATGAAGAGAAAATGAATTCCTGTTATCCTAAGCCACCCAGTTTTCTGCACTGTGTTATAGCACCTTTGGGACACTAATACACTACTGTGTCCCCATTTCATGTTGAGGTAAATGCGGAAAACAGAGGCCCAGAAACAAGAAGTGACTTGACAGAGGTCACAGAGCAAGCTAATGGCAGAACAAGCCGAAGCCTCCATGCCTGGGGAGCGAGTGACTAAGAGGCTGGCCATCCCTGTTCTCCAGCCTACTGAGCTCAGCACAGGACGCTGTGATGTTGGCAAATAAAAACCCATGTGAGATCTTTCCTCCTATGTTCTTTTCAAAGGGAAGAGAATTAACCCTCTGATGTCCTCCAGACAGGACAGAGCTGCAGCATCTGAAAAGCAGCATCGAGCCCTCTCTCTCAGACTCTCTCCAGCTCCCTCCCCCAACCCCACTGAAGAAATGAAAAAAATCAATCTGTGTTAAAGACAGATGGGAACACCCAAATAGAGGAAACACAGAGGTGGTGTGGATTGGCAGTGGAGAGCAAAGTGGCTAGCAGGCATTTCCTGCCATGCCCAAGTGGATGGGGGCACTAGGCCTGGAAACTTAGAGTCTGGCACCAGGTTTATAAACTGGAAATGGCTGGCTGGCCCTCAGCAGTGGGGCCGTGGTTAATAGACAGTGCTGACCCCTCTGTTGGAGGGTCCCAAAATGAGTTGACGTGTCTTCCCATCAGGGAAACAGAGGAAGGGAGAGCTATAGTCCGTGCTGTCGGGTAACGTCCAACCACTGGAGCTCCCTATCTGCAGAGAGTGCTCAATGTGATGGTCTCATGGAAAGGGTGTGGCTTTTGCAGACAGTCTGATCTTGGTATGAATTCCAGGCTGTGCATTTCAAAGGTTGGTTGAGCTGCCTTCATGATAGATGTAGACATGCACTTTCCAGATCCCACTTCACAGAGGATGTCAGGGGTCACGTCCTTCCCGGGGCAATCACACCTGATAACTGGTCCAATAGGTATCAAGACCTGGTCACTTCTGCTGACATGAAACAGTCCTGATGGACAAACTCTTTCCAGTTTGACCGAGGCTTTGCTGGACCTACCTTGAAATTCACCTTCCGCCTCCATCGCTCCAGCTTATTCCTTCTTTTACAGGAGTTGATCTCTAATAAACATCTGACCCCCAACTCCAGCATTCACTTCTGGAGAAGCCACCCACACGTACTTCATAGAGACTCATTTGACCCCTGGTGGTCAGAGTAGGAGTGGTCTATCCCAGGGGCACGCTTATGGACATAGCTCCCTTCCCTTCTCATCTCTGAAAGCCCCGGGTGCTGTCGGGGGGGGGGAAAGTCTTCCCATTTAGGCTGTTCCCAGCCCTCTGCGGCTTCCTGGGCACCAGCAAAGGGGAAGAGGGAACCATTTGGAGGTCACCACCCTGCTGCCATCACCTTAGTTGGGAGATGAGAAGGTGGGTGGGTCCTTCCAAGAGAGACAGACTCATGTGTGCAAAGAAACTCATTTGAAACTCATTCCACTGAGTTAGCCTAATGACTGCTGTTTTAAAACAAAATCCATTAAATTCGGTTCGACTAAATGCAGTGTCACAAAGCAAGGAGGAAAAATAAATAGCCTTCGTCAGAACTTCTCTCTGATTTGACTTAAACTGAAGGTGCTTCTGTATGGAATGGGTAGCTAGAGGATTTGGGACAAGTCCAGAGAGGCCGCCTTTCCTGGGAATGCCCCCTTTCAGAGCCAGGAGCGGGGAGAAGCAGAGACCAAAAGAAAGTGAATCGGGGGTAGAAATTCCACCACACAGTAGTTCTCTGGGTGACAGCCAGCCTAGTTTAATAAAGGAACTGAAGTTCCATCTGATAGCTATTAAAGCAAGGGAGTTAAAAGAATTATGGGTCATATTTGAATTCCATGTATCCTCAGGACCAGTGCAAGAATGAAAAGTGGAATGAGTGTTAGCATCCGTGTCCCGGATTCTCAGAGCCCGGGCCCAGGCCCTAGCATCCTCTCTCCTGCCCGGGGCTGCTCCAAGGGAGGCTGCTCTTGGCCTTCAGGACCAGGTTGTCAATAGTGCAAAGATGTTTATTTGGAGGAAATGTGTCCAAGGCCCTAGAGAGGCGTGAGAATTGTGCTTGAATGAATCCAGTGTTAAAGGTGATTCTACCTAAGGAGGCCTTAGTGGAGAACTGACAGAGGCATTCAATGAAGAAGGGCTGTGAAGACAGCTGAGTGGGACAGAGCCACCAGGTTAGGTAGCAGGAAGCTAAAGAAACTGGAGAGGGCATCAACTTTGGTAACAAGAAAAAATTCAGCCGGAAACCCAGAATTGGAAATCGTGCTGGGAAGAGGCAAAGCTCGGTCGTCAGGTCAGCCTCATCAGGCATGAGGCACACAGCAGTTTGGGGCGTGGGGTTGGGGAGTCAGGGTGGGGGGAGGGGTGTAGTAGACAGAGCTCCCTTCCCATGAAAGGGGGACTTGCTCCAATGGAGGAAAAGCCCTAAGGAATTCAGCCAGGAGACCCTGTCAACGTCAAGAGATCATCTCAAAACCACAGATATTGAAACAGGCCCTTCACAAGCACCCAAGGTCCTTTGGGGAGACTGGTCTGTAAGGAGAGATGAAAAAAAATGGGAAATGGATTGGGAATGAAATGAGGGGAAAGCGATGGAGAAGAGAAAGTCAGCATTCTATAAATAACCAAGGAAACCACAAAATAAGTTTTTAAACAGAGGTATGTGGTGGTTTCCTCACGTCCCCCAAGAAGTACAAACTTTATGACTGCCCCGGCAGCTCCTGGCAAGCTTAGTGTAGAGTGTGCGCAAGGCAGGAAAGAGACCAGCACTTCCAGAACCTTCCACAGAGCAGGCGCCGAGCGAAGCTCTCCGAGGGCGCCGGCGCTGAGCATGGAATCCCAGCCACCTGTGAGATGGGGCGCATCACCCCCAAAGTGCAATTAGGAAGCTGGCTTTTTACAAGATGGAGTGACTTGTCCAGCTTCCCATAGCTGAAGGGGAGCAGAGTGGAATTTGAACCCAGTCCTCCCCACTGTAGTCCAACAGAAAGGGTTCCTCTCCCAGTTCTGACTCTCCCAGGGGCTCTCCAGTACAGAGAGGAGGCAGCTGCATGCGGAGGGGGTGCCTAGGCCAGAAGAAGGTTGTTCCCTTCTCTTACAGTAAAATAGCCAGCCCCCAGGAATATTGGGAAAAGTTGTCTCCCTGGTGCCTAACCTTAGCACACAAAGGTGTCTGGAGAAGTTACCCTCCCCATCGGGAGAGGAGATGGGGGAATTCGCTGAAACATCTGGCTCATGAAACCAGAGTTCTAAAGGAAATTCCAACTGTCAGGGGGCCTGAATGAAAGGCAGACAGGGATCTGAGCATCTTTGTTTTGTTTCCCTTCCTTGGCCCAGGGCTGCCCACTGACCTACTGGGAGGACGGCTTCTTGGAGAGTGGGGTGTAAATATCCAGGTCAGGGGGAGCAATGGGGCAAAGAGCAGCTCAGGCACACATTCTGATCAGAGATAACTGCATCGAGAGACAGGCTGAACCAAGAGGCTCCTTGGGGGAGGGAGAGACTGGACATCAGGGAGGCAGAGCTGGGGCAACCCTGGGCACCCCGCAACCTCTCCCTCTCCGGCCAATCACTCACTGTCAGGGCGTTTCCAAGGGGGCAGAGGGGGTGAGCAGAAACGCAGACCTGGGTGGTGCCAGCCCATAATTAGCCCTCCCTCTCCTGCAGTTTTAAACTCCTGTGGTAGGTGTTCATCAGCAGCTCCTTTCCAGTGAAAGAACCTGACTTTTCAAAATTAACATGTGCCTGTTAGCGCTGCCCTAAGTCAATGTATCATGTTAATTGCACTTGGCAATAAGAAATCGTGCGTTTGGGAAAGCAAGTTGGTGCAGGAGGCTTGTTATGACTGATGAGTGTCGGAAACGTTTCGGGGAGGCAGCTGTGGGCCATTGTGAGGCATCCCCTGGGCTGGAGCCAGAGGGCTCGGTGGAGAGCGCAGTGTCACTCACCTCTACGGAGTTGGCCCATGCACACTGCGGCCGGAGGACCCCACCTGTGAATGGAGGCCTAACTGCCAGGGATACCCTGACCTGGCCAAGGTGCCAGGCCCAATGCAGAGTACGCACTCATACATGTAACCAGACTGGGTATCTTCCTTTTGCCCCTAGATCCACGCTCCCCCACCTTCCACACTGCTCCATGCTCCTGGGGCTGACCTGCACCCCACTTCCTGTGCGCATGGCTCCCAGTCGGGTGGGCGAGCACCAGCAGCCTGCAAGACAGAGAGGGAGCCTGCGGTCCCCTCCCTCTAGGGACCCCACAGAGATGTCACAGCTCCCGCTGGGCCACATGGCCCACTCTCCATGTTCAGGTGAGGATTCCTTCTCTTGTGGCTTCCCCACTCCCTGCCCACACCTTTCAAATAGTCCCTTAATTCACTCGCCCCAAATGACCCCAACCTGAGGATGCCATGTGCTGCCTGCTGGGACCCTAACACTTCAAGTTTCTTGCTGCTGAGCAGGCTGGTAGCAGAGACCTGGGGTAGAAAGAGATGTCCCTGCAGTCACATCCAGGCCTGCGAGGCCGGCCCAGCCCTCCACCCCCACCCCCAGGGCCTTCTGCAAACAGAACCACCAGAGTCAGTCCTGTACCCCAAATAGTGAGGAATGAAAGGCAACAGGCAGGCCCAAGGTAACCCACAGGGTAGAAGAGGCTGTGTTTGGGAGAGAAGGTGGCACGAGGGACCTGTCTCCCGCATCTCACTCTCGCCCACTCTGACCTCCTGGCCATGGCTGAAGTGACCACACCTCCATTCGCAAGACAGTCCGCCTTGTAGCCCTGAGGTCTTACTCAGGGGAAACTATTTCTATGGAGTCACATGTAACATTGACAGAGGGTGAAGGAAAGGGAGCCTGAAGTGAGAGGGAGAAAGACTGAAACATTAGTGGGAAAACTAAAAACTGGAATTAGAAACTTACAAACAGGTGGAGAGCAAGTGGTACAGAAGGCAACCAGTTTGGGTATCTTTGATGCTACAAACAGAAGTGGCCCCATCTATGGGCAGAATGTGCCCTGGCCTGAGTGGCATGAATTGAGGGGACACTCTCAATGGACCCCCTCGTGCTTCTCAAGATTCCTGGACTTGTCCCCCCTCCGCCCCCCATGAGTCTTTATTAAAGACAAGCAACATTGTAAGAGAGTGAACTGGAAACCTTTCTACTCAGATAGTCCAGAATTTGGAGAATGGGACAGAGAAAAAGCCTTTGCGGAGAGAGGAAGCTGAGAGAGGGATGACAGTGGACAGGAGTCCCTCTCCCACGTGGCACCAGCTCTCTCTTCATCTGTCTCACTAGGGGCGAAGAGTTCTGGAAATCACTGATTTTTTTAAATACCATGAAGGTCTTGGGTTGGTAAGTTTATAAGGGTCTACCTTAGAGTTAGGAGACTAGATCATAGGACTTAGGGGTTTTACTAGGCATGACAGTGAAGACATGGCCACAAATTCTGAGACACCCTCCTATAGAGACACATATAATGCCTTTCCTTGTGCCTTGCTGAGCCTGTGACGGGCTGGGCCATGGTATATGGTGGAAGTGACACTGATTTTCAAGGCTGAGTCACAAATGGCCTCACCACATCTTCTTTGTCCACTGGACCACACTCCTCATTAAAGCTGGGAACCACTGTGCAGGAAATCTAAGCACTCTAAGACCCCCAGGTCGGAGGCCTCAAGTGGCGTTCTGATCAGCAATCCCAGGGGTCCCATCCTTCCACCAACCGGCCAGGTGATGGCCGGGTGTGAAGAAGCCATCCCTAAGTGCCTCTTCCAGCCCCAGCAGCTCCAACTCCATCATTGGAAAGAGCCACGCTGTCCTCACTGTGCCCTTTCTGAATTATTGGCCACAGCATCAGGACACATGCACGAAGGATTGGCTGTGCTTCTCTACCAAGTGTTGTCATGATTGGTTACATAGCAATAAGTCACTGGAGCTCTTGGAAAAGAAGGAGGTGCTTGAATGAAGGAAAAGCTGAGGGAGGCACTTTAAAACCCTCTGATAGGTCTTCTTTTCTGTTCAACTTCTTGTATGTCCTCACACATCTGGCCTTCCCTGCCTCTCCAGCCCCAGTCCAACCCACACTGTATCAATCTTTGCCACCTGCACTTTTCTTTCCCTCCATCCAGGATGCCCACCGCCTGAAAAACTATTATCCATTCTCTACAACTAAACTTCTGCAGCACCTCCTCCAGGAAGCCTTCTTGGAACTCCCTGCCTCTGTGATGCTGCTGCTGCTGAAACCTGCGCTTGTCCCTATGATCATACTTACCCTTCTACCCATCTTCTCTATGAGACTATGACCACTAAAGCATTTTTGTCCCTCCCTTTTCATACCTGGAACACAGTCACTCTTACTCCATATTTATTCAATCAATGAATCACTATAGAACTTCAAACTCCATCCTTCCCACTTTGTGACCTTCAGGAAAATTCCTTGACCTCCCTGATCTCAACCATGCAGAGTTGACATAGTGGTGTAGCTACCATTATTACCTCAACCCTATTTACCAACAATTGTATCTATCGGTAATTCTTTCGCTTAGAAAGGTGGGAAAGAAGGTGACACAGAGCAAGACCTTCCGTGCACGTATTACATGCATAGAGGTTTGAGTATTACATGCATTGCTAAGACTCAGGCAGGAGGATGAGAAAAAAAAGAGGACAGGAACAGGGAGCAGAGGGCACCCCCCATCTCACCCCCCGCGCCCAAGGACTGGCTGCACCATACACATGGAACTAACTTCCGGAAGCGCTTGGCCTGAGTTGTGAGAGGCAAGAACATGGCCTACCCTTCTAGCTCAATCTGTGATCAGGCTGTGGGCTCTCTGGCATCTCCAGATGTGGTATCATTCAACGCCATCAACTTAGGGGACTTCATTAATTTCTTATGATTTGCCTTGAGTGCCCAGGTGCTGTTTCATACTCTTTGAGGAAATCCTTCCAAACCCACTCCCTCAGCATGCTGCCCTCCTGGAGTCCACGTGGACAGTCGTTCCAAGCAGCAAGGATGCTGGGGTGGAGATGCTGCAGTTTGGGGCAAGATAAGGATCCCAACTGAGAGTGAGCCCAGGCACGCAGGGCCGGTGCACCTGGTGTGCACAGCAGGGAAGGGGACCCGGTGACACCTCTGATTGCTTCTCTGTGTGATGGTTACACACAGGACAGGCCTCTGTTCTGGCAGGGAATGGGTTCATCCATACTTACTGTCTGTCTGTCTGTCTGCCTATCTCTCTTCCTAATTGGACTGTAAAGTTCCAAAAAAGAAAAATGAATTTGTCTATCTTGTCTTTGGACCCGCTCAGTATATGTGTGTTAAATTAATTAATTATTCAATATCTAGCAAGAAACATCTCTGTGACCACAATTGGGTTTTTGGAATACAAAGTGACTTGTAGGTATTTTGATTTAGTAACCACAGCTTTGAACCACAGAATATAAAAATAAAGGGGTCAATAATCTAGTCCCTCCTTTCTTCAATGAGAAACTGAGGTGCAGAGAGAGAGGGGTAACTTATAAGACAGGAAGGGAGGAGGGGAAGTGGCCCTCCAGCACAAGCCCTGTGTCCAATGCTTGACATATACCACATGGTATTACGTCATGTGGTCTTGCAAACACCATGAAAACCCCCCTTTTTCAGATGAACAAACTGAAGCACAAACCCCTGAAATAATGTTTTCACAGTCACCCAGAGGCTAGTAAGTGGCAGGGCTAGGACTTAGACTCTGGTGTGTTTTCTATGGGGTGTTTGAAGCACGGAGCCACACCATCTCTGGAGAAGACATGTGCACAAGAATTCCCAAAGGCAGATGAGATGGTGTTAGGATAGAGACCTGCAGCTTAGTAGGAGAAGCCCAGTGACCAGGGCTGGCATGAGACTGAATGGCCCCCAAAGCTGTGGTACTTTGTAGACATAGGGCAGTGGGCTAATAGCTTCTGCCCTCCCCCCCCCGCCCCCAGTCTATGGCCCACTGCCCTGTGTCTGCATTCTTTCGAGCACAGGGGTCTCTGGGTTTGTGGGGCTTACCAAAGGTGCAGGCAGTCAGAGGCCTCAGACCATTCCGTTCCAGGGTGAGGCAGGGTTCCAGGGCGAGGTTGGCTTTACCACTTTCCTATTGAGAATCTATCCTTTATCTCCTTTAACCAAGAATTTGATGGCTTCCTTCTATAGAATATTACAGCAGCCTGGTCTGAAGATAAATACATATCTAAAACTTCACAATTGTTTGATCTTGAGGAATTTTCTTTACCTTTTGGTGCCTCTCTTCCCACATCTGTAAAAAAGGCTCATTATGGGAGCTCTCTCACAGGCTTGTGGAGGGAAACAATCTCGTTACGCCTGCATTATTTGGAATAGTGCATGATGTAGGTACACCGTTATTATATCTTTTTTCTAATTCATTCATATACATTTTAAAATACTTAATTGCTGCATTAGTAGTTGTAGTCTCAAAATACAGAGTAATTTTGATAGATGTGATTGTGACCTCTTTTCAGTGAATTACTGCTCTAATTAAATAGTCTTGCTTAAAACTTGACAAGTGGCATATTTTAAAGATGTTCTAAATTCTGTGTGTGTTTTTCTACGTCATGTCTAACATTATTTTATTCAAAGGGTGAAAAATACTCTGACAGACCACTAACTACATAGTTGTTTTAAAGCAAATTTTAACAGGTGAGTTTTTTGTGTTTTTGTTTGTTTTGTTTTTTTAAATCACAGCAATATGTGTTTTCTGATGTCAAAGAGGAAAAAAATGAGGCTCTAATAGCTGCAACGTCATTTCAGGTCTATGTGAAAGTTGAAACAGAGAGGAAATATGAATTTTTGATTGAAGTAGAGGAGACCCAAGATTCTATTTTTAGTATAGAAAAGTTCAGACCAGCAGCTCTGAAATGATTATATCTGCTACCTTCCAAATTGCTGTAAACCAGACGATGGAGCAACAAAGGACAAGAGTTACTTTCATATTAGCATATGTGTCATGTTTCATCAATCAGAGAAGAACTGTAACTACTTTGCTCTCTTTTTAGAAAACTTTAAAGAAAGGAGTCATGAACTAATAAAGTAAATGTCATCCTGTTTGGATAGTTATAGTTTTATAGGTAATTTGTTGCAGATTTTATTCAGATAACTTGTAATTATTTCCTTTCCATGCTCATCTTCAATCCTACAGGCTTTTCAAACACAAACATAAGGGCCACAGATGTGAAAATGGACCAATGTTACAATCTAATTATTGTCATTTGCTGCATGCGATGCATATCTGTTTATTGGCCAGTGACTCGCCGCTATCTTTCCAACCAGGTGTTACCTGGTAAAAGGCAGCAGTGGTCAAGGACACATGTCTTTGAATCTCCATTGTCCATCAGGGGACAGCACGTATGGCGAGTGGTGGGTAGGAAGCATGGGTTTTGGAGTCGAGTAATCCTGTATTCAATCGTGGTGTCTATCCTTGGGCAAGACATGTAATGTGTCTGGAGTTTCATTTCCTCAACTATAAAATAGGGGTGTTAACACTATCCTCAATGAATTTAGTTGAAATTGAATTGAGATCACACACACACTCACACATATACCAGTCTATACCTGACTGTAATCACAGAAGTAGGCACTTAAGACCTGGCCTGTTGTACTAAGTGGATCATTCTCTATGCTTTTCCAATCATGTTCTGACATTTTGACTACCTGGCACTGAGACTTCTCTGCCTCTGAGCTGGGAGATATGTTGTGGACCTTTCCTTCCCTCATTCTGTCCTGTCTCCCCCAGGGGAAGCAGAAGCCTGGTGAATATTTCCAAGGCTGGACTCGAAGAGGCAAAGTGGGCTGCTCAGAAGTTCACTTGGAAAACTGGGCTAACAGAGAGAAGATGGCTGCCTCGGAGACTGGCTCACCGCCAAGCCCTTCTGTATCTTCTTAGGTACTCGGCATACATCGCATCCATTCCACGGCCTTCTCTGTGGTTTGGGACCCTGGGATGTCTCCAACAAAGACTCCAGCTCAAATCATCAAAAACACCTACGACTTCACATCGCAGGAAATGCGCCCGGCCAAACGGCTCCTCTCAAACTGTAAGGCGTGCCCTGCATTGGAAATGTGAACTCATTCCCCAGGTGATGACACAGTTTGGGTGCGTCCATTTCTGAGCTGATTCACTCTTTGATGAATTATTCTTGGCGAGATAATTCTTCCATATTGAAATCATCATTCAGCCAGAGTCTGCAGGCCATAGGAGCCCTCCTTGCCTGCAGCAGAGTCTACCCCCAACACCTAGCTTGCCCTTGCAGACCTTGCCTGCAAACCACTGGATTACAATGCAGAGGCCTGGCGGGGACTCCATCCTGGGTGGAAGGCCTGGCCAAATCACTGCTTAGATGCTAAGACTCAGCACCTTCCTTAATAAAGCAGAAGGACTAATTCTTGTCCTACCTATTGCATCAGGGTTGTCAAAGCAAACATGGCATATGAAAAGGCTTTGAAGAGTTGTATGTAGTGCTATATGAGTGTAAATAATGTGCACCATTCATTCTCCTTTCTCTGGAGTATCTGATGCTCACAAACCATAGAAGTTCTTGCTTTCTTGATTAGGACTCATGTTACAGCCAGTTTTTTTAAAAAAATATCTTTTTTTTTCACCCTCCACAGAACATAATAGGGATCTGATTTAAAAGTAATAAGCCCAGCCGGTGTTGCCCAGTGGTTGAGCACTAACCCATGAACCAAGAGATCACAGTTCAATTCCCAGTCAGGGCACATGCCCAGGCTACTGGCTCAATCCCCAATAGGGGTATGTGGGAGGCAGCTGGTCACTAATTCTTTCTCATCATTGATGTTTCTCTCTCTCTCTTTCTCTTCCCCTCTCTGAAATTTAATGAATAAATAAATAAATACACACAATAATCTAGCACCTGGCACATAATAAGTACTGATTAAATTTTGTGATGAATCAATCTTCACTGGCTTAAGCCTGGCATGTGGAAAAACTTATGGAGGCCAGGCTAGCCATGTCAGTTAGTGAAATGGGTCCAGCCTGAGCACAGTAGGAACAGAGGCAAATTGAAGGGTGTGTGCCCCCACCTAGCGAGGCAGCCACTGCTCACCATCAGCCAGATGTGGAAAAGCAGGAGCGTGGCCCACATTTGTCAAGTAAACTGATATTTCAAGAGAGCCATCATCCAGTTTTTGTGTAAACTTAGTTGACATCTGATTCAAACCTTTCCAAACACTGAGAACCAACATGTGCAAACCAAGTAGAAAGGTCCAAGGGGCACAGTTGGCCAGTGGATCCCAGTTTATAGCCTGTGACTTATCACTTCAGTCAATCATCTCTCATTACAACAGATGGAAACAAACACAGAGATTTCTAATCACACCTACTTCAGTTCTCCCTGAGGTATATTGGAACAACCAGATGCAGCCCAGCCTCTGATAATCTTGCAGGCCCTAAACCCTCCCAACCATGTGCGGTGAAGGGCCAACATGCCCCCACAGGGTGTAGCAAGCACACAGTTCATGCCACATGCAACTCAGTAATGGCTATAGATGAATGTCTGTGCCCCCCAAAATTCATATGTTAAATCCTAGTGCCCAATGTGTTGGTATTTTGAGCCTTTGGAAGTTAATTTGGTCATGAGGATGAAGTCTTCATGGATGGGATTGGTGCCCTTATAAAAAGGGCCCAGAGAGCTCCCTTGCCCTCCCATCATTTAAGGACACAGAGAAAAGACAGCTATCCATGAACCGGGAGAGTGGGCTCTTACAAGATGCCAAATCTTTTGATGCCTTGGTCTTGGACTTAGCTCTCAGAACTTTGAGAAATAAATTTTGGTTGTTTCTAAGCCACGTGGTGCATAGTATTCTGTTGCAGTAACCTGAATGAACTAAGACAGTGAGTTAACAAAGAATTCAACAATGCCCAAGCTGGCCAAAGCCCCATTCAATAGATAAGCCCACTGACCACAAGTGTGGATGCCGTGGCAGTGTGAAATTGCTTTCAGTTCCACACACTTGCTCTCCATTCATGCACTGAGCTCATGGTGCTTGGCCCCAGGCTGCAGGTCACACTGAGTGGGTCTGGCAGGCACCCCCTGTCTCAGGGGCTACCCTCCATTCTCTCTCCATTTCTCCCATGAAGGAAGAGCTCAGGTTGGGGCAGAAAAAATGGCTGCTACTCAATTTCTTCTCCTCAGTTGTCTCCTCCAAATCATGTGGCCAATCCATCCTGATAATAAGTAATTCTCTGTGACTCACCCCTCTGCCAATTCCAGCTTCCCTTCCAGGTCTGACTCCCCGGGCACAAACACGCTAACCCAGGACTCTCTAGGTTGAAATGCCCTCTGATTCCAGCAGTGGCCTCGGCCCCAGGGTCACCCTGCATTCCGTGGCTTGTGGCTGTTCACCTGCTCCCTTCCCCCGTGCCTGCTGCCCTGTGGACCAGTCCCCATTTCCCAGGGAGAGGCAAGGAGTCAGAGGCCAGGGTGACACCCGACTTCAGTGCTGCTTTCTCAGAGCCTTGCCAGTGGCCTGGGTCCAGGGTGCCTCTGTCCTCTCACCTGTCCCATGGGGATGCTAACTCTCCCCTGGGTAACCTGCAGAACTTCTTTGTGGTCACTGAGACTGACTCAGTGGAAGTGATTCATGAAACAGAACGTGCTCCCCTGAGCAGGGTATTCTCACTGTTGAGTAATCCACTCCCAGCCAAATGTCCCCTGCCACGAAGCCTCCTGCTCTGAGCGGCCTCTGCCTCCGAACTGACAGCTCCTTGCACCTGAATTGCTCCCACTCATCGCTGATGTCTTGCCGGTTTTTGTTTTCTAGGTTTATAGTTTCCTTGAGGAGAAAGTCCTTATCTTGTTTATAAATCTGACTGCCAGACTCCAATGGAAACTCTTTGCTGGTTGCCAGGCTCTCTTCCGGAGAAAGGGCAGCTCCATCAGATCACGTATTCTCCAGTTCCTTCTGCCCCTGCAATCCTGTTACAACTACGCCTTGCCATGCAGAGCAGCTTCAGTTCCCCAAGCTGTCCACACCACTCCATGACCAATAATAGGAAGCAAAATAGCAAACTACAGGTCCAAACGCATTACTCTACTAACTCATTTAATGCTTACATAACCCGCAAAGGTAGACATCAATACTATACTCATTTGACAGCGGAGGAAACTGAGGCACAAAGGAGTTACTTGTCCAAAGTCACAGAAAGAATGTGCTTCCCATGTCTCCTCCTCCTCCTCCTCCTCCTCCTTCTCTTCCTCCTCCTCTGGAAGGGCTCTCTGCAATACAGGGCTGACCTTGTCCTCCTGGGAAGGCTGCCAGGGGTGGAGGGGAGAACCCCCTCCCCTCCCCTGCCTTCCCGCACACAGAGGAGTTCGAGGAGGTCAAGTAAGGGCATTTCCCTCCCTTCGCCCTTCTCCACTTCCTTCCTCCGCTCCCCTCTGTGTCCTCCACCTTCACCTACTTTTCTTCCTCCCTTCCTTTCTTCTCCCCCCACCTTTTCTGACTCCCTCTCCCCTTTGTCTGTCTTTCCCACTTCTTCTCTCCCTGTTTACCCTTTCTCTCCACACCCACTCTTCCCCAGAGTGAATCTCCTGAGGTCCTAGCTCCCTGGGGCCTGGCCCCGCTCCCATGCTCTGAGCCCCCCAAAGCTCACAGGCAACAGGGAAGAGGGTGGCAGGGGTGAGGCTGGGGAAGCTGGTGGAGGGTGGGGACAGGATGTCCACCCTTTGTCTCCTCCCATCAACCCTTCCCCATGGGAGAAGCTGCTCCTCGTCCAGAGGGTTCTGGTGATCAGAGCCTCCTTGGTGCCAGCTGCTGGGCCCCTCCCCCGAGTGACCATCTCAGATGCAGAGGGCATCCCTTGTTATGTCTGCTGGACCCTCCACCAGCCCACCTGGGCATTCACCCTCCTCTGGGGCAGTTGTCTTCCCCTTCTGCAGACCTCAAGTGCTGGCACAGCTGTGGGACCTCCCCCTCACTCTTCCTCCCCCCACCCCCAAGGAAAGCCTGCCCTGGGAGTTTTCAAGCCAGAACTGAGAATCCCTTCCCTCTCCAGGGGCAGATGTTCTGTGACTAGAGGTCTGGTGTGGTGGTGTCTCCCACCGAGTAAGGAAATACAATGAGGTGACACACAGACAGAAGCAAAAAATGACACTGAAGGGGAGAGACACAGACTGGATGATATGGTAGTTCTATTTTTAATGTTTCTGAGGAACCTTCATACTACTTTCCATAATGGCTATGCTATTTTATATTCCCACTAACTGGAGTAATCCCAACATATAAGCGTTCCAACTAGGATTATTATCATCAAAGAATACCTTAGAGCAGTGGTTCTCAACCTTCTGGCCCTTTAAATACAATTCCTCATGTTGTGACCCAACCATAAAATTATTGCTGTTGCTACTTCATAACTGTAATGTTGCTACTGTTATGAATCATAATGTAAATATTTGATATGCAGGATGGTCTTAGGCGACCCCTGTGAAAGGGTCGTTTGATCGCCAAAGGGGTCGCAACACACAGGTTGAGAACCGCTGCCTTAAGAGGAGCTCCAAGGGGACAGGTTTTTACTATTTAGAAGGGAGAGAGGTATCCTTCCCTGCGGGAGACTCGGGGGAGACAGGCCACACCTTTACCTGTGGGGCTGGCACTGACACCTGGGCTGGTTCTGTGCACACCTGGCCCAGCGAGCTGCGCCTGGAGTGCCAGGCCTCACTCTGCCCATGGCCAAGGGAATCACATAGCCCGCCGGGCAAGCAGATGCTCGGAGCTTGGCTGGGAGGTGCGCACCTGTGGGGAGTCAGATCCAGTTGAGCCACGTGATGCCTCCCCCGGCGGCACTGAATGCCTGTCCCAGCCACAACTCCTCCGGCCAGCAGGACTTGCCTGTTAGCCTGGCTGGGCCTCCCTCATCCTCCGAGACTCTTGCAGGGGCCCTGGTCGAAGAACAGGACGGTGGCAGCCTAAACTCCCACCGCAGTGTCTTATGTAACATCACAGGACCCCGGCAGAATAGCCTGGGGTAAACAGGGCTTGGGAGCAGTAGCCTGAAGGCCTGTTGTCTCCATTGTCCCTGTAAATAGGGACACGACTCCCATCTCACTGACAGCAGCCCTCAGCTCCCAGCAGCAGCCAGGCCATTGCTTTTGGTGTGCCTGGCGCAGTGCTCAGACACTGCATGCGTGGCCTCGCTCTTGCCTCACAAACCCCCGAGCGTGGGTGCCATTGTGCAGATGAGGAACCGGAGGCTCAGAGAGGTGGAGTAAGCTGTCCAAGGTCACTCAGCTGGTCAGTGGCAGAACCGGGAAGGAACTGTGGGCTACCTGTCATCTTAGAGACCCCGTTCTGAGCCGCTCTGCTGGACTGTCTTTGAGTGCAGCATGGGCTCCCTGCCCTCGCTTAGCAGGTCTCGGCTAGGGCCCCGGCTCAGTGCACCACTGCTTTCCCCCAGTAAATCCACAATAGTGAAACCTCAGCGTCTGTTCTCCGACTCTTCCCAGTACTTCCACTTGGGGTTAGGCCTGGTAGAATGTATATCTTCTTTGGAGAAATGTCTAGTCAAGTCCTTTGTACATTTCTTAATCAGGTTATCTGTTATTTTGCTTTTGAGTTGTAGGAATGATTTACATATATTGAATATTAACCCCTTATCCAATAAATGGTTTGCAAGTATTTTCTCCCTTTCCATAGATTACAAGACAGGCATATAGAACAATGGCACAGAATAGAAAGCCCAGAAATAAACCCTCACATATAAATGGTCAACAGATCTTGAACAAAAGTGCCAAGAATATGGGGACAAGGGCAGTCTTTTCAACAGTGTTGAGAAAACTGGGTATTTACAACCAAAGGAATGAAATAGGACCCCTATCTAATGCCACACACAAAAACCAACTCAAAGTGGATGAAAGACTTAACCATGAGACCTGGAACTGCGAAACTCCTACAAGAAAACAGCGGAAAAGCCTCTTGACGTCGGCTTGGCAGTGATTTCCTGGCTGTGACGCCAAGGGCACAGGCTGCAAAAGCAACAATAGACAAGTGAGACTGGAGAGTGGAAAGCTTCTGCAGAGCAAAGGAAACAGTCAACAGAATGAAAAGATCTTTTTAAGTGACAAGGAAGCTAAATGCCAGTCAAGTCAAGTCCCTTAAGCAAAGTTCAGACAAGAGGTGGTATCAGAATTGGGCTAGAACTCAGGGCTCCTGTCTCCCAGTATCCTCTCCACTGAACCCCACTTGTGTCAACCAGTCTCACCTCATGATCAGAGTGCCCCATATTAGAACGTATCAATACTACGGCCCCACTCTAGAATCAGAGCATCTCCCATCCCCTGGTCCACCTTTTAATGAAATCGTTGTGCAGATCAGACAGTACTTTAGGTGTGATGTCAGGTGCTGTGAAGACTTCCTGCCCCGACCTGTCCCCCTCACCTTCTCACCAGGCCTTTGTGAGGACCCAGCACATGGACCCACCAAACGGACCCAGCTCCTCCAAGACCGTGCTCTGCACCTGGTTTAATCCCCATAGATTTAACTCAGTCAAAACGTGAGCCCTGATTTCAGGGGCCCAAAGGCATCAGTCCTCATCCTGGCTCTGCCATGTGGTGTTAGGCATGCCAGAGCCTCAGTTTTCTCATCTGGACAGTGGGGAGTGGAATTGGACACCGACAGGGGACTTTACAGCTTGAAAGGGTTAGGGTGTGTTTTGCCCCAAAGTTCCAAACCACTTGGTCGAATGGATTCCAGAAGTACGCGTGCAGAGAGCCTCCATGCTTCCTGAGCAAACAGCCCCCCGTGCTTTGGGCTTCTTCTCACAGGAGTCAGTTCCACCCGCCGTCCTCACCTCCTCTCACAAGTCCTGCTCTTGAAGCACCTTCCCCAACATCACCCCAAGTTCAGGCTCTGGGCTGGGAACAGGCTCGAAGCAGCCTTTTGCCCTTCCCTCCTCTGTACCCAGAGAAGCCCTGTGAGCAAACCACATCCATACCATCTGACGTGTGAACCTGGGGGCTTTTCCCCTTCAGACTGGAGGGAGAGGGGTGCGGGCAGGAGAGGGAAGGAGAAGGTAAGGGCCAGCCGGCTCACACCTCACTTATTTGTAAGCAGCCCATGTGGTTTCACTTTGCACCCACTTCTCCAGTGGGAGTCTGCATGTTAGCACCTGGGGACACCTGCCTCCAATTAGCCCAACCATTTCCCTAAGAAATGATACCCCCAAGAAGATGGGCCTCCGGCGGTCTCCCCTGGCCCATGGCCCACAGAGAGTTGCAGCTTTGTCCACCGTCTCAAGCCGGCAGTAGAGCAGAAACAGGAGAGGGGCCGAGGAGGTTTGGGGGTGCTTCCAGGAGAAGGGGGGAGAAAAAGCAGCAACACCTCCCAGTCCTGGAACTTTGTCCCAGCCGAGAACACCTGGCGGCCTTGTGGCTGCCAGGCCTGGAGATGTTTGGCATTCCTCAGTGGCCACGCTGGACCAGAAATGGAAGCCAGCCTACTCAGAGGGCTTCAGAGGGCGCTGGGGCTGCGGGGTCACCTTCTGGGGGTCGGGCTGGATTTCATGGTCCTGGCTGTCTAGATGATTTGCAGAGGATTCCAGCTCTCTGGGCCCCCTGCTGAGAGGCCTTGCCCAGCTGCAAAAGGCTGGCTGAGGTTCTGCAGGGCCTGCAATCACATTAGAAAAACAAAACAATCCCTCCTCTCTAGGCTACCTGGAGAGTCCCTTCTTTACACGTGTAATTGACAGAAAGTAAATGACTCACTCCCCTCTTCCTAGGAGCTCACACTTCCAAGGCCCTGCTAATAGGCCTCATCCTGGTGCCGACCCTGAAGGCATGGATTTCTGACCACAAGCACACCTTGTAATTCTACTCCAAAGAGTAGAATTACATCCTGGCACACATGGCAGGACCTCTCTGTGGGCGGCTTTCCTGGTGGTAGATACACTTAAGGTGCGCTGGGCCCTGAGCTAAGCCCTTGTCATGTATTTGTTGTCTTTTGTGTTTTTTAATTCATGTTAAGTTAATATTGAGATATAATTCACATACCAAAAATCCACCCCATTTAAACTGTACAATTCAATGGTTTTCATATACTTACATAGCCATGCAGCATCACCACAGTCAGTCTTAGAACATTCCCATCACCCCAAAGAGAGACCTGTTAGTACTCACGCCTTATTTGTTTCTCCCTCTAGCCCCTGGCATCATTCATCCACTTTCTCTGTATGTATATCTGCCTATTCTGGACATTTCATGGAAAAGGAATATAATACTTGTCTTCTTGTGATTGGCTTCTCTCACTTAGCTTAATGTTTTCAGGGTTCATTTGTGTTGTAGCATGAATCAGTACTTCTTTCCTGTTCGTGGCTGAGTAATATTTCACTGTATGGATGTACCCGGCATGACAGGTCAGCTGGGCATGTTTGTCAAATAAGGAAGTAGAGGAAGGAGGGGGAGGGGAGGAAGGAGAGGAAGAGGAGGAAGGAGAAGAAGAGGAGAGAGGAGAGGAAGGAGAGGAAGGAGAGGGGGGAGAGGAAGGAGAGGAAGAGGAGGGAGGAGAAGAAGGAGAGGAAGGAGAGGGAGGAGAGGAAGAGGAGGGAGGGGAGGCAGGAGAGGCAGGAGATGGAGGGGAGGGAAGAGAGGAAACCTCTCACACAGGTGGTTAGAGCTGGACCAGGAAGCCGGACTCAGGTCCACCTGGTGCCTGTTG
Source organism: Myotis davidii (assembly GCF_000327345.1). NCBI lineage: Eukaryota > Metazoa > Chordata > Mammalia > Chiroptera > Vespertilionidae > Myotis > Myotis davidii. The sequence continues at coordinate 870,641 of NW_006295062.1, forward strand.
CAGGCCTCTGGACTGTTCTTCACCTCAGAGCCCAGCCCAGAATGGGGCTCTTCGTGTCTACATATACATTCAAATGCAGAGAACACATCTGGGGGGAATGAACAAGCAAAAGGCCCCTGTGGCGCTTCTGGAGATAGGACAGAATCGTGTGGCAAGAGCAGGCCACTGTGGAGAAGAGGTCCCCTTTCCACCTGTGTTTCTGTCGGTTTGGGCGGAGATTGGATCGGCAGGGCGGTGGCGCAGGACCTCTCTGTGGGCGGCTTTCCTGGTGGTAGATACACTTAAGGTGCGCTGGGCCCTGAGCTAAGCCCTTGTCATGTATTTGTTGTGTATCCATATGAGCTCACAATGAGACAGACACAGTCTCATCCTTAATTTTATTCCTGAGGATGATGAGGCTTAGAGACAGCAGAGGCC
>NW_006295062.1:872104-919191 GCF_000327345.1 Myotis davidii
ACTCACTTACAGAAACAAGAAGTACTTACAAGGATATTAAAGGAGCCCTAGCTGGTTTGCTCAGTGGATAGAGCATCAGCTTGTGGACTGAAGGGTCCTGGGTTGGATTCCGGTCAAGGGCACATAGCTCAGTTGCAGGCTTCTCCGGGCCTGGGCCCTGGTTGGGGGTGTGCAGGAGGCCACCAACCGATGTGTCTCTCTCACATCGATATTTCTCTCTGTCTTTTCCTCTCTCTTCCAGTCTCTCTAAACATCAATGGGAAAATATCCTCTGGTGAGGATTTTAAAAAATAATAATAATAAAATAAAATTGGCAGGCCTAGAAAAGTGCCAGAGACATAGGATGCACTCAATACATCTATTTAATAAATAAGTGGATAAATTACAAATATAGTCTTTGTAGAAAGTCTAGAAAATTCAGAACATGTGTAGAAGAAAATTTAAATTATCCCTAATCTCTTGATTCAGAGATAACCACTGTATTTTTGTAATTTTCTTCCAACATTTTTTCCTGAAAATATATAGTATTTAATGAGTTGCAGTATTTACATAATTGAATTTATGATGTACATATAGTTACCTATATGAAAAGCACTTATAAATCATATATAGCTTCTTTTACTTAAAAAGATACCGGGAGTATTTTCCCATGTCATTTAAAATTTTTCAAAAGCGCTGCTTTAATGATTGCTTGATGTTCCACTGTGTTGTTATGTTACAGCTTACTTGACAATTCCACTAAGGCTGGACATCTGAGTTACTTCCAAATAATGGCAATAAATACCTCTGCACATATAAACCTTTGTCCCAGTTTCCATTTTCTTGGCACACATTTCTGGAAGAGAAATGACAGGTCAAGCTTTAGGGACATTTTTAAGTCTCTCGGTGCATAAGAAAAATTGTTTTCCAGAAAGGTAAGCTAGTTTGACCTCCCAAAAGAATGTGTCACCATCTAATTTTATTCTCACCAAAATTAAGGATTCATTTTAAAGCATTTTGCCAATATGATAGGTAAAAATTAAGATGTAATTTCTATAAGCATGTTTGTCATTCACAAAGCTAAACATGTTTATCGCTCATTTATAGTTCTTCTTCTGTGATGTATTTCTGTCGATTCAATTTTCTATTGCACATTAATGTTTTCTTATTGATTTATAAGTGCTTTTCATATATGAAGGTTATCAATCCTTGGTCAGATATGTTTCACTGAAATTTGCTTCTGATTGACAGAATATCCTGTCTTTAGCTCTTAATTCCTTTCTCTGATTGTCCATGAAATAGTTGTACCTACACTTCCAGTGGCATCTTTAAACCTTGCCACTTTAAATATCCTGTCAGAGCATAAGCCATCAACAAAGACACGTGGTGTCAAGAGAGAGCCTCATGTATCACTCAAAACTACACAGTGGGGTGCCCAGCTCATTGTGCTGGACCCAGTGTCTACACTGTCACCGTGTCAGCAGACTGCCTGCTCGCCTGCCCTGGGGCCAGCCATGCAGCCAACGGTGACTGCTCTGACAGGTATGCGCTTGAAGTGGCATTTTACCAATTGCCAGCCTCAGATCACAGAACTCCGGGCTCAGCTGCAGGTGTCGGCAGCCAGGACGAAACCATGACAATGATTAGTGACACGGGGGCGCCAACAGATGTTTCTGTCCCTTACAGTTGCTGATCTAACAAGTCATCTCACAGCTGGTACAGCTCTCTTGGGCCCGTGGCTGCAAGGCTGAGGGAAGGAGCTGCGGAAGCAAGCGTCTCGGTTTCCTGAGACCTCACACTGGGGTGGGGGCCAGGAAAGGGCGACTTCAGAGGCCTTTAACCAATAGAGTAAAGATGATGCTGGGCATGTGTGTGGCAGTTTGCATGACTGCTTAAAAACACAAATGTCACACATTGATTCATTTTTTCACTCATTCAGAACATGTCTACCAGATGTCTGAGAGGAGTTGAAAGTCATCTTCCCAAAGAACATTGTGTAAGAGCGGAATTGTAGGAGACAGTAGGGAGCTCAGCAGGAAGGGTGTTCCAGAGAGAGGGAATAGCATGACAAAGGCCCAGAGCCTGGAGAGAACTGGGAGCTGGAGTGTCTCAGCAGAAGAAATCTCTGATGCAGCTGCGGTGCCTTTTGGCAGGCATGGCCCACCACTCCTCTCAGAGCCAGGTACTCACCACATGAGCTGGACCTGGAGAGCAGGGAGGAACACCCCGCAGCTGTCCAGCTAAGTCCTCCCTTCCCTTGGGATGCAGATCAGGCCACGCCCTCTGCGGCATGCCTGCCTGGGCCCCTTACCCCTGTCCTGGGGGCCCACATTCCCAAGGGTTTTTCTCCCTTCTGGCCCTTCATGCTGTGAGTACTGTAGTTTCCTGTGCATTTGATTGACTGGGCTACAAGCCTAGGAGGTCCTGGAGGAGGCCTGTGTTTTGCTCACCATAAATCCCCAGGACTGACAAGGCCTGGATTTGGAAAAGGTCTTGGAAGTCTTGCTGTTCCAGCCCGTCCGTTTGCTACTGGAGAAACTGAGGCCCAGAAAAGTTATAGAATGTGCTCATGGCAAGAGGTGGTGCTGGGATTCAAACCTGTGTCGCTAAGTCTGGAGGGCCATTATCTTCTGCAGATAGGGGAGTGGGACAGTTAGCGCCCAGACAGGGTGGCCCCAAAGGCTGGGAGCTGGAAAACTGGGGTAAACATAAGTCTGTGTCAGTGAGGCCTGACCCCGCCACAGGGTTCCCTCCGCCCAGTGGTGACGGCAGCTGGACGGCAGCAGGTGCAGGCCGCCCCAGTGTCCATCCTCACCCAGCTCACCAGGGCAAGGCAGAGCCGCACCTTCTCAAGCTGATGGCGCCACTAGCCACAGGGCCAGAGAGCCAGCCATACACCTTCCTTCCACATGCTCCTCAGGGAAGAGATGTGTCCCTCCAGACATAGTGGATGATGAAGTGGCGGCTGAGTTTGCAGGTGGGGGCTGGGACAGGCAGATCCCTGGAGCCCTGTTTGGTGACATGAGGAAGACACTGAATGACTTGTGAGGCTCCTTGTAGCATTTGCACTCTGAGCAGGGTTTCAAAGGGAGTCCATTAAAAAGCATTTATAATTGGCCGGTTTCCTTTTCATTGAAGTCAGTAGGTTACATTCTTTCTCATTCATTCACGAGGGCTGGGATTTCCAAGAGGCCACACCTTGACACATAATCATAGGGCTTCCTGCCCCATGACTTACGGTCTGCATCCTGTTTTTAAATTTGTTCTTCTGCTCTGGGACGTTTTAGAATCCCATCTTGATAGGCAGTGTTCCAGATAGTTCAGATTCTTGATTTGAGTGTGTGTGTATGTGTGTGTGGTAGGGTGTGTGATATAGGGTATGTGTAGGTATGTGTGTGTGTATGTACGGGTGCTTGTGTGCAGGTGTGTGGGGTGCGTGCCCAGGGCATTTCATGGATGCCCTCAGTCAGAAAGCTCAGGTCCTGCAGTTCTAAGAAAACTGCCCGTGTTGTGTTTTTTGAAAGTTCCCTCCCCCATGTTTTCCCTGTTCCTTCATTTCAAAAGCCTACTGGTTGGTTCTTTAATTCGTTTATCATCTCTTTCCTAATGTTCATCTCTTTGTGTTTTTCTTCTATCATAGACATTTCATTAATGTAATTTTAAATTTTCTTAAACTTTTTAATATTACCTTTATATTTTTAATTTCCAAGAGCTCCTTATTATTCGCTGAATTTTTTTGTGTTGTTTTTTGCCTCCTCTTCTTTTTTTAAAAAATATATTTTATTGATTTTTTTACAGAGAGGAAGGGAGAGGGATAGAGAGCTAGAAACATCAATGAGAGAGAAACATTGATCAGCTGCCTCCTTCACACCCGCTATTGGGGATGTGCCCACAACCAAGGTACATGCCCTTGACTGGAATCGAACCTGGGACCCTTCAGTCCGCAGGCTGATGCTCTATCCACTAAGCCAAACCGGTTAGGGCTGCCTCCTCTTCTTGTTCTGTAGCTACAACCTATTTTGCACTCTGTTTATTGTATTTGCTGTGGTTTCTCTGTTTCTGCATTTGCTTCTGTCCAGCCTTCAGAGCAACTGTCCTGGACCTTCGGTGGCCCTGGTCTGCCGGCCACGTCTGTGATGCAGGGATGCGACTGGAAGCTTTGTGCATGGACAGGCATGTGGCAGGGGACCTCACACAGGTGAACATACCAGTACAGTGGGCCAGCTTTTTAACTAGGACTGGAAGAACTGCAATAATAAATTGATAGGAACACACAATGAGTATTTTCTTAATTGGTTAGTTTCCTTAGGCAGCAATCCCAAACTCCTGCTGAGACAACACAGAACCTGAAGGGGGACACGTGCAGCAGGGCAGTGTGGGGATGGGGTCTCATGGCTCAGGTCAGAGACTTGCCCTGGCCCCGTGTCTTCAGTGAGGACCCTGTGCTAGTGGCCTTGAGGTCAGGGTTCCTGCGCTTCTGGGTGCAGAGTGGAGAGAGGGCCTCAGTCATGCTGCTGCAGGAAGGCAGGCTAGTTGCCTCCTGTGTGGGGTGAGAGAGGAGTCTCAGGCTCCATGTGCTCTTTATAGAGACTTTTGAACTGTCTTATTGCCCAAGGTTCCTAACCTTGACCATTGGAGGCACTCAATGCCTCCAACTGCTGAGCATGTCTGGCTCCCACTGAGGATAAGCAGCTCCTTGCTGGCTCTCCCACATTCTCCATCCCGGCAGCTAGGTTTTACTCCTCCCCCTGCTGAGTAAGCGTCACTTCTCTGTCCATTTTCTGTCGTCAATAAATGTGTTGACATCTGACAAACGCTCTCCTCTCCTCTCTCTTTGTCCTTGGGAGTTGCTTTTTCATTCTTTTGCTATTCCTTTTTAGGGTGTTGGAAGGAAAAATCCTATATAATAAAGAGCTAATATATAAATGGTTTCACGCCCTCACGCCATCATGCAGTAACGACTCAGACACTCAACACTGGGGAGAGAGGAATGGGGACCAGCCAGGCACAAATGAGCTCACGAGAGAGGAATGGGGACCAGCCAGGCTGCGGCCCGGAGAGGGACAAGCTGCCCTCCCCACGGTCCTGGGTGCCTGCAACTTCAGCCCAGGCAAAGCTGCCTGCCCACAGTCCCCTGCAGCTGCGGCTGGTCTGGGCGAAGCTGGTCCAGGTCCTGCAACCAGCTGGAGAAAGGAACCCTGGGTCCTGGGTGCGGGGTGAGACAGAGGCGGTTAGGGGTGATCAGGCCAGCAGGGGAGCAGTTAGGGGCTATCAGGCTGGTAGGGGAGTGGTTAGGGGTGACCAGTCAGGCAGGCAGAGGTGGTTAGGGGTAATCAGGAAGGCAGGCAGCCAAGTGGTTAGGAGACAGTGGTCCAGGATTGTGAGAGGCATTCTGACATTCCCCCGAGGGGTCCTGGATTGGAGAGGGTGCAAGCCGGGCTGAGGGACCACTCTTATCCCCGTGCACGAATTTCATGCACCGGGCCTCTAGCATTTAAATAAGTTGATACTTAAATATGTTCTTAAATCTGCCCTGCTTTCCTCTAAGTACTTAATTTAAGTCTTCAAATCCCTGTGCTTCAGGTTATTACCTAGAAGGAGGCCAAAGAGCCACCTAAAATGCTTCTCTTGCCATGGAATTCAGAAATAACCTCTGCCCAGAGGTGATGAGATTCTGGTCTGGAACAATGAGTGAGAACTTGCTGCCCATCAGTACAGGGCTGATGGTGGGCACCCTGCCCTCGGTGAGCTGATGGTTCAGGTGGGGAGGCGGACATGTGAGAGCCATGGGATAACTTCCGTGTGCGGGGGATGGAAAGATGCAGTGCAGAGACCGAGTGAACAAGTGTGTGTGGGGGAGGGAGGAGGCCAGTGGCAGGTGAGCCCTTCTTCCTACCAAGCTCTGATATCTTGCTCTGTCTTCCTACCTGCTCACACGCTGAAACATGGACACCTACGCCAACACCGTCAGGCTCTGGCAAGAACCATGTGACATTCCTGGGTTGTAGTGTGTGCTCAATAAATATCATGGGATAACTGGAAGATGGAGGTGTACACAACCACTCCACATCACGTTAGCTGTGTGAATGCAGAGGAATCTTCCAGAAGGGCAGTAGCAGGAGTGGGGCGGAGGGAGGCAGGTGACAGACGCTCCTTCTGTAAAGCTCTGAGCTGCTTCTTTCATGTGCTCCAAGATTTGTGCATAAATTCTAGCAATCTAGCCTCTGTCATCTGTCTTCTCACCCAGCTGGGCTTTTACAGTACGCACACAGCCAGCATGGAGCTTCCCCACCACCACCACCACCCCCACCCTCTGCGGCCTGTGGCGGCAGTGCAGGGGTCTGTGTTGCACCTGAGACACCCCTCTGTCTGAGTGGAGCCAACAGCAAAGGGGGAGCCGTAGAAGGAAAATGAGTGCCAGGACGGACAAGGGCTGTGGCACACAGCAGCCAGGGACTGGCCCAGCAGTAGAAAATGAAATTCCCACCCGGGGAATTCTTACCAGGCACCAGCCTGCACAGATGGGGCCCAAGGGGTGGGGGAGGCAGTGGGCCGTGGGGACAATGTACTACTGGCCTGGAAAAACCAACAGGTCGCTCCCGACAAAGCACAAGGTGCCCGTGGCGAGGCAGCTCTGCAGGGACACAGGTGCTGGAAAGGGATAACTCAGAGCTTTTGAGCAGCAACTGCAGCGACAAAGGGAGGAGAGCGTGGAGGCTCCTGATAGGGGCAGAGGCAGCAGGGGACACCCAGGCCTCTGGCTGCCAAGAATGGAGAGTGCATGAGCTCCTGCTCCACAAAGGGGCAGCTCAGTGCTAGCTGCTATCGATGGCAGCAGAGAGCATGTCTTGCACCACCAGCACAGGGGCGGGAGGAGCGAGGCGCAGGACAACCCAGGGGAAAGCTAGTGGTATTCACCCTCTGTGGTCTGTTCCCCTAGCCTGTTATGAAGAGGCTGGTTAATCCAAAAAGAGAGAGGAGGGACAAGGAGACCCCAGAATCTTACGGCGCCTTCAGGGTGCAGTGCAGCTTTTCTCAGCTTCCCTCCTCACCAGGAGACAGCTGTGTGCTGCAGAGATGAGAGCCAGAGAGGCTGAGCTCTGTTCCAAAGGCTGCACAGAAAATCAGCAGCAAAGTTAGGACCAGAAGCCCGGTGTCACTCAGCCCAGCATCCGTTCTACCAGGATATCTGTGCCTCCTTTTGCCTAGCAGTGATGCTACCCCACAGCCAGACTGCAATTTCATATGCAAACCCAGAGGCAGCCCAGCTCCAGGGAAGACAGCCACAGGTTTGCATGGTGACTCGTCCTTGCCCATATGGCCCTCCCCAACCACTCCCTTTAGCTCCTGCATGGGGCTTATCTAAGTCAGGAATGGCTCTGCTAATTTGTGGACATGGCTTCCAGCTTGTTGTTTCTCTCCCCACTGAATACAAGGGCAGGAACTTTATGCACCTTGCTCACTGGGCATGCCCAGTGCTACATCAGTGCATGGAGCATACACACTGACTTGAGAAATATTGGTTGGATTAGACCCAAATGCCAGCTCCATCACTTATTAGCTGTGTGACCTTAGCTAAGTGGCTTAACCTCTCTGAGCCTGAGTTTTCTTAGCTATAAAACTGGAATAGTAAGAGCTACTGTGCCGGTAAGTGGTGTCATCATGGGCTCAGCATATCTGGCACATAAGGTGCATCAGCACAATACGCGGTGGTTGTCATCACCGTTGGAGCCTGCACAGCTGCCCGCCTGGCCCTAAAAATGAAGGCCCTGCATTGCCAGGCTTTAGACGGACGGCAGTGAGCTGGCACGTGGGCCTTCATACCGCCTCAGAAGCGGCTCTGAAGGCTCACTCTTGCTCCCCTGACAGGTGCAGTGTCACCTCTGGCCACCCCCTGCCAGGCACACAGGGGCCCTTACTGCCCCCACCTTGACTGCAGCCTGGGTCTCCGTCCCTGCTCCCCCAGCCAGGCCAGGACTGTGCTGACCCCAGTTGCCCACTCTCTGAGGGAAGGAGTGTGAGAGGCTGCATAAAGGGCTGCCCTCTGGGTGGAAAGGAGGGAGGTGCTGGGATGGGCCTCTTCAGAGGCTCAGTGTAGCTGCAGGCTCCATTCCAGAGCCAGCAGGGCTTCGGAGAAAGATGAGGAAGGAGCTGCCTACAGAGTCCCTCTACCCCAAAATGAGCCCAAAAGGAAGGCTTTTGTGTTAGGAAATTTCAATATTCATATTATACCATTAATGTAAAACAGTCTCTAGGAAATGTTACTAAATAAAAAAACTTCTTCCACTCACTGAGTCATTCATTCACAAATAGCTATTGGCACCCACTCTGGTGCCAGGCGCTGTCCTACCCTTTACACAGGGATGTGGGGGTGCTGCACCTCATCAGTGAAAGTTCTTGTGTTAGCAGCCGAGCAGGGAGCGGCCCAATGGCATCTCCACGCTGCTGCTATTCTATGAGACTCAGCGGGAGAGGACATGGGTAAGCTCATTTAACCTGAGATCCAGGGGACCCAGCCCTCAGATCCTGTGCTGCAGCCCAGAACTGAAGGACTAAAACTGTCTCTGAGGTGCCTGTTGGGGAGAGCAACGTGTGCAGTAAAAAGTAAACCATGTGGAGATGATATGTGTAACATTCTAGATGGCGCTTGGCAGACGGTGCCATTTCTGTGGCCACGTTCCCAGGAGGCTTGCCTTAAGGAGACCTGTGTCCCCAGTATTGTTTCCCAAAAGTGACGAAATGTTTTGGACCCCAGATAGCTCTGCGTCTACATCGCAGTCTCGGCATGCTACATACCAAGTCCTGTGTGACCTTGGTTTGGCCACTTGACCTCTCTGAGCCTTAACTTCCTCGAGGGTAAAATGAGGAGCATACTTCCTCCCTTACAGTGTTGTGAATAGTACCAAATGAAATAATGTATATAAAGCACTTGCTACAATGCCTGGCCCACTGGAAAGTGCAAAATAAATGTACTCTATTGTTTCAGTTACAATCGCTGATGAACATATGACCCCAAAAGTTGAGGTCTAAGCCAGCCACCATGGGGATCTGCTCCTGATCTTCTGAACCACGAATTGGAGAAGGGCGTGGTCTCCCCCGTAGCCACCCTGGCACAGCAGTCTCGGCTGCGTCAGGCTGGCCACAGGGTGTCGGCTTCCCCCACTCACCCAAGCAAATGTCTCAGCAGGATAAGGGGCAGTGCCAGATGTTTTCTCACCTCCCTTGACATCGGTAGCATGGCTCTGCCCAGCTCTCCTGGTCGAAGCTGTCACAACCCATCCCAGACCTGAGAGGGGCGAGGCCCTCTTCTCAGTGGGAAGAGTGTCACAGAACGGGGGCCACGTCGACAATGGCCACTACTCTGGCTATTTTCATCTGTAAGAGCCAGTAAATGGCAACACCCACCGCCCCCCTCCCCCCGCCTGTGTCCCACCTGTGCCCAGACAAGGGCATCAGGGAAACCTTGAGTGACCATTTTTATTTGGGATGAAACCCTTGTTTCCCACATTCTGCTGTATAATGTGCCGAACAGAGCAATTGCGGCACCTGAAGGCCAGCCAGTTCCCCACCGTCCCCAAGAGGAAGGGGCAGGCCCGTTGGGGCACAGGGGTCAGTCGGGAGCTGGGAGCAGGCCCATCACTGTGGCTTCTGAGGCAGCAGCCTGCGGGTGGAGGTGGGCACGCTGCACTGGAGCTTGGGTGAGGGGCTCTCCCTGGGGTCTGGCCCCTGGGCCTGGTATTAGAGCTGGGACAGTGGTCCGGAGTGGGAGCATCTGATAGAGGAGGTGGTCGGTGTGCGCTTTGGATCACTTGGTTTTTAAAAGTGTGCCTGGGTGAGGTATTGTCCCTAGGAGTTGGCTAATGCTGGAGGGACAGTCAGCCAGGCCCTGGGTGTCAAAGCATCAGATACAGAAAAGAAAGAAAAGCCATGGGTAATAAACCTACCGGGACTGCACGGCCGCTGTGGGTGGGTCTTGTGTAGCTGACTCTGCCAAAGTTAGGAATGCCCTCCACAGCATCCCTCAGGGGCAGCCTTGAGGCCCTGCTCCTGCTCCACCAGGGAGGGCTGCTCCCCATCCTTCTCAGAAATGGAGCCTCCTGTCCCTGACCAGCCTGCGGAGTGGGGTTTGGCGCCCATTTCCAGAGCATTAAGTTTCCATCCACACAGCCCAGCCCGGCAGGGCCCTGCGCCCCCCTGCTGTCGCTGCAGTCATAACAAAGATAAGACTGGGAGAAGCCGTTCTCTTAAGCAGCTCAGTGCCATTTGACAAGAAGTTTCTAAACATCTTCTCATGTGGCCAACACTTCAAACCCCAAAACCCTCACCCAAATCACTCTGGTTCTTGATCCGGTTTTAAATGAGCCTTTTGGTGTCAGGAGCTTGTTAGACATCTGGTTCCACTTGGCTTGGCAGGGGGGTTGTTCAGGGTGGGTGCGCAGCTACCTCCGCTAAAACCAAACCCTCCGATTCAGAAACATACATCAAGCCAGAGCCCAGGGAACTGCACTTCAAAACAGTTAGGAGAGGCCAGACTGTGGGGATAGAGAGAGATTAACACTAGGAGGAACCGGCCTCCAGAGCCTGGCCTGGCCCCGGCCTGGCCTGGTGGGCATGGCAGCTCTGACCTCAAGCCTGGGCAACCACCCTCTTTCCCGGGAGGTACCCAGGAAGAAATCTTGAAGTCAGCCAGGCCCTTTCTCTCTCTGTCATGGTCCTCCTCTCCCCCAGGCTAGCAGCCATCCAGTCCATGGGTTCTCCCACCTGCAGGCCCCTCAGACCCACCCCATTCTCAAGTTCTCACTGTCTCCAGCCTGGTCCCAACACTATTGTCTCCCCAAGACTCACAGGGCCCTCCTGAATGGCCTCCCTGCACCTGCACTTGCCCCTTCTACTGTGTTCCCAACACAACGGCTAGAGAGAGCATTTCCAAAACATGGATCTGACCTGAAATTTCTAAAAAAACAGAAACTTTTCTTCAAAACACAGACCTAATTAAGACCATCCAATGGCCTTAGAATGGAGACCAAAATCATTAATGGTGCCATCAGGTCCCAAGGTCCTATCTCCACCTGTGACTCCAGCTCCACCCTGCTTGGCTCTCCCTCTCTTATTCTTAACTCCACCCTGAGCCATTGTGCACATTGTGCTGTCCTCCGCCTGCCCTCACTCCTCACCTTCACCAGCCCCATGTCACTCATCTTCCATGACCTGATGCAGTCCCTGCAGCTCCATCTTTCTCATCTCAGCTCAAGCCTCGCTGCCACCTTGGCATGCTCCCCTCCCCGCCGTCACTCACCCACAATCTCTGGCCAAGCTTTGGGCCTGCCCACTAGTATTTACTAGTACCTCCCACATGTTTTTTTTTTTTTCTGGGTGATGATGTATTTGATGCTCATTTCCCTACCAGGCTGAAGGGCAATGGTTGTTTCTGCCTTATTTTATTTTTATCACCTAAGGTAGTGCCTGGCACACGCTAACCTTTCAACTTGTTAAATAAAAATGATGCTGACGCCTTGGCCAATTTTGCTCAGGGGTTAGAGCGTCGGCCCTAGGACCAAAGGGTCATGAGTTTTATTCCCAGCCAAGGGCAAGTACATCGATTGCAGGCTTGATCCCTGGCCCCAGTAAGGGCACGTGCAGGAGGGAACCAATCAGTGTGTCTCTCGCACAGCGATGTTTCTCTCTCTCTCTCTCTCTCTCTCTCTCTCCCCTCCTCTCTTCTCTCTCTCTAAATAATCAATGGAAAAATATCCTTGGGTGAGGATTTAAAAAAATGATGATGAAGAAGAAGTATTTCTTACAAGTGACCATAAAGGTGACTATCACTGGTACCTGCTGGTCCCCATTTGGCTCAGTGATAGATGAATATGGTCCCAGAATATTCCTTTTAGCTAATGTGCAGCCTCTAGTGATTGGACTGTCTGGGGAGATTAAAGTAGGTCTTGTGGCTTTGGTGGTAGGATCAAGATGCTGCTTTTTTATATTCTAAGCTGTCAGTTGGACATCCTTAGCGCTGCCGTGGAGGTGGGAGAGGCTTCCACCACCTCGGCTGTGCTTGCCAGCCATGAGACCGGCTTCTTGCTGACCTGCGCTCCCCCTGTGAGAGCGCACTGACCACCAGGGGGCAGTTCCTGATTGATTGTGCACCATAGCAACCCGTCCTTCCACCATTCGGTCAATTTGCATATTAGCCTTTTATCATATAGGATGATTTTCCCACTGAGGGAGACCACAGTGATATGAAATTAAAGAGAAGAAAGAAAGAAATGAAGGAAGAAAAAAAAATAGAGGAAGAAACAAACTAAAAGCTATCATTACAAAGTGTTTAGAAAATAATGAAAATGAAAGGGTAAGACATATCAAAGCAGATGGGATGTGAACACAGCTGTTCTCAAAGGCCAATGCATAATATTTGAAAAATGAAAAACAGAGTGAGTGGTCACTTCAAGAAGTGACAAAGAATAACATGCAAGTGTAAGGATGGCAAGAGGGAAGAAATACTATTTAGATAAGGGAGGGATGAATGAATTAAGAAACAGAAATCTGTGTCTGCCTCCATGGGCATTAGCCAGCCGTGAAAGTTGGTGGGTGAGTAGGTGACCTTCTCAGCTTCCCAGATGCCCACCCACCTCACCTTCCAGTCTCTTTCCCCCTTCAGTTTCCCAGTTTCCTCAGGGTCTTCCATCTCTTCAAATCTTCTCCCAGGAAAGACCTACTAGTAATAACCACTCATTGTAAGAAATAAGTACCTGGTGACTTTCTATAATGTTACCTGGGAGAAAAGAACATTTTAATGGAAGGCAAACTAGATATTAGAAGATAAACCTCCAGCTCTAGCTGGCTTGGCTCTGTGGACTAAAGGGTCCTGAGTTTGATTCTGGTCAAGGGCACATGCCCAGGTTGCAGGTTTGATCCCCAAGAGGGGGTATGCAGGAGGCAGCCAATCAATGATTCTCTCTCATCATCGATGTTTCTATCTCTCTCTCCCCCTTCTTTTCTCTCTAAAATCAATATATATATTTTAAAAGATAAACCTCCAATGCTAAAATTTTGGACTCCAATGTGCTGGCAGCAGAAACTTTGATTTGGAAAGGACAGACAAGCCCAGATAAGTGAGATCACAATCCCTATGTTGTAAATTGTTGGGCTTTTTCCCAGTGAATGAAGGAAATAGAAAATAAATTAGTTGAAGGGATTCTGTTAAGAGAAAAGGGATCTGTTAAGCATTGTCCTAGGAACATCACATATATTTAATTTGACTTGCAGACTAACCCCAGAAAAAAGGTACAATTATTACCATTTTGGTAATGAGGAAAATGTTCCTCAGCAAGGTCAGGCAAGGGATCCAAAGTCACACAGCTCTGAGTGGCAAAGCTGGGATTTGAACCGTTAGCGAAACTTCAGATAACAAGGAGTCACCTAAAACCAGGAACTGGGTGGGATTGTGCTCGTTGGAAAAGAACTGAAAGACAGTCTAGGGAGGGAAATGAAAGCAGGGAAAAGTGGTTGAGTGGAAGGGATGGAGGTCCAGCATCCAAGGTTTCTGAGTAGATTTCATCCTTAGAGTTGACCCCCCATTTTTAAAGAACACGTTTTGTTTATTCGAAGACGTATTTTTCCCCCACAATGTAGCATCTTTAAAATCAGGGGGTGTATCTTAGAGTCAATGTCAACCAGGCAGCTGCCATGGCACAGCGGTCACTGCCTAGATGCTCACACACATGGTCATGGAAGTTCAAGCTGCCTCTCTCACTTGTGCTGTGAGCACTATCAGTACCCTACAGGTGCAGTTTAATTGCCCTTTATAATTTCCTTCACCAATTACACAACGATTCAACCTTGAAAACAAAAACTTCAGGAGCACATGGAAAAGCATGGAAACAGAGACTGGGTAAAATTTTGACATTGATGAAGTAAACATTTGTACTTAATCAATGACTACAATTCCATGTTCTCTTGGAAAACAAAGGGGCTTAGGTGCATGGTTTACCAATTCAGGAGACCACCAAGTCAGTCCCGAACTACCCAGCTCTGAGCATTTTTTATGGGAGAAATCTATTCCTAATTTCTTTAAGCTTCTGTAACTTGTTCTCTCTTGTTACCAACTCCAAATGGTCTTGCTGGCTCAGAATCAGGCTGTAAAACGGTGAGTGGTGGGAGGGTTGGATGCATCCCAGAATGCTGGGTGTGGTCTGGAGTGTTGACCTGTACAGTGATCATGATGATGGTAATGATGGTGGTGATGGTGGTGATGATGGTGGTGGTGGATGGTGATAATGATGGTGATGGTGGTGGTGGTGCTGATGATAGTGGTGGTGACAGTAATGATGATGAAGTTGGTGATGGTGATGACAGTGGTAATGATTAAATCTATTGCCAATATTTGAAACTAAGAAACTTGGGATCAAAATGTGACTCCCCTGCTTCATTTGGAAAATCAGACATGCCAATACTGGGCCCTCATTCCTGCAGTCCAAGGGAGTTAAAAGAAGGTACTCTCCCCAGGCAGAGCAGGTGCCCTTTGGGGGCCACAGATTAGGCTCCTCACTCTTTCACCCCATCCTTTATTCCTTCATTTTGCAGTTTGCAATCCCAGCCATAAATAATTGACATCCCTTTTAACTCCAAAAGTCTAGTAAGGAAGATGTAGAAAAGTGTTCTGAGCAACTGCAAGGATGTTAATGTTTCTATTTTACTACAATAAGTTGTTTTTATTTGTTTCTTCTCACTAAGATATCTTCCTTGTGCAGCAAGCCTAGTCTCAAATCGAAGATATGCTGGGACACTCCAGGTTTCAGAATCTCTGGTTTTCCTGTGCTCATCCTGGTAGTTCCTGTGTCTGTTCCATGTCTGATGGAATAAAGATCCTGTATCACAACCCATGCGTGGGACTATTCATGATTATTCCCCTTAGACATCTCTAAAAGCCATCTCCATTTTCTGTGGCCTCACCCTTGCCCCATCCCGATTCCTACATCTCAGCTTCATTTCTTTGAATCGGAGGCCAGGATTTCTCATCCTCTGCCCTGTCCAACTCCTCTCCTCATCTCATGATTGCACCTTCCTAAGAGGCAAACACCAAATCAATCATTCTAAGGGGTGGACAGAATTCTAAGATGGACCAAGATTCCAGTGCCTAGTGGACATGACTTGTGCAACTCCCTCCCCTGAGTGGGACTCATGAGTATAAGATAGCACTCCTATGATTGTGTTATATCATATGGCAAAAGAGATTCTGCAGGTGTAAATAAGACTCTTCATCGGTTGCACTTGAATTAACCAATAGGGAGATTATCCTAGATGGTTCTGACATAACCAGTTGAGCCCTTTATTTAAAGCAGTCAGAGGGATCCCAGATGGGAGAGATTCCTCTTCTGGCTTTCAGGAGCCCATGGCCTCATTGTGGAGATGGCCACATGACAGGGGATGGCAGCAGCCTTGAGGAGGTAAGGACAACTCCTGGTTGCCAGCCAGGAAGAAAGCGGGGGTCCTGGTCTTAAAATTGCAAGAAACTAAATTCTGTCAACTACAAGTGACCTTGGAAGAAAACCCCAAGCCTCAGGTGGGACCACAGCTCCAGCTGACACCTTGACTTCATCCCTAGGTAAGAACCTGGCAGAATTGTAAGATAATCCATTTGTGTTGGTTTAAGCATCGGAGCTTGTGGTAATTTGTTACACAGCAACAGGAAACTAATACAGGAGGGAGTGTCCGGAGTTTGGAGGGCTCCAGACATTTCTGGGAGGGAGGGAGAGGAAGAAGTGGGGAGAGAGGGAGGGAGGTAGGGAGGGCAGACACAGGTAAAATGTCAGAACCCAGATAGTTGTGCCTCCAGCATGAAGATGAGCCTGCTGGGCGCTCAGCCACAGGCCCTCTGGGGCGGCTGGTTTTCCTGCAGTGGAGGTGAGCTTTCACAGCACACCCCCATCCGCCCTCCTGACAAGGAGCAGATCAGTAGTTGGCAAAACCTGCTCAAATCCAGGTTAGGAGTCATTTCTGGGAAGCCCTCTCCACCTCCTTCAGCTGATCTCTTCTGTACAAACTCCCTAAGGCTAAGGCTTTGAGATTTAAAACTGTCATTCAAGTCGGTGTCTACTCTGTTCATCCATAGGACACATCTTTAATGAGCACAGCAGAGTGCCAAGAAAGTGCATGGTCATGACTATACACTGTGAGCAGGAGAGCTATCAGCATCTCTGCCCTCATGGAGCTTTTGTTCCAATGGGGAATGTGGAGGGGAAAATTAATAAACAAGCCAATAATCGTAATACATGTGAATTGTGTTAACTACTGAAAGGAAGTAAGCAGGGTGGCTGTATATAACCAGACTGCTGGACTCCTCTGGTGCATTCCGCATAACACAGCCTCCCTTCCCACTCAGCCCCCCCCCCCCCCCCCCCCACCATAGGCTTGCTGAAGCCTCTCTTCTTACTCACTCTCACCAAGGAAAATTAATTCTAGTGTCCCAGCTCCCAAGACATGTCACGGGAAACATCAAGAAAGGGAACGCCAGCCTGAATTGACAGCTGCCTCCAAACTTAGAGATATTAGCTTGTATTTATTATTTATTTAAATCTAAACCCTCAATTTATTCCACCCAGGATTGGAGGCAGCATAAGCAAATACATATAATACAACAATGCAGGAAAAGGGTTTAAATAATAGGTAGGGAAAATGTAAATAGGACAAAAAGTAAGGTCAATGGGTAGGTAGAACATACATGCATGCGTATATTCATAAAAGAATCTCTAGTGATGAAGTTTGAGCTACAACTGCAGCCCTGAACTTTCAATCAGCCAAAGAGAAATGAGAAATATGAGTAGTTACAAAATTCACATTGTGTAACAGAAAATAAATTCACTTTAAGAGAAACATATTTCATTGATACATCTAAAATAAATTTTTCACATGGTTTCTTATATAGGGATATTAGGGGGACATGTATTAGTTATATTTTGTCCCTTCAATGTGATTACATCTTTGAAAATCATGACCATGACTTATGTATAAGAAGAAAGAAAAGGCCAATAAAAGTCCCACTTTCTGGCCTCGAATGAAATTGTGAAGCAGCCACTCTATCTCATGATCTCTGTGTTCTGATGATAAACATGTGGCTAAGGTCTTTCATCTTCAGCCCAGACTGTAACTCCCTTTCTCCTCTTGGCACACACCTTGTTTGTGTACTCAAGAACAGAAGCTCCATAATGTCAAACTAACTAAAGAAAAAAAAGTTTGAAAGCTTTGGTTAGAAATAAATGATAAAGATTTACTCAAGGGTCTTGTAAACCAGAAATGCAACTAGGCAATACCCAGAGTGTTCTGAAGACGAAAGAAGAGACGGGGGTGGAGGTTCTTTATAGTGAAGTGTACAATCTTGAGAAGAATCAGTCCTGCATTTTTAGCCTCTGGATGAGCTGGGATGAGGTCCTCTGCATGACAGGTCTAGACAATGATGTCAGGAGGTCTGACTACATGAACATTCTTTCCTTAGTCCTTTGGGGGTAATAAGAGGGTTATCTGACAGCCTCATATATACTCAGGCATTGATTCAGGACTGTCAAGTTTAAAAGTTTAAGTTCCCAGTCTAGTGAAAACAAGAATTGTTTCCTCATGCCTCAACCTACTAGATTTTAGTAATTTAGCAGCTTGACATAGTGACTCCATTTTATCTTTCATTCTAGTCATCAATGAGAATGAGGCTTCTGTCTGTTTTTGTTCACTGTTATGACCCCAGCTCTCAAGATAGCACCCTACACATAGCAGGTGCATAAACCTTCTTCCGCCTACAGGACTTAAGGAGTAGAACCTCCATTGAGGAGAACACATTTTTGCCCACAAACCCTTAGTGCTTTGTGCATAGCGAGTGCTCTTCAAAGTTGAAATCCCCTCCATAATAGTTTGTACAGTCTAACCAGCCATACTTCTCATTGCACTTCTGGCATCATCTGGTTAGACCTCTGCATGTTGTCAGAAAGGATTGGACAACTGTGCACATGATTTGGATGAGTAAATTGAAGAATAGAGGTTGTTACATGATTTCTTTAAAGTTAGACCCTTGGTAATAAGGCCATGTTTGGCCTCCAACTCCTTGATATCTAATTCAATGCTTTTTATTTTCTCCAGAACTCTGTTCCAATATCTCTTAAACTACCCACATCACCTACTCATATTTAAACACCTAGTACATAAAAAAATTGAAACTACTTGAATTCCTAACCAAACTTAATGCTCTGTTTACACTTTTATGAATGAATTATCATTCTTGACCAAATCAAAATTCTCCTTAGCCCTAGTGGTCACTTCACTGAAGGTGATCGATGCAGCGGAAAAGCCTAAACCTCCTGTCTCTCAGCTCTCGGTGGAGAGGTAACCTCTAGCTGACATGACAAGGTCTGGGTTCTCCATAACCTCCTCCTCTTATCTGTTTCATTAGAAAACCCTATTAGATGAAGTAATTCTACAAAGAGCCATTCAGAAGAGCTTCCATTCAATGACTCAAACCAACCATTTTGGAGAGGAGGCAATGAGGAACACAGCCGTGCCCAGCAGCCTCCAGAAAGCATGCTCTTCCTACAACCCAATGACAGGGTCACTATAAAAGCCACTTCATGGCCGCTCGTCCATTTGGTGAACAAATATTAACATCCAAGTGCCAGAGTGTTCTAGGCACTTGAACAATTACAACATAATATGGTGAGTACCAACCTAAATGCATTAACATGGCATTATGGGATAACCCAGGAAGGTACCCTCCGCCAGCTTGAGCTGGGTGTGAAGGGTCAGAGAAGGCTTCCTGAGTTGATACTTCGCATATGGATTCTGTATATGTGTCAGAGGATGTGTCCTGATTCTCTTTCTCATTGTCTCACCCTCATTTTCCTGGTGCTGTGTTCTCCGCCATATTGGCTTGCTCTCAAACATGGTAAAAAACAAACAAACAAAACTATCACCATCAATCCAGACTTAAATGGCCCTTAGAAGATGGACTCTCTTCATATATCCATGTAAATACCCAAACAGATTCTGATTGTTGAACCTGAGTTATCAGGTAAGATCGTACCATAGACAGCCTTCTCCCAGGTCACAGAGGAGATGGTTCCAAAAGGAAGAGAAGGATTTTGTTATTAGAAAAATAGGGAAGGGTGATGGTAACTCATCCCTCACTAGCCCCTGTCCTGGACCCCTTGGGGCTCAGTCTAAAATGTTGCCTGTCTAGTTATAAAATAAATATCTCACACTGACCTATGACTCTTCTCCTTTTATTTGAGCCATTGTAGGACTGCCTCCTAACCCTTCAGCCACATGCAGCTGTGGTACTCAGTTCTCTTGCCTGCGTTTCTCTTCCTCTCCAAGGGCTTTCTCTGGCACCATGGAGTTTGCTGGACTGACTTAGGCACAGCCCTCAAGAGTGAGGGGCTATCGTCCACCAAGATAAATGGGTAGAGTGAATAAATGCTCAGCTTCCCAATGTCCCCTGAGTCAACTCTGAGGCATGCTCCCCATGGTTCTGCAGCGGTTACCTTTGGACTTCCATTCCCCTCACTAATAGGCACTTCACTGGTTTGTCCCTTCCTCACTCCTCTCCCACTTCCTCACTTAAGCTTCCTAATTAACCACAAACAACCAAGACTTTATCCCTGGGTCTGCTTTGGGGAAATTCCAAACCAAGAAAGCTGGTTAGACTAAGAACCTGGACAAACATGAACATGCAATAGGCATGTACTAGTGTGGGCCACGCTGACTGATCTAAGTAAAGGAGAGAATCCTTGAGGCATCAGCTCTGTGTCCTATTTGTCCTTGGTTGTCCTAGGTGCCTGGCTAAGTCAACATTCAGCAAATATGTATTAAAAGAAATCAACTGCCCAATGTGTGTGTCCAGGAGCCGTGCCCTCTGGCCTGTACAGCCGCGCTTTAGCTGAGAGGTCGGTGCTCCTGTCAGCAGGAAAAAAGTGCTCCTGGAGCAGGAAGAGAATTGGAGAGTTTTTATCCTGGGCTCTAAGAACAGAGTGAGAGAGTCATGGCTGCTTCTCACAACTAGAAGAAAGCTAAAAGGAGAGCTAGTTGACATGTGATTAGGAGAAAGTGGCTGGTGCTGTGCCCCTCACCCCTCACCACACTGCATTTTCCTGACAAGATAGTGTGGTTAACCAAAGGCATCCTCACTGCCACAGAAACAGAGACCTGTGTCTGGAGTCTCAAAAATGAAGTGAGCAGTGGTTTGTAAATATTCAGTTTTGTAACCATTGATCCTGAGACCCATGGATAGTCAGTAGCACCATTGACAATTGTGAGACCATCAAGTCTTCATAACCAGACATTATGATGCTTAAAGAATTATGACAAGAAAGCCCAGCCTTTGTAAAAAAATATACAGTGGAACCTCATTTCTCAAATGCCTGCCATCTTGAACAATTTGCTTCTCAACCTGACAACCCTTTCATGCCGATACCTGTATTATCAGTAACCATCTCTTACATGACAAAGGAGAATGCGTGAATCTGAGTCAGTTCACCACCTTACAATCTCAGGATATTGTGCTGTGAATATTGTCATGTCTTTTTGCATTTGTTGATGCTTATAATTATTGTAAAATTTTCATTTTTTACTGTACATTTCCTTTCCTTTTTGTTAAATTTTCATTTATATTTCATGTCCTGTTTGTTTTTAAAGTGTTTATTTATAAAGAGTATGCTAGGCAAGTATTGTATATAAGAAAGGTTAAAACAGGGAGTCATTTGGGGGTCTGGAATGGATTAATTCAGTTTACATTATTTCTAATGGGAAAAAAATGACTCTATTTTCGAACAGCCTTCCAGAACAAATTAAGTTTGAGAAACGAGGTTCCACTGTATTTTTATTGATTTCAAAGAGGAAGGGAGAGGGATAGAACGATATAAACATCGATGAGAGAGAAACATCATTGATCAGATGCCTCCTGCATGGCCCCTATAGAGGATCAACAAGGAATCGAACCCCGTGACCTCCAGGATCATAGGTCAATGCTCAATCACTGGGCCATACGGGCCAGGCAAGCCCAGCCTTTTAAGACTAAGATTCAGGTATTGCCTTTGGACAGAGGAAGTGGAATCATGTTGTCCCTATAGATTTCTCCATTTCCATCCGGTACAAACTCCAGTGTCCCAGCCAGCAGGACCAGACCGGCTGCTCCCAGACCCAACACCCTGCAGACTGATGATCCCAGAGACTGGACTCTGATGAATGCCCGACCCCATGTACTCATGCCTCTCCGCTCCCAGTTGAGGGGTTGTCTTCTCCCTGGAATTCAGGACGAGCATACTCCTGTAAGATAAATAGGTGCAGGCCTTGGCACAGTATTTGACACAGGTACATGATTTGGAAAATTAGGTCAGAAGAGGGAGGGAAATGGTGATTCATTACCAGGCCTCAGAGAGGCGGGATTACCTCATCAGAAATTCAAAGGTAATCAGTTTTTCCCAATCGTCATGGTAATGAATCACAATTGTTAATAAATGGGGAAGTCAGCTACACCTTTGAGGAGCTGGATAAACTGGGGTTGCCTGGCATCTGTCTTCATTAGGAAGGAACCTGCAAGGTGGCGGGCGGGAGGGCACTGGTGACCCTGACCCCCTTCCGCACCTGAGGACCAGGAAACCAGGCTTTTTACTTGGCACTGTCTTCACAGCCACGTCACCCAAAGCCAGTCGGCAAGTCTGTAAACCTGAAGCCGCACATCCACGATCTGTCAAAGTCCCCGGAGGCGAAATCAAAGACAGGAGCCATTTATTTATTTAATGGAGGAACATGCTCAGCACAGGCAGAGGTCTTCATTAGAATCATTTTCCCATGCAAATGAAAAGCAGCGATAAAAAGGGCGTCCATCCCTCCTCCCTCCTCCCTATCCTTCCTCCCTCCTTTCCTATGTCTTTCAATGGAGAGGGCTTAACCTCCCAGCTGGTCACTCCAGAAAATCCAAGTCCAGTGGTCCAAACGGAGTGGCCAGTGTCCAAGCTGGCAGTGGCATTTTATCGCTCGGTGAGGGATCAGCCTCCAACTCCAGGGGAGAAATGAGTTCAAACTCCTCCACCTTCAGGACAGACCATCCTGGTCTCCGAGTCGTCAATAATCCAAACATAACTTGGAATGTGGCTGTAACTCCATTGCTTTTAGGCCCACAGAAAAACCTGAGATGAATTCTGAGCCGCATGACTTGATAATAGCATCTGACATGTTCCCATTTATTCGAGGGGTGGGGGATTAAAATCTTTTGTCTGATCATTGTGTCAAAATCCTGCAACTCATTTTCATTTCTCTCTCTTGGGCAAGATTAAAAAGCAAACCCCCATACATTCTGTCATATGATCCTGATGCTGAGAGTTTGAAACATTTCAACAGTAATTTAATATAGGGGATTTGAGGAGAGAGTGAGAGGAGGGAGAAAGAGAGAGGAGAGAAAGCACGAGAGAGAGAGAGAGAGAGAGAGAGAGAGAGAGAGAGAGAGAGAGAGCCCTAAGAGGACGTGGAAGGTTACCTGATAGGGGACAAGATGAATATCAAATCTGTGACTGTGCCTCACTTCCCCAACCAGGAGGGAAGCTATATTCTATGTCCTCCACCCTCCACAGCCCCACAGGGGAGCCCTGAAGATATAGGAGGAGGAGGACTCTCAGACCCAGAAGGAAGGGCTGGGCGCTCTCCCTGCCCCAGCTGCTGGGTCACCAGCACGCTGCTGTGCTGCACTGAGTGGCCCTGATGACACTCCTGCTAGGAGAGCTTGGACCATATCCTTCCTCATTCCAGCACCAGCTCCCCCCGCTCCACACACACACACACACACACAGTTTATAATGAAGTGACTTCAGGTCTCTGTGGCAACTTTAATTCCTTAACCTTTCTTCTTACCCTCCTACCCCCACACTCCCACCCCCCACACAGGCACACAGGAGACTCAGCCACCTTTTTTTTCTGTTTCTCATAAATCATCATTCCTTTGGTCTGACCGTTTTGCTAGACATTATCCCATTACCCTTATGTTTGTCTCTTGTGAAAAAACCATGACTATGCATTATGCAAAAATGCTTTATGTAATTGATGCCTTTATTGGGATACGGAATCTTAGCCTGGCAAACACTGATCCCCCCCCCAACACAGAGGCCCAGGACCTGCGGGCCATTCTGCCCCTGGAGCCCCTGGAGTCCACGCTCACCGGCTCCCCTGCAAAGGCCTCCATTTATGTTAAAATGGTCCCTTCTCCTCCCTGGCTGCTCCACTTTCTTCTTCGGAAGTTTCTCAGAGACACTCAGCAATCCAAATCAACAAATGTTTACTTAATACTTTAGGGCTCTGTGTTTTGTTTCCCAGCACCAACTCTTCCCCAACACACGTCTGAGGGCTTCTCCACTTTCCTCCGCAGCTGGGGATGGGTGGGCGCACCCGTATCCAGGAAAGGAACACATGCCTCAGACCCAGGCCCATGGACGTGTCCCACTCCCCAAGGGGCTTGGGAACGGCTGGAGAGTGGCTGGGCTCTGAGCCAAGAAGACAAGTCTGTAGCTCCTGCAATCATCTCTGAGGCTGAGGGTTGGCCTAGCCCAGTGGACATGGAGCCAACACCGACCAGAAGGGAACTGAGACACGGGGTGACAGGGCCAGGTTCTGGGACATTATTTGGTGCCTAATAGGCAGCAACTCTAAGCGTTCTCTGCTTGCACCACTCCTAGTTAGCTTTTCTGTTTCTGACACAAGTATCTCAACATGCTCACAGGACATAGGCACAAATGAGTCACCACACGGTAGATAGCATCATAGCAGAACCCCAACTTCCTCTCAGAGTTCTCATTGTACTCCAAATCTTTTTGTGAGCCCCCACCCCCAAATCTCCAATGTTCTTGTGTTCCTGCTTTAATCCAGTCCACTGCCTGGCCCTCTGCCAGCCATCCCTCCAGGATTCCGGCCTCAGTGTGCCCCTGGGCCCCACACCCTTATTGCCCCGCAGGCTCCCTTAGCTGATCTGCACCTGCACCGGCACTGCCAGGGTCCACTCTACATCTCTCACAGGCCTCTGTACTGCTCTGAACCCCGGACTCACCTCTGTCCTAAGGAGAGAGAACTCCCTCCCTTGCTCTGTGGCCCACAACTCTGGAGCTGTTCCTCCACAGTGGGTGATCCCCTGTGTTCAGCACCTGTCCCCATCACCTGTCTCTTCCTCCTCTCTCTTGGAACCCCCCTCCCCCATGGCTAGATCGAGTTAAAACTGTGGTGTCCGGTCAGAGCTGCCTCCTAGGCCCATAGTGCTTCCCAAACGTGTGAAGCTAGCAAGGGTCCCTGGAGATCAGGGGGCTTTTGGTGTGACCTCACAAAATATCCATACATAAACTGGAGATAGCTAAGCATCTTTTTTAGCAATCTACAAATACCGAAATGGTAGTAGAGCCAACATTTGAATACAAAGTCGGGGTAGAAAATGGTGGCAATTAATATGTATTTATTTAATTTTCTACAAACTGAATGGAAAATGATTAGTACTGGATTTTGACAGTTTCACGCCGTGGAAACCCTATGTCCTACAGAAGCTTGACTGGGAACTCCTGGCCTAGAGCAGAGGGAGTTGTGGGGCACCAAAATGTCAGCCACATGCATGAGGAAAAGTGCGTGGGAAAAGCAAGTTGCAGGGCGACGCAGAGTGTAATCCCAGATTTTTAGAAAATCAAATCTTACGTGTACAGGAACCCCTGCACACCCAGCCGTGTCAGCCCCACCTGAAACCTGTTGCCCCATCAGTGCCATGCTTCCCATGCTCATCCCAGCTAGCTCCAGGTGGCTTCCAGCAGGTGCGTAAAGCAGCCCGGGTGTTTAATACACAGCCTATAAAATGAATCATCCTTCCAGAGTCACGGTGGGATTGTTCTGAAGTGGGCTCCATCCGGTGGTCTTCCCTAGATCTTGGGATTGTAAGTGAGCTTTTGTTTTCTTCTTTAGATTAGCCTGTGCTTTCCAACCTAGTATGTGTGTTTGTGTGTGTGTGTGTGTGTGTGTGTGCTTGTCTTATTTTTTATTATTTTTTGTTTTTTATTTATTTCAGAGAGGAAGGGAGAGAGAGAGAAAGAGAGAGAGAGAGAGAGAGAGAGAGAGAGAGAGAGAGAGAGAGAGACATCAACGATGAGAGAGAATAATACGCCACACACTGAGGATCGAGACCACAACCCAGGCATGTGCTCTGATTGGGGAATTGAACTATGACCTCCTGGCTCATAGGTCGATGCTCGATCACTGTGCAACACTGGCCAAGCTTTTGTGTGTTTTTTTAATGGAAAAGTCTTTCATTTTTAGATTGGTGGAGAGGGTAGTTTAAAAAATTGAAACTACTCTTGCGATTCTCTTAAAGAGAAGTCTTCTTTCTCAGGCTCACCTCTCTTTGCTTCGATATTCCTCTTGACCCTAAGTCCTTAACGCCGAGAACTATGTCTTTACATTAAACAAACATGTAAGAAACATCAACCATGTCCCAGAAGTTTCAGGGTCAGCTCAAACTGCGCGGTGGCACCAGGCTTTCAAATAGCCCCCGTAACTCTCCACGAGCAAGTCCTGTGAGCTCCTGGAGGGCGGGGTGGAGTCTACGTCATCTCAGAGGCCTCGATGCCTTGCACTGTGCCTAGCTTAGAGTTCATCATCCACAAACAGCGCTGAATGAACTGGTGAGTAAATGGATAAGAAATAAAGGACAAATGCACTAGAATCCCCACAATACTGAGGGTACTTCTATGGGGAGGGGGGTGTGAAACAAGAGCTTCAATGTTTATAGAAGAAGCATTGTTTTTTCTTGGAGAGTTTCTGGGAAGTGTTTGGCATGTCATACCTTTCCTTTCTTACCTTATCCACTTACCTCCTTCCTGATAAAACCAAATGAGGGGAGGTCTTGTTCCACCATTGATGTCCCTAATTCTAGAAACACTATGGAATTCCAAGACTGAGATGGTGTCCTCAAGGCACAGGGCTGACGATGCTCTGATAATGCTGAGCTTCTTGATGTGGCCGGATGGGTTCACAGTGGCCGCCTGCAGGCAGCGGGGAAGCTGCTGTTCCGTTCATTCTTGTGAATATGTGAGGCTCTGAGGATGTGGCCAAGGAAATGGTCATATGCCCTGGACTGCTTATTTTCCCACTCCAACCTCTGTCCTGCCCCCACAGGAGTTAGAAATCCTCATGGGTCAACTACTCAGATGGCGACAGATGTCACCTCCATCTCCTGTTGGGCTGGGGATAAGGTCAGTAGGAGAAGGGAAAGTGTCAATTATTAGAGAATCTGTTTCTCCTTTTCTCCAGAAACCATGGAGAAAATAATGCTATCAACTGACACATGATTACCGCTAAACACCCAAACAATGGAGCCCCACTGTGTTTTACCTCCTGACAAACCTTCGGGGGAAACGCAGGAGGAGCTGGGAGCTGGGAGAGCGCCCCGCTCCCAGGAGGTCCATGGTGTCAGGTGAGGAAAATGCAATTTAGAAAGTTCCAGTACAGGACACAAGAAAGGAAAAGTAATTCCATGTATCTTAGGAATCACGCCAGCTGGATTCGGGTCTTGGTCCTGACACAAATTATGAGGTCCCAGGTAATTATGAAATCTCTCAGAGCCTCAGTGTTATCATTTATAAAATACAATTGGAAAAATAAATCAATGAAATAAAATCCAATTGAAGTGGTCCACTCTTCCTCTTTTTCTTCCCTTCTCTCTTTCCTTCTCATCTTGAAGAATTCCCTCCCAAAATCATTACATGGGACTGAAGGAGGACTGCAGTGGACTGAATGATGCCTCCCAAAGATGTCCACATCTTAATGCCAAAACCTATGAATGTTACTTTACTATAAGGTAAAAGGGACTTCAAAGATGTGATTAAGGGAAGGATCATGAGATGGTGAGGTTTTCAGGATGATGTAGGTGGGCCCAGTGTAATCTCGCAGGTCCTTGTAGGAGGGAGGCAGAGGGTCAGATACAGAGAGACGATTGAGGACAGAAGCAGAGGTCCAAGAGGACAAAAAGGTCACTCAGCTGCCTTCAATATGAAGGAAAAACTGTGAACCCAAGAATGTTTGCAGCCTCAGAACCAGGAAAAGACAGGAAATGGATCCTCTCTGAGAGCCTCCAGGAGGAATGTTTTAAACGTCTGATCTCCAGAAGAATAAGATAATAAATGTATATTGTTTTAAGCCACTAGGACTGTGGTACTTCGTTATGCTAGAAAAACAAAATGACTACAATGTCCGTTATGGAGGGGCTGAGCAGTATGAAGAGAGCATTCTTCACACCGGAGAGCATGGGGCCATGGGGACCCCAGAGGAAGTGTTGGAGCGGAGAGGTTGAGGATGACATCTGTGCGAGGAGCTGCACAGAGCAGGTGGCAGAGCCCAGGTGGAGATATGTTCATGCCGGGGGATGGGAACAGCAGTGACAGGAAATTGATTCATAGAGAGGGATTTTTCAAATAAGCAAATATTTTTAAAATAATAGGAGTGAGATTTCTCACTGTCAGAGAAGGTGCTAGATTGAAATCAGAGGTGAACTCATCATTTGTGATTTTTAAGAAGGCACAAAAATAAATGTACATCTATTCCCAAGTTCTGTCCACTGAGACCTGGAGAGCAACAGTAGCCCAGTCACAATAAGCACAGCTAGAGGTCCAATCTTGGCTTCTAAATGCCCTTCCAATGAAAAGGGAGCCATGTTCCTTAGAGAAATGGTGGAATTCAGGAGTGG
Source organism: Myotis davidii (assembly GCF_000327345.1). NCBI lineage: Eukaryota > Metazoa > Chordata > Mammalia > Chiroptera > Vespertilionidae > Myotis > Myotis davidii. Next base: position 899,817 of record NW_006295062.1, read on the forward strand.
GGCCAAAGAACAAAACGAGGCTGGAACATCTTTTTGTGCCAAAAAGTACAGAATTTCTCAAAGATTGATGGAGTCATATTGAAAGGACATAGAAGACAGCTTGAAGGTGTTTCTGGTAGCCAAAATCAGGATAATTTGAGCATCTATATAGAAGATACCTGTATATTTATATATATATAGTAACCTATTCAATAAAATAGAAATCTATGACTTTATAAATAAATGAATAAGTACATTAAAGTTTGTATGATAAAAGGAATATTCATATACACTTGAAGTACCTCTCTACAAAATACTTACTAACCCAAAAAAGAAAGAATATAAATTAGAGAAGTCTGGCAGACACTATCTCAGTCAAGTGATCAAAATTAACATCATCAGTAATAGAAAAAGTTAAAATTGTGCATTATCTGATAGAATGTAATGAAAATTACACAGCATCACATCTGTGATATTGCTGATAAAGTTGTATAACTTAGGACAGACACATCCAGCAAACCCAAATTATACAAAACAATAATAATAATAAGAAGAAGAAGAAGAAGAAGAAGAAGAAGACTGTATGCTTCAAAAGTATCAAAATAACAAAAGTCAATAAAAGTTTGAGGGACTATTTCAAACTGAAGGAGACTAAAAAGACAAGTAAATGTAACCATCATTCTGTGCTGAGTCATTTTGCCATAAAGGACATTATTGAGACAATTGGCAAACTTGAGTGGGTCTGAGGATTAGGAGGCAGTATGTCAAATGGGAATTTGCTCATTTGGATGGTTGTCTCCCTGCAATGGGCTGTTAGTGGCCATACATTGAACTCACTGGCTGGGAGCAGTATGGTCTCTACACAAATATGATGGAAGTTTCCAAAAGGCAGCACTTAGAGCCTGTCGTCAATTATGCTCTTGGTAGCAGGAGATGTGAATGGGGCATTTTTATAGCCTTCACACACCACCCTGAGAAAATTTTCCTTTTCCCGCAAACAGTTACTGGAAGTTTAAATGTTTGTTTTAATATTATAAAATTTATTTTAAGATCCCAAGTTGCAATTTCTTTTTAAGTAGTAAAACATATATATATATTGCAAAAGTTCTATAGATATTATCTGAATGATATCACCCAGAATTTGGACCCATGGATAAACTCAAGCATATTGCCATTTATTTGGAGAAATAGGATCCAAATCTTAAATTAACTTCATCCTTTCTTCATATCTTTTGCCCTTTCCTCTTGCATATTTGGGAACCTCCAGCTCTTGCTGGTCCCATTAGTGACTTCAGATGTCCTTCCAGACTTGTCCATGGACCAAGTGCTCCATCTGAAAGGGATCTTCTCTGCAACCAGGACCAAGCCATTGCTCAGTTCTTCCCAGGAGGCAGCTGCTCTTTCAGAGGCTCTGCTGTCTCTCAGTTTGACTATTGCATCAACCTTCTAACCAGGCTCCCTACCTCCAGGCTTACTTTTGTTGTTCCAATCTGTTCTCCATTTTATAGGCAACATATTACTCTGAAATGCAAGTCTAATCATGTCACTCTCCTGCTTGACATTTGTCAGTCATTCTCTATTGCCTAAGCCTGGGCTTCAGAAGATAGGCGAGTCCCACCAGATTGTGTCACAATTTTGTGTGTGTGAGGATACCTACCATTTTCCTGGTAGAGCATCTGTCGATGTCATCAGATTTCCAAAGGGTCTGTGGAGAAATAGTTGAAAAGCCCTGGGCTCAGATTAAATCCATGCAGACAAGAGCCGGTTCGGTCTGGCTGCTGCCCTCACACCACTTCTCCGTACTTTTTGCTCTAATTCCAAAGTCCTTAGAACTCGCCACTTCCACCATGCCACTTCTACAGTCCCACGCCTTCACTCTTTCTGTGCTTGTTGCCCTCCCTGCTCTCTGCCCCTTGCTGCTCCCTAAAGTCTCAGTACACATAGCTCCAGCACACACACCACCCCCCCCGCAAAGACTGCCAGGACCCCCAGACTAGGCTGTGTTCTTCTAAGATGCCCTTTGCACATCTTTGTGACCATACTGACCAAGATCTGTTCTAGTTACTGATCCACGTGCCAGTCTCCTCATTGGACTACGGGTGCCCTGAGGGCAAAGACCACATACTGTTATGTCTGAGTTTCCTGGACCTCCCGCAGGCCAAGCATGTGTCTGACTCCAGGCTCACAGTACACTGATAGAATGTAGTGGAACACACCCTGACTGCTGCTACAGTTGCTTCATTCTCCAGCATTTTATTTGCCTGGGCTGGCCAATCTAGGAGGGGTTCCCTCCACCTGGCACAGGTAAAGGACCAGGCCTGGTTTCTCTGGGGCCAGGAGGGAGACAGCTTGGCTCCACTAGCGACCTTGGGCGAATTGCCTCACCCCTCGATGACCCTCCCTTTCTCCTGTGTAAAATGTAGCTAATAGTCCCGGCCTGCCCGGCCCCACCCTGATAGCCCAGACAGACTGGATAATGGGTCTGGAAAGCTTGGGGAAGGGGGCCCATGCATATGTGAATGTGCACACAGCTCCACGCTTGCCAGGAGGATGGAGTGTGTCTCACTCAAGACTAGGCACCGTGAGGGTGATGTCTCCGCTTCTGGTGTCCATAAGGAACAAAGAAAGTCAGATGAGGTCTGAAGCCAAAGCTCAGCCCTTTAGACCCCGCCCTAACTTTCCCGGCTCTCTGGACAAAGGCTATGGGAGGATGCCTGGACCTTAATCTTTTCGTTTTGATCTGGCTTGGGGCTGAGAGCTGAGAAGGGAGGGGAGAGGGGAGAGAGTGATAGTCAACCACTGAATAACTGAGAGTGAAGCAGAATGTGACTTTGACTTTCTGCTGGCAGATGGCAATAATACCACCCTTTGGAATGTCCTCGGAGCCGCCAGTTGCTGTCTTTTGGTTTAGATTAAACCTTGAGATAGCTTGCCAAATTTGAAACCCACCCAACCCTCACGCAGTGTATGTTTTGAGCTCAAGTTGAACTTTATGAGGTGCAAGTTAATTTGCATTTGGCAAAATGCAATTTCCTGTTTCTAAGAAAAAGGGACTTTAAAGATTTATTTAAGAGACACAAATGGCTTCCTGGACATCAAATAGCTCTTACAAAGCAATATTTTAATAAGTTAAGTGTAAATGAATTGAAAACACATGAATCTGATTTCCCTTGAACTGCAGATGGGTTTAACAAATAGAGGGGGAAATGGCTTGGCACAGGGGTTGGGGGTTTTCTCCATCCAAAAAGCTTAGGAAAGTAGATCAAGATGTTAGACAAACCCCTCCCCACTCCAGGGATCCCTCCTCAGATTGTGTATCTCCAGAACTCGTGCAACAAAGGGAGGGTTCCACATCAGCTCCACTGGGCAAGTCCCTCTCGCCGCTCTGTGTTCTGCCTCTGTCTTGCCAAGTCTTCCCGCTGCCTCCTCCTCCTCCCTCCCTCAGAGTGCAGGCCTCCCCAAAGCCTCCTGCCCAGCGGCCCCATTGCTGAGACCATACAGCACTTGTGCTCACGCAGGCTCCGCGTGTCCAGTCCTTCCCCAACTGGGAGGCAGGGAAGCGCCCTCAGTCACCTGCCCTCTGTATCACCTGTCCCCTCCCTCCAACTCCACCCCTCGGGGAGACAAGCCAGCCACTGGGCTGGAGGCTGACTGCGAGGATGCGACCTCTCCCTTTCAACAGAATGGCGTCCTTGGCAAGGGAATGGCCGGTATTATGGGAACAAGGTTAGGCCAAGCAGGCTGGAAAGGCAGATGCACACCAGTGCACGGGAGGTAAGCTCCCTGCGGGGCAGTGGGGTCAGAGGAAAAGGCAGCGGTCCTCAGACAGAAAAACAGACCCTGAGGACAGGCCCTAAGACAGCAGGACTCGGGACTTAGGACTCAGCCTCTCTTTCTTGGTCTGGACACAAGACATCACAGGGCCTTGTGTGTGCTCCTGGGTAGTGGCAGGAAGGTATAGAGTTGGTCACAAGTTTCAGAGAGGGGCAGGTCCCTTGAACCAGATGAACTAGACACATTGTTTTGTCTGGGGTTATTTCCCTTTGCCATCCCTCATTACGTAGGGCAGAAGGGCCAAACCAAGAGCAAGCCAGCCAGCCCTCCCTTCACATCCCCTGGCCTAGATGAGACAAGCTGGGACCGTCAAACAAGTCTGCGTAGGTTGTGAGGGATGGAGAAAAGACCTGCTCACAGCCAGGCCCCTGTTAGCAGCGGTACCCTGAGGCCTTCGGGGTCCCAAATCAAAGGCAGAAGGCAGAGCTCAGGTTGAGAGTTGGAGCGCCCACATTGAAGGTGGTTTGTTTTTATTCAGGAAGGTGGGAGGGTGTGGGGGACAGTCTTAAGGGTTCTAGAAGAGGCCGTTGCCCTATTTGTTCAACAAATTTTCACTCACCACCAGTCACCCACCATAGAATCGTGCTGGGTCCTGCTGGTGAGGAGAGACGCTGGAGTGCTATGGTTTCCAAAAAGAGTCTGCTCCAGCCCTGCCTGGGCTGCCCACTCCAACCTTCTCTCCACCACGCCCTGCCCCCTGCCCCGGGCTGCCCCTGCCCAGCACATACAGGAATAGTGCGCCCACAGAACAAATGGGAGTCCAATGGGAGTCAGAGGGACCTGTGCTCTCCAGAGGAGAGTCCGTGAAAGAGATGAGTATTTAGCCTCCTCATTTTTTCCTCCTTTCCTAATCTGCAGCCTTTCCCTCTGGCCTCATTGGATTTATACGTCTATTACCCAAATTGCCATCTGGTCAAGAAGTTAGTCAAAATTATTGATGGCTGTGTGGTACAGAAGAAGGGGAGGGCATGGCATCAACAGGTCTGGGTTCCAACAGCATCACTCATGCTCACTAGCTGGGTTGCCATGGGAAAGTTGTTTAACCTCTCTGTGCCTCAGTTTCCTCATCTGTAAAATCAGACTAATCTGTAAATTCCAAGCTGTCTTTATTGTATTTGGAGTTGAGCCTGCTTTCTCTCCCCTATTGCCAGTATTGACACCAATTGCAACACTCCTTAAAAAGTCTTCCTTGCCATTTTAACAAGTGCCAGAATGAATTTTTCTTTAAGAGCAAAATTTCATTCTGTTTTTACAGCTGAATAATATTCCACTATATGCATACCACGTTTTGTTTATTCGTTCATCCATTGGTGGACACTTGGGTTCTTTCCACCTTTTGGCTCTTCTAATGCTGCTATGAACATGAGTGTACATATATTAAGTCCCTGCTTTCAATGAATTTGAGTATATACACAATTAATTTGAGAGGTGGAATTGCTACATCATATGGTAGTTCTAAGTTTAATTTTTTGAGAAATCATCATACTATTTCCCACAGCAGCTGCAATTTTATATTCCTACCAGCAATGCACAAGGGTTACAATTTCTCCACATCTTCTGCTATACTTGTTATTTTCTCCTTTTTTTAAAAAAAATAACCATCCTAATGGCTGTGAAGTAGTATCTCATTGTAGTTTGGGTTTGCATTTTTCTAATAATTAGTGTCACTAGATTCCAAGGCTAAGATCATCCACATGCTCATATTCCTAATTACTATGTATCGATATAAAGGTGGGACAGTGAAAAAGGCTGATAGGAAAAACATTATTCATTTGAAATATGGTGTTGGAGGAGAGCTCTACGGATATCCTGGGCCACCAGAAAGATAAGCAAGTGGGCCCTAGGGCAAAGTAAGCCTGAAATGTCACTGAAGGCAAAACTGACACGACAGGAGCGGTCCTGCTTAAGAAGGCAGGGATTCTTACAAAAAACAATAATGTTGTGAAAAATCAAAGGCAGCAGCCAATACGAGATGGATTGACTCCCTACAGGAAGCCAAAGACATGAATCTAAGGAGCTGAGTAGAAACACTGTGGACCTCACTCAGTCATAAGGCTTGCCGGGAGCTGGAGCCACCTCAATGGCACCTGACATAAGCATGATAATTAGTGATGTTGAGCATCTTTTCGTGTACTTGTTGGACATCTGTATACCTTCTTTGGAAAAATGCGTATTCAGGGCCTTTGCCCATTTTTTATAGAGGGTTGCTTATTTTTTGTTGTGGTTTTGCATAAGAGTTCTTTTTCTGGATAGCAAATTTTCTCCCATCCTGAGGGTTGCCTTTTCACTCTGTTGAGAGTGTCCTTTGGCACACAAAATAAATTTTCTGTGTATTCCAAAATTCCACAATGAACATGTAACATTTTCAAAATAGAGGGGAAATTTTTAAAAACTTCTTAAGATATTTATGAAGAATTTTTAATGATATGAAGAAATAAATATGTAATATAGTATTGCTAATTAAAGCACAAGAAACTCGGTTATAAATATAATCAGATCTCAACAATGAAAACAATATATGCCTTGTACAAAAAGACCACACAACAACAATAATTATTTAAGGGGGGAGGGGATACCATCTAGGTTCTCAAGTATCAACCTTCTCAAAAGCACAAAGAAAAAGAAAAATGCTTTTGGTCCCTTCTTTTGTCTTTAGCTCTCTCTGCCCTTCTTTGGAACTCACAGGGGAGCCCTTTTAGCCAGGTGCTGGGAGTGGGCCATGGAAGATCCATCTTCATTGCGCATTTCAGCTCACCTAACTTGCAAGGCAGAACAGGAGCAAATTCCTGCAAGAAACGAGTTTCCAGTTCTGTTTCTGAGGACATGTGCCTGAAAACTCTTACTTCCTTTACATAAAGGAGAATTTGCAGATGACAAACACTTTCTTTCACTGAGTTAACTCACCCCAAGGTATGAAGCTCCACAAACACTTTCATATGCTCATCTCCAGAATAACGGAGCAGAAATAAACCCCTCCTTAAAAAAAGAACTGTAAAGGAGGAGGGTCTTCTTCTGTGGTTTCCTTTCCCCTCGTTGCCCTGCGTTGGGCAGTGGTCAGCGTGTGTACCTGCCTCAGGTGCATGAACACGTGCACTTCGGAAGGATTCTGCACCTGCTCTTCCAGAGTACCAGCAGCTCAAGGCTCTGCCCCTGGACCGCAGGCTTCCTCGGAGGCAGGGCAGTGTGTTTGAAGGGGTGGTACAGGCTACAGTGTTTAGGCAAGAGCAGTACCCATTTCAACAACCATCTGGTTGTGAGATCCTTAAAAAATCACTTCATTTTTCTGTGGTGCAGTCCTCAGGGAGGAGTCCATCAACACTATCCTCCCCTAAGTAAGTGCCCCGCTAATTGTCCCACTATGTTTAGGCCTCTCTGATCAAAACCACCCCCTACTTACCAGCACGTCTGTTTCCACCATCCCCAGCTCAACTTAGCTACTCTTCACAGGGCCACCAATTCCTGACGTTATAGTTTTTGCTATGTGCTTGCTTACTTATCTCACATCTCTGCTACAGAATGTTAAGTTCAATGTTGGCAGGCTTTTGTTTTATTATCCACTCCCAGCATCTAGCACAGTGCCTGGCACATGGTGGGTGCTCAGTAAGGATATTTTCATGGTTTAATCCATCAATAAATCAATCATTAAGCAACTTAATCATTAAAATAAGTTTGCTTCTACCTCCCTCATGTTCTGAGGATAACATGAGATTATTTTTGTGATCCTTAACATTCTGTACCATTTTCAGATGCATGGCCCCAGTGCCTAAGTCAGTACTGTGTGTGTAGTTAGTGATTAATAAGTCTGGTGAATGATGAAATAAAATAATACATAATGTATTATAGTCAACGTCCAATCATCTGCATTAATAAAAGGGAAGCAAGCAATGGATAATATGAAACAGAAGCTAATCTGAAAATAGTTTCTGTTGGCTGGAATGTATACCATACTATTCATAGCTTGATCTCCCAATAGTCCCCATCAGTCTGTGAGCCGGGGACTGCTGACCAGCTCCGTGTACCTGATGACTCACTCTTCAGACATTTCAAGTCCCCTTTGCTATGTGTTCCAACAAATGTATTCATTTCCTGCTGCCTCTTGAATCTGGGCCTGGCCTGAGTTTCTCTATCCTGTCCCTTCAGCTCTGATTTACAGGGCCTTTTCTCAAAGCCAGAGGTGTCCGCCGGTGACCAGAGCTGGGCTGACTCTGAGCACAAGTTCTCCTGGTGCACATGGGCCAGGGGCTGGTAGGGTGGCTCCAGCACAGTATGGCCCCTTTGGCAAAACTGTGTTTTTCCCTGGGACCTCAAAGGTCTCCTGCAGAGCAGAAAGCTTTCTGGAATCCGTTGCTTTCTTTTTCTTTGACTTATACAGGTGCAGTCAGCAGCTGGCATTTATTTCTTGAGTCTGATTTTGCACTGTTCATGAATTACCTCATTTAAAGCTCAATGCAACCCTTTGAGATCATTAGAGATATTTTCTCCCTCTTGCAGATGAGGCAGTGAGGTGCAGAAAGGTGAGGTTCCACCCAGGGTGGGCCCACTTCACCTCTCCTGCTGCTCATATATTATCTCAATAATCACATTACCTTTAAGTAGCTGTTTCCCCTCAATTCACTGGACTCCTAAAGGAGATTTTATTTGCACTTGAGAGTACATTTCCAATATAAGAGTGGGGGCCAATGAGAAAATGGGACTCAGTATACCAAACTTAGGTAGGCATTTAAACGACAAACTTACCATTCTGATTAGTTTTGTTTGGGCCAATATTAATTTTAGTCTGTTCACCTGATCAATAAATATTTTGGAGTGCCTGTCCTGTCTGCGCCCAGTGCTGTTGTAAGCCCTGGGGATACAGCAGGGAACAAAACCAATAAATCTCCACCTACATGGATCTTATGTTATAGTTGGGGTCACAGAGAAAAGAAGCAATAGTTAAAAATATAGGGCAGGAGAGCTGGCAAACAAAAAAAAATAAAGAAGGGTAGGAGGATGTGGAGCACAGGGTCTGTGAGAAATATTCAAAGGATGCAGGTGGTATTTGAGGAAAGATCTGAAAGAAGTAAGTGAGCCATATAGATATTGTCAAGAAGAGTCCAGATAGAGACAACAGCAGGCTCAAAGGTCGCAGGGCAGAAATGTGCCTGAAGTGTTATAGAAAGAGCAATAGGGCCAGTGTGGCTAGAGAGAGCAAGAGGGGTGAGTAGGTGAGATAGAGGGTCTGAGGAGTGAAGAGCAGAGGGTTAGATCATATTGTGCCTGGTCCATGGAGAGGTCACTGTGTCCATGAACTGGTTTGGAAAAAGCATTATAGCTGCATTTTTATATCAAACATAACATGCATTTGTCCACCAAAGAAACCCCTCCCCATGGTTGAATGTTATTATTCAAGCTAAGCCACCCTAATATGTTTTTCAAAACTTAAACTTGTTGCTATTTTTAAAGTATTTTACTATATACTGCATTGATAAAGAAGTACATATAATTCTATATCCTAAATTTTGTTGGTTTTTTAGTTTGATAACTATGTTTTAATATAATTGATGTTTTGGACTGAATTGCAACAAATTCTTATGTTGAAACCCTAACCCCAGTGTGACGGTATGTGGAGATGGGTCCTTTGGGAGGACATTAAGTCATGAGACTGGGTCCCTCATGATAGAATCCGTGCCTTATCAGAAGAACAAGAGAGATTTTCTCTCCCTCACTCTGCCGTGCACTGAGGAGAGCCGTGTGTGGTCACAGAGAGGGAACAGGTGCCCTCTGAAACTCAGGGCGCAAGGCTTCCCAGAACTGGACATACTGGCATCAAGCTCAGACTTGCAGCATCAGAACTATGAGAAGATATATCCCTGTTGTCTGAGCCACCCAGTCTATTGTATTTTGTTACAGCAGCTTGAGCAGAATAAAACAACTGGTTTCCTTTAAGTCCTGTGCCTTTTCTTTTGTGCATTGAAACACATCCCAGGACAGGGTCCACGGGCTTCACTGTCCTTCCAGGGTGCTCCAGGGCACATGCAGCCTAGGAATCCCTCCTATGGGGGCCTTGAATCATCATGAGGACACGGACTTTCATGCCAATTTGGGGAAAGGGGTCATTGGTGAGGTGAGCAGAGGTGTCACTTGAGCTGACATGTGTTTGTTAATAGGATCAGAGTGACTCCTGAGTTGGAGTATATTTTGGGCAAAAACAAGAAAACCGATTAGTAAGCTACTGCAATAATCCAAGCAAGAGAGGATGATGGCTTAGATTACAGTGGTTATTTTTACTTTCCCAGATCAAACAGTGACTACCGAGTGAGAAGCCAACAAGGCAAAGAGCGAGAAGTCACTGAGGCATTAAAGCCAACAGACACCACTGAGAGGTGACTACAGATGCAGCCAGGAAGGAAACAGCAATTACAGCAGGTAGCTGGGTACTAATTTCTATAAACGGCAATCCTTTCATCAGTAAAACATTGTAAAAGCCATTTATGGGCAGCCCAACGCACACAAACGAGACAGTAGGATTAGTAGTAATTAATCCCAATTAAATCCAGTCTCGGGACCTGGGCACACCCCTTTCCCAACTCCCCAAGCCTCTCCTCTTTCTCCCAAACCTCACCCATCTCATAAGGTCAACCCTTCTGATAAGATCAAGCTCTTTCACAACGGAGTCCACAGGTACCTCACCGCAGCACACTCAGTGGGCACAGCTGGGGCACCAGAGGCAGGAGCCCTGCCCCAGAAGGGAGGAAGGGAGGAATGCACGCCAACCAGCTATTAGCTCAAGCAAGGACACAGTGGGAGTCAATGCCAAGCAGACAGGAAGGACTCCCAGACTACAGAGGAGCGAGAGAGCTCTACTGGGCAGCAGGACCTGGGATGCTTTCTGGTCAGGAGGGGCTTGGCCAGATCCCGGAGGGATGAACGATTTGGGAGTCTCCTTCAAATGAGGAAGGTTCTCAGCCATCACTGTAACTCCCGTGCCTGGCTCGCACCTGCTGCCCAGTGAGTGGAGGGCTTGGAAGAGAGTGGACCCTCCAGGTGGGAGTGACAGTGTAAGTAGAGACAGCGAAGAAGGGACATGGGGCCATTCGGATGACCACTGCTTGGTGATGTCAGCCTGTGGACCAAATCCAGCCTGTTGCCTGCTGTGCAGCCACAAACTAGGAACAGCCTTTGCGGTTTTCAGTGGTTGGGGGAAAAAATCAAAAGAAAAGTTCACCTTAATTATTTGAATTTTATTTTGTCATTTAGTGTCCATAAATTTTATTAAAACAGCTATGTCTATTCATTTATATACAGCATGAGGCAAAAGTAGCTTTACAGTTGTTCATATGGAAGATAATACAATAATTAGTAAATAGTAACACAAGAATAAACTACGTTTCATGTACTCATAACTGTGAACCTACTTCTGCCCCACCCTGTATTGTCTGTGGCTGTTTGGGTGTTACATGGCAGAATTGAGTAGTTGTGACAGAGACCATCCGGCCCATAGAGTCTAAAATCTCTACAATCAGGCTCTTCATGGAAAGTCTGCAGACCCCGGTGTGCATGAAGGGCTCTCCCTAGACCTGTGCCGTGCGCAACCTATGTCACCAAGCATGGCAACCGTGGTTGGGAGCTTAGTCCTGGCTCCTGGTTGGTTTCTACATTGTGGGCTTTTTCCTTAGGCCAGCAAGGGGCATATTCCTTTTCCACTCAGTGGGGTGTAGGGATAGAACCTCTGTCCCCATGTCACCAGCTCTCTCAGTGCTGATTGGCTGCCCTTGCTTTAGTCTAAGTCTCTCTGCACTACTGCAGGCTCTCATGGTCCTAGGGAAGGGCCATATGTTCCTGCTAAGACTGTCAGAAAGCCCAAACCCTGGTGATTCTGATTGGCCCAGCTTGAGTCACATGCCCTTAGAGACCCAATCACCAGAGCCAAGTAGGTGGTGTCGTCTGGAAAGCCTGAGCTATGGAGCAGAGTGAAGGCCATGTCACCAGAACCCAAAACCTAACAGCTGAGCGGGAATACTGCAGGACAGTAGAAGGAGGGTTCTGCAAGAAAGGGATGCTGGGTTACACACAGGACATCGGCTTCTGACTCCAGACTACAGAGGGACAGAGTCAGGAAACTGGCCCTGGCTGCAGCCCGCAGGTGGGTCCTAGCCGAAGTGTGTGGCACTCAGGAGCTGTCCTCTGGCCAATCCTGGACATTGTTAGGCAACTCGGGACAAGGAGAGAGGCCACTGTACCACTCAGAACCAAGACACTTTTCACCTGGGGGTGAAGCCAGTGCCAAGGGGACTATGGAAGAGGCCAGACTTTGACTCGAGGTCAGCCCTGTGCCCGGGGACTATCTCCTGTGTCTCCAAATCCAGGGCCGCACCAACACTGAAGGAGGGACAGACAGGCAGGGCAACCATCCTGAGCGCCTCCTGCCTGCCTCAGCTCAGGACCTGAGGTCAGCCTCACAGGCCTTAGATCATCTGCCACATGTGCCCAGGAACATTCAGGCAGGAGAAGGGGAGCTTCACACAGATTTTCGAAGTCAGAAAGGACTGTTAGGGATCTTAGATGACAAAGCAGAAAGAGAGGAAATGGTAAAAAAGGAAATTAGGGCTCAAAATTACTTCTGTCCTGCCTCCCCTGGGGTAGGAAGAGCTGATTTCCATACAAAGAGGCTTGCAGCTCTTGTTTGCAGAAAAGGGAGAGTAACTGTGCCTCTGGATGGCCCGGGAGTGAAGCCGGTGGTTCATGGAACAGTTAGCACAGTGCAAGACACAGAGGAAGCACCAGCAGGTGTTTATTTTTCAGTAGCCATGGAAGCAGGGATACTAAATATGTACTGGGGTGAAGGCATGAAGGAGCAGATAAATTCATTCTCAGGTAGCTCAGTGGCACCCTTCAGAATGACATATCCCTCTTACTTATACAAAGACGAGTTCCTCTTATTATTTTTCCAGTTAACAAAAAAAAAAAAATCCAATTTGAGCAAACTCTCCATCAGGCTCTCATTGCATCCTGTGCAAACGGCTTCCTTAATTAAAAGATCTTAATCACAGCACAGCTTTCCCCATGGAGCCTTCTGAGAGGAGGCAGGATCTGCCAGGGTGGGTCCTGCATAGCTTCTGAGGGAGGGAGTCACCTCCCTCTGCAGGCGCCTTGGAAAACCCACAGCACGAGGCTCCATCTTCCCAACCTTATTTCCCACCTTCTTCCTAGCATCGTACTCCCCTCTTCCTAACAACCTTCCTCCCCCTGGAGACTCACAGTCTCTTTTTGATCACCCGCTCAGCCCCTGTGTGGGCGTGTCTTGTTCTCTAGGCCATCTCGACCTCTGCATTCCCTCACTCTCTAGTAGGTTCTAGGACATTCAGCCTGGTGGCAGGTGTTGCTTCCACAGCATTCAGACTTGCTTACTATGGAAGCTCCTTCAAAAGTCAATGGTGCTTGGTTGATGGTTGCATCTTGGATAACCCAGGCTTCCACCTGGAGGCCTTTCGTCCAGTCCTTCCTCACACCTTGCTCATACCCAAGCTTTGTCTGCTTCCTTCTTTTTGGTAGATGGGCCACCAGGGAGTGTGAGTCAGGAGAAGTGGGGAAGGAGAAGACAATATTTTCAATAAGAAGGACCATGGAGATCTCCTATTCCAAGATTTTTCATATAGTTTTTGAGCCTAAGAACTTTCTTCAAACAAAATATTTTACAAAAGATGTTCTCTGACTTAGGTCATCATCTAGTTCAGCAAGGCCTTGCCTAGCTTATAGAAATTGTCATTTTGTAGGTCAAAGATGTTAGAACATTGACAATTTCATGTGGTTCAACCTAATGCTTCAGGAAAATGTTCTACCAATTTCTTCCACCACTGGCAGCCTCACCACTCTCTTTGACTTTAAATGTAAGGAATCACAAAGTCTGCACTGGGTCCACTGTCCTTTCCCTTCCTCGAACATCAAACAAATGTCCAGCCTTGGTTTGGACGTTGATTTTTCTGGTCATTACCAGAACGTGATAGAAGGGTGAACACAGGCTACCTGATGGAACAGGAGCAGGTGCTTTGAGAATCCACATTGTCCCAGAGAAAAAAAGGAAAAATGTGTTTTCATGCTGTTGTTATGTCTTCCCCATGTGGAACTATTTTCATATGTGAAATTTATGCAAGTGAATGTTTCATAACCCATGAGTGCTCTCACCACAGCATCACAGGCAGACAGAGTGACTATGTTTTCCTTTCTTTATTACTAAACTTATGTTACTTATTATAAAAGTAATAAAAACCCATTATGTAATACAATATAGAAAATACAGATAAGAAAAAGATGTGTTTTGATCACTGACAATCCTATCCTTCATTTCCTTCCCATCTTTTCTTCAAAGAAATAGAAACACTCTATAAATATATGTAAACATTTAGTGACATATTTTAACAAAGGTAGGATTACACATACATATTGATTATAACTCTTTTTTCACTCAATAACATATTCTGATCATGTGTTTATATCATTAAATATGCATCTAAATTCAACACTCGATTACTGTATGAATACATTGTGTAGAATAAATGATCAACTCTTTGGCCATATGTTAATTGTTGAATATTAAGGGTTTTTTCCCTTTTTTATTATAAGTATCATGCTACCAAAGGTCCTTGCACATATATATCTGCTCATTTGCCCATTTATTTCCTTATAAAAGTAGAGTTGTTGGACCCAAACAGTATATACTAGTGAGGACTCTAATAGTTGGGTGACCAAACCTCATTCCTAGTCACTTTGGGCATTAACCATGGCTTTTATTGGGCATTAACCAAAGCTCTGATGACATTGAGAGCTTTGCTAACTTTGGAGGGACTGCCTCTCCCTGGGTTAGCCAATTTCTAGCAATAGTGTGAGATCACACTTTTCAATTAGAAACCAACCAATCCAAAGTCCACACCCTCCCTGTCAGGTTCTCATAGGGCTCCCACACCCTGGGCCACTATCCACCTACCCTGATACCCCAGGGCCAGGCACCAGACAACCAGGAACAACCTCTGTGCCCCAGAGCCCACTGGGATTATTCAAACTAGCCAATTCTAAGCCTCCCACTCTGCCTCCCCCTTCCTTCCATGGAAACCACAGTAATACTCTTGCTTGAATTTTCCCTGGGTCCCTCTCCTCCTGTCTGACCTCCATGTGGCCTTCCTGATGGGATGCACCCCCTTCTCTCAGAAACTATGAGTAAAAACTGGAAACCATCTCCTGCTCCTATTGGCCTTACCATACCTTGAATTTTCTATCAATATACTATATATTTATTTTTTTAATTTATTGATTTTTAGAGAGACAAAGACAGACACACATTAATTTTTTGTTCCACTTATGTATGCATTGATTGGGTGCTCCTTGTGTGTGCCCTGAACAGAGAAAGAGAGCAGGGGGGAGGAGAGAGAGAGACATTAATTTGTTGTTCCACAAATTAAACGTGCAACCTTGGCATATCGGGACAACATTCTAAACAATTGAGCTACTCTTCCAAGGTCAATATACTATATTTTAAAACACATGTGTGGGGGTACAGGTCTGTTCACCTCTATTTCTTTTGTGACTGGTACAGAGCCTGCAGACAGAAAGCCTTTTGGCATGCTTCGTGTTTGAGGGTAACTCCTCTGTAGTAATCAAAGAGTTTTCCCATTCCATTTCCAAACGCCCCTCCCTCAAGTCTCCTGCCACACCTAGCCCGCTGGCCTCCCATGAGCAGGTGTGAACTCCCCTGGGCCGCTTCCTGAACCTGTACCTTGATGCAGCTCCAAAGGCATGGTTTGGCTACATGGGCATGAGCAGGAGTCAGACTATGAATGGAGCAAAAAGAATGCATTAGACACAACAAGATGGTGCTGTTAGAAACAATGCAGAGAAATCCTAAAATTACCAGTGTGGAGCAACCAGAATTTGAATCTAACTCTCTTACTTGTTTTGTGAGCTTTGGAAAATTTCTTAGACTCGTTAAGTGTCAAGTCCTTCATCTCTAAAATGAAAAACTGAAATCTTATCTTAAAAGGCTGTTAAAATTCAATGAAATCATGCATGTGAAAAACTCTATTAGTTAAGAGTCTTTCAGTGGCAATGACAGAAATTAAGGCCCAAAGTAAATGTATTCGGTCATATAACCTGGAAACCCAGAGTGGCCAGCTTCAGGCAGTGCCTAAGCCAAGGCTCCGAAGACATGGCCAGACTCAGCCTTGCTCTCCACACTCAGCTTTGCTGACCTCGGCTTCTTTGCAGAGAGGCCTCTGCGAGGTGTGCCTGACCGGCCCCTGCAGACTCCAGGCCCATCTCAGCCCTCTGGCTTGTGATCACTGTAGAGCAAGGGTGACTGATCTAGGAACAGTTTCAGTAAGGATCCTGGAAAGGCCTCTGCTTGGCTCACATGTCCAGCCCTAAGCCAATCATCATCTGTAGTCAAGATAGTCATCTGGTGGTAAAGTGAGGCCAAGCAGTGGCCTTCTGTGGTTTCCTAAAGGTAGGAATGCTGAGGTCAAACCACTCGTCCACTACAACTTTCGGCAAAAACTGGAACTGAGTTTACAAACCAGCACCCCTTGGGGAAACTGGCTTTCAAACACATTCTGCGTGGATCCGTCAAAAATGGACATTCACTGGTCACATTAAATGCTGCTGTGAAAAATATAAAGTATCACAGCTGATGAAGGGCAATGTGACAATACATATCTAAATTAAAAATGTACATGCTCTCAACCCAGCAATTCCATTTCTAGGAATCCATCCTACAAATATCCTCACACATGGAGTTCTGGGAAATGACTCCCTGGGAGGTTATTTATTGCAGTATATTTGTCAGCGCAAATGGCTGGAAACTACCTAAATGCCCATCAACAGAGGCTGAGCTAGAGGAAGTATGCTATACTGATTCAAAGAAATCCTACAAACAATAAGAAAAAAAATGAAAAAAAAATCTCTTTATGGACTGACCATTAAATACCAACCAACCTGCAAAATATTTTGTTGGATGAAAAAAGCAAAGGGCAGAGTCGGGCATACAGCATGGCGCCATTTGTTTAAAGAGTGAGGAAGTCTCTACATGGTATAAGCATTTGCATACGTGTCCCTAGAGGATTCACAAGAAAGGGGTGACCTTGGTTATCCGTGGGGGAGAAAACTGAGAGTAGGTCTGAGAATATAGTGGAGAGGCAACTATCCACTAAATATTATTATATTGGATTAGCTTGTATTTATGTTTTGAGCCAGGCTAATAAATTACCGATTTTAAAATAAAACGAAAACATTATTACAAAAAAATGTTAAGTAACAATTGGTGTCCTGATTTTGTACATAGCCTGGCACCTCCGAGGAGAAATGCCCCATCATGTTAATTTCTTCAGCTCTTTCTCCATGTGGCTACTTTCCTAGGGGTTAAGAAACACATAGCAACGATTTCCATGGATGAAGTGAATCGCGGAAGGCTCCCTGCTAGAAAGTTCCAGCTGGTCCTGAAACGATGAAGAGCTCAGCGTGTGCAGAAGGCGGAGGGGCTTCCAGGCCAAGGGACAGCCTCTGCTGAAAGCCTCAGCATATCAGAGCTTTATGACAGGCCCGGCTGACTGCCAAGAAGCGGAGGGAGAGCGTGTGCGGAGAGTGGGAACAAGCCCGGAGAGGTCAGCTATGGTCCGGCCCCATCCCACAGGTGACAGGGGCTGCAGGTGGCTGGGGGCCGGGCAGCGTCCTGTGCTATGCTCAGCAGGGTCAGGAGCCTGGACGGCTAAAGCACAGCCCACGAGGCTCATGAAAAGGCCCAGCACCCAGGGACCAGAAATGCCCTCTGTGTGGGGGCCCCATCCTCGCAGGATGGCGGTCTGCTTTACAAGAGAAATGCTGCTGAGGGAGCAGCCAGCTGCCGGCCTGGGAGATAGCTGTGCTTATTCCTCTCTGTCCAGCACCCACCTGCATGGGCCAGTGGACAATAGATGGTGCCCCCAGGCTCAGAGCCAGCCCTTCTGTGCACCCCCAGTCCGTGGTGTCTTTTGTTACAGGGAGGCACTAACTTGTCTGGCCAACCTGTCCCAGAGCCCCACTCAGGCACGGAGGCTCTTCCTGCCTGTTCCACTTCTTACTTTTCTGTCACTTTTCCCATCCTGCCTTGCCCCCATGCTGACTTTCCTCTGACACAAGGCAACTTTCACAGCCAGGTGCCCTGCTGCCCTGCTGTCCTACCTGGAATCAGGGACTGAAACCACCAATGAGAGAAGTTGCTCTTCCACACAGGAACCTGCCTCTCAGCTGGGCAGTGTGCAGAGGCAGGGCATTGAGGAGGATGGGGGGCCTGAAATCCCACCACAGCAGTGCAGCCTGCTGATGGGGGCCTTGGTGTTCTGCAGGGGCCATTTACAAGGAAGACTTCACAAAATAACCCTTCTCACGTTTTAAAAACTATATATGTAATCCATATTGATTATTTGAAAAAATCAGAATAGAGAGAATATAAAATGACCTATGATCCAACTATTCTAAAATAACTGATGTTTATTATTTTGGTTTATGTCCTTGTCTTTTTGTTTCAAAAAATAGAATTATATGGCCTATTTTGTTTCCTGATTTCCACTTACTGACTCATAACCATCTTTGTCCTACATTAGTATTCTCCTCCTATCTGATCTTTAATCGGCTGTAAAAGACCCCATGGTTTAGACATACCACTGTATATAATCAGCAGCCCCGTCGTCATTTCACTCTGCTCTTGTAAAGAGTGATGCAGTGAATACTCACACACCTGTGCCATTTTTGCTCACTCATTTATTTCCTGTATGATAAACTTCTAGAAGGAAAACATCTGCTCGAAGGCAATATGCTGGTTTAGGCATCTGAGCTATTCTTCCAAGACTTAGAAAATAAATTTTCTCCACGGAATTAGATCCCATCCCCTGCACTGGCCACACCAGCCCTGGGGATGGGGAACCATGCCCATCAGAGCAGCCTCGAAGAAGGACAGGGAACACAGGGCATCATGTGACTAAGCCATGTTAGGGACCCAATTCATTAGGTCAACAGGATTGGCTGCATTCAATATGGTGGCACTGTCTCCCTCAGTCTTCACAGTAAGTCCAGAAGGAGGTGGGATCCCTGTTTTCAGCTGAGGAAACTGAGGCTCGGGGCGGGGGTGGGGAGGGTAGGATGCTGGCTCAGTATCACGTAGCTGGTAAGAGAGTCAGAGCCAAAAGAAACATCCGGGCTCTGAGGAATGGGGCCTCGCCACGCCCTGAGAACAGGAGGGCTCTGACTGCAGATGAAACCTTGGGTCTGCTCAGGGTGACTGGGGCAGTGCTCCCTGTTCCCTGCACAATGCCCCCTAGTCACTGGCATAAACGTAGGCCCCTCGGAGCCAAAGGCCAGTTCCCAGACGACCTTTCTTAGAAGAGCTCTCTGAGAAAAGCTGGCTTGAAGGATTAGAATTCCAGTTCAAATCATTTTCACGTGCAGGTGGTGGTGGGGGAGAGCACTGACATTGGGTCATTCCACTCACAGAGATATGTGCTGTGCCCAGAATGCACCTAGACGGCTGACGCAGTCTGCGGGGGTGGGCACAGCAGCCTTCCTG
>NW_006295062.1:919343-930936 GCF_000327345.1 Myotis davidii
CACTGTGGGCTGCTCATCTCACCCCTTGCACACGAATCAACGTCGTGTTTGACAATATGATTGGAACCAACTACATAAAATCTGGTGTCTGCAAAGTCAATGCCAACTGTCCCCGGGGCCTTCTCACGCTATGGAGCACCTTAAGAATCTGATCCCCAGGTAGAAACGTGTGTTCTATTATTGGCCGGCCATTCCACCTGAGATGTAGCTCCCAGTTACAAGCCAGCTCAGGCAGCAACCCACGTGCATGCTTTGCCTAGGAGAAATATTCTTGTCACATAAGAATCCCCCTATTAATCAAAAATCACATTATGGCTCCTGGAATGAAGGTTCCTTTACTACTCTTTAATAATAAGCCTGAGATAACATAAAAATTGGTAATTGCACGTTCTCTTCTGATGGGAGATAATACAAAAGTGGTATCAAAATTTGACTTAAAAGAGTACATTCACTTGGCTAATAGGCTTCCATTATGCGGCCTTTACTTATTCACTCATTACAATTTTTACCACATATGGAAAACTTTAATTGGAAGTTACTTATTACATTGTTCCCGAGTGTTAGCAGCAGAAGAAAGTTTTCAATAATCAAAGAAGGATGAAAGCAACAGGAGCCCAGAGCTTTAGAGAGAGTGAAACTGCTGAGTAGACTTTCTCTACTCACCACAGGAGAGGGCTTTCTCCTCAACACATGACCTTCAGATCAGAGACTGAGGACTCGTTAAGGGCAAAGCACAGTATTTTGGGGGGATGAAAGTATAATAAATGGATTCTAAGTAACATATTCATATGTGTACTTTACTTTATGTATTACCCATATTGCAGAAGGCAGCTGATCCTACAATGGGCTATAGTCCACAGGCAAGGGATCCTTCCACTTATAAGCTAAAGAACAATGAGCTTGTTTTGTGAGATTTTTCCAGGTAACAGGTACCAATCATTACTGCCTGTTAATCAATTAAATCATGTTTACATTGCCAACGTCGCCAAGCCAAACTCCAGCAGCACTTTCACAAGGAAATATTCCTGATCAAGATGCAAAGGCCAACAAACATCTAACACAACTCACGTCATTGGACTAGAAACTGCCGCGAACCAGGGGTTCAGTCGTTCACACAGCCCTGGCTGGGGCCAGTCCTTCCCTGGGACACCCTTCAGAGGTATGGATGCAGCAGCACCAGGCAGGGGATCTGGGATCCAGAAAGAACAATGAGCAGCTGTGTGAATCGCGTTTCTGAGGGGCCTTACTTCCACTGCAAAACAGGAGCTTCTGCAGCAGAGCTGTTTGTCCAAGCTGGCCCTTCAGCGTTGATGCTAAACCACTAAAATGAAAATGTGTGCATTTACACATGAGAAGTGTGTGTGCCTGTTCCGTGCAGGTAGCAGCTCTACAGGGAAGGCTGCCGGGGCTCGCCCTTGTCATCATCATCTCCTTCATCTTCATCATCATCATCATGGCCATTTTAGATGCCGGAGCCTGGAGGACTGTGCTCGCACCAGCGCCCCCCAGCGGTAGAGTGGCAGAGCGTGTGAGGCACCCAGTCCTCCGACTCCTCCCGCCTGTACCACAGGTGCCACTGTTTGGAGGGTCCCAGCAGAAAGTTCTCTCTAAAAAGGTGAACAACCTGCTTGGGCTGGATGGAAATTTGTGAGTCAGCTCTTCTCTTTGGCGTTGGCTAGTCACGTATTTATACTAATAGAGCTTGGATCCTTCTCCAGAGACAGGCCTTGTGGAAAACCTGTCTCTGGCTGAACTTGCATTTGAACTCTCCCTGACCCTACGGGTCTCTTTAGTGAGACCTCGGGTACTGATTAAACAAGATGGCAGCCACCCCTGTATAAATTATGGTGGCTTCTCCATCTCTCCCTCCCAAATCACCACCATTAATCAAGGGCACACCAAGGGGGGCACCTGTGTTGACACTAATTGGTGGAAATAACTACACCAGGAGAGAGAAGCATCTCACTGGGGGTCCACAGGCCTGGTTCCAGGAGCACATGTGAGAAAATCCAGCACTAAGTAAACATAAGCTGCTGAGGAAGGCCGACCAGCCACCGTCAGAGGCGATGGAGACCAATACATCCCAGCCAGAGCTCCTGGGAGACTCTGGCCTCTGTTACTTATTCATTCAACAGACAGTGTTGGGCATTCCCCCTTGTTCCAATCAAAGAAATCATAGTCACTCCCCTTGAAGGCCTCACAGTTTGGGGTGTGGGTGGGGTGGCAGACTAGTCAACAGAAGATTATAGAACAATCATAGTGGGGTCACACTCCATATGGGATGGGAGGAGACCCCAGAAGAGGGGACCTCACCCAAACTGGGGGTGAGAAGCCTCATGCATGGAGGTGGTTCTTGAGCTGAGTTTTCAATGATTGGTAGGGTGACCCAGATGGTCAAAGGAAGGAAGGCCACCAGCAGGGGGCACAGCATGTGCGAATGCACTGTAATTGAGAAACATAGGCAGTTATAGTGAGAGTGGGGAATAAAAAAAACCATCGGAGTTCAATCACAGCTCAGGACCCCACCCCACCGCAGGGGAACACACCAGGGCCGAGGAATGCTTACTGAGCACAGCAGCCACCACCAGAGGCCTGGGCAGATACTGTGCAGCTGTAGCCTCAGTCAGGATTTGACACCTGGGTCACAGTGGAACCCAGACCTGCCAGTTTCACACTGGAGGTCCCTGGAGAACTTCCTTAACTTCTCTCTTCCTCAGTTTCCTCATCTTGAAAATGGAATTAATGACACCTGCTCTGAACGATGGTTCTAAGCATTGAAAACTGGCCTGGGGAACACCTGGAGCAAAGTCGCAGGCACTGCGTAGGTGCGGCTTCCCTGCTGCTGCTATCTGGGGTCTGGGGCGCCTGGGGTGACCCTGGGACTCACAGACACTGCCACGCCGTCCCTCTGTCACACATGTGCCTGATTTTGAGCTAATGGCAGATCTGTGGGTGGCGGTGTTCACACCTCCAAAGACCCTTGAGGCTGCACCCTGCCCACCAGGAGGCTGACCTCTACTCACATGCTCACAGAATCCAGCCACAACCCTTTCTCCTCTGGGCCCTTGGCCCCACGGCTCCCTGTGTTGTGGGAACACACCCACCATTTGTTATTACTGAAGCCAGAGAAGAATTTTCATGGTGGGTCTGTCAGAGGGAAAATGACATCACATGCCCAAGACAAATGGACACTCTATCGTGTTTGCTCTTTGGACTGACCGCCCCACCTCCCTGCGGCCACACAGACTGATTCCAGTGGGCACTTCCTGCCCTCCCTCCTCTCTCAGGTGCTTCCACTTTCACCAGGCCACTTTACTGGGTTTTGGAGGCTAATGCCACTTTTACTACCTCTCCGCAGCCACCCACTAGATCCTGCCGCTAACTAAAATCAGCCCTGAGTGTCCCACCTCCAGGGACATCCTCTGGCTAGCACAGACCAGGGCTGCTGAGAGTCTTGCATGGGTACCAAGTAGGACTTACAAATCCCAATTCCACTGCCTGATATGACCTTGAGCGAGGTAGTTACCCCTTCCCAGCCTCCATTTCCCATCTGGAAAATAGTGATAGTAATACCTATCACACCTTTGTGCAGGTCGCCACACAGCGGGTAATAAATAAGTGACAGCTGTTGTCTATTTTAGTGTTACTGTTTTCCCCCTTTCTGAGTACGCGGAGATGTCCTGCTGATTGGGGCCTTCGCCATCCCCAGTGAAGAGCTCAAATCCCTTGGCCAGAAGGGAATGGTTTCCTTGGAGCCTGCTGAAAGCTGAGCCAGGCTGGAAGTGGCCACATCCAGGTAGACGCCAGAGTGGCAGCCTAGGAGTCCAGCTGTCATGGCCCTGGAGCACGTGACAGGGAAGGGCAGGGAATGGATCTGAGTTGAGGGTGGGGACATGCGTGGAGAATAAAGCACACCCTTGTTATTCCAGCTCCTTCATGAGGTTCTGCAAACATACCTGGGGAGAACCTGCTATTTGAGATACATACATTTTCCACCTGAGGATCTGATGTGGTAGCTATGGTGTAACACCCCAATATGTGTAGTTAGATGTGTCCCCCCCAAGCCTTAGTCCATGTCTTCTCCTTCTAGATTTCTCTTAGGATGGCAGAGAGCCTACCATTTATTGAGTACCTACTATGTGCCAAGCATGAAGCCTCATTTGATCCTCAAAACTATCCTGTAAGAACTCATGGTTTGAAGATGAGGAAACTTGAGTCTCAGAGAAGATGAGTCTTGGGATCACTCAGTCTGATCTGAATGTAGCTCTGACAGTGAAGCCAGCAATTCCATGTCACAGACTTCACGGTTTTCAGGAAGGAGTCCCAGCTCTGCCCTCTCCACCGTGGCCAGCTACCCTGCAGGCTTTGTTCAGGCCATTATTATATGGTCTATCTGGCAGGTGGTTAAGGGGATACACTCAGCCCTCAAACCTGAACCCAATATTAGATGTACCCCAAACAATAGACACTCTGTGTGGTGGCTTGTCCTGTCTGTTAGCACTGCCTGAGTCTTGTTGGGTGATCCAAACTGCATTCATATCCTTCTCCTGCAACTTCCCTGCCATGCGGGACACCAGAACAACATGAGACAAGCTTCGTATCTGCGGTGTGAGGGCCGGAGGGCCAGCCTGCAAAGAGAGGAGAAGGTGATGACCTGACTTTCCAGACTCAGAAATGAGAGGAAGTTTCTGTCTCCTACTGTGAGTCCTGGGAGAAGGGATTCCTGCACAAGAAAAGAAAAGAGGTTAAGTGGCAGGGTGGTTAAAAAAAAAAAAAAAGACAAGTGTCCACTATCAGCTACAGTCTTTTGAAAATAGCAAGATTGTCATCTCCATGTAAGTTTTGAGGCCGGGTCTGCCTAAAGGGGGGAAGCAGAGGGTGGGTCCAGGTCCTCTGGGTTTCAGGGTGAGCTCTGCACGTTGGCATGCCCACCTGCTAACTCACGTCAGGGTGCAAAGGCAGCGCGTGCTACATCCAACATGGACATAGAACAGATCTTGAAAATCTGCGTTGTGTGTCTCCTACCTCTGAAGGCCACCACATCCGCTCCCCCGTTCCCAGGCCAGGGCTCTGGCCTGTCCCGCCATGCTTCCTTCTGTCTAGCCTGCATCTCTCCTGCTGCAGTGCAGGCGGTCTGTTTCCTCCGTCACAACCTCGTGGAGATGGAGAACAGCTGGGGCTGATTCATCCTCTGGAGACTAACTTTTCAGGGTTTTGTTTTAGTAGAAACACCCGGGTGCTGAGGAATTTCCCCCTTTGTTTGAAAATGAATGACTTCCTCTTAGGGCTGCTCTGAGGGGCTTCCACCTGAGTTGTGGTAACTTCAAAGGCTCCCCACATTTCTGTGCCAGAGGCCAGAGGCCAGCAGGGGCCTCCTCCAGCAGCTTCTGCAGCCCTGGCCTTAAACCCAAAGCTGGGGAAGGGCCGTGCGCACATGCGCGATGGGCACTGGGGTCGCGTCTGCACAGATGTGTGCGTTGTCTTGAATTCGAGGGTGAGTGTGGGTATTCAAATCCATCTCTCTCCTTCCGGACTCAGTCTTAGAAAGCAATGAGACAAGTGGGACCACAACATTCAGCAAAGACCCTGCATCTTCAGTTTTAGTTTGTCATAAATATTTATGACCAAGTTACAACAAGTCCTGAAATGAAGCTTCTAATTACAGGGCCCACTGGCCGTCCCGATGTGCACGTTCTGTTCATTTTAAGGCTCTGCCATGATTCTTGTCTTTCTTTTTCAAAAACTCTGTCTAGTGAGCAGCTGAGTCCTACATGCAGCTGGGGTGTGCACCAGACGACGGTTTCTCTTTTAGTAATTTTATCAAGCCTCATTTGCGATGAATCTGACTTCAGGTGCCAGGTAAGGGCAGGACTTTGTTCCCCATGACCTCAAACCCTTCGGAGCAGGAGGCGGGGAGGCCCAGGAGCCAGAGGGCATGCTGGCCAGGAGCTAGAGGGTGGAGGCCCCTGCTGCGCTGCGCCTGGAGAGCAGCGTCCATCCTCGCCGGGCTGGGAGGGGGCAGCATGTCTGCAGCGTAGACTCCACACCTGGGTCCACAGAGGAAGACGCTTCGCAAGCAGAATGCAGTGTTTTAATTGCCATGTCCCAGTGACATAAAGTCTCACCAGCAACCCCCATAAATCACACCCTGACAGCTACCGGGCTTGTCCAACGCTAAACACAAGTGGACTCCTCTTTTACGTCGAGTCTTGAGTTGTAGGCAGCACCATCACCCTTCAGCAAACATCTGTAGTTCATCTTAGCGTTTGAAGAAATATATGAGTTTCACTGTCTTTTTTTTTTCTTTAAGTTTTTTGCAGCTTCTGCTCCTTGATTTGTTTGAAGGCCATCTGCTACATATAAAATTGGGGATGGGGGCGGGCTGTGGAAAAGAAACATTTGAGAGATGTACAGGCTGGGAGCAAATGCGAACCCTGGGAATGCTTTGTCAGCTTCAGGGGGCAGACCACTTTCCCTTCTGAACCCCAGCCCCTCCGTGGGTGCTGGACTTGGACCGTCACCGTTGGCTCTGGATGATGCTTGTCCTGGTTCTGTCTCCTGGCCAGTCCTCTACCACCCAGAACAAGAGTCCGGGCATTGTTCATTCTGAGATCTCTCAAGCCTTGAACACGCACACTGGAGTGGACTTCCAACACTCCCTAAAGATGCCCCGTGGGCTGCGGGACTATTTCTCCCCAGAATGGCAAGGAAGCCCAGACTCAGGAGTGTCTGTCATGGCACGAAGTTACCACAGGGTGGTAGGAGTCCTGCAGTTGCCTCGCGTTCTTCCCTAAGAAGCAGAGAAAAGAAACCAAGTGCTTTTATGCAAATAATGCAGCCAGGGGCTTCCCGCCCCTCCTGCCCAAACGGAAGGGTCCCAGCTGAAGGCTGGCTTCCCCGAAGCTCCAGGTGTTTAAATATTTGATCCCTGAAATCATCACCACCCCCAGCCATGGCCGCCGGGTTTCCTTGGCCATAATGTAGAAAACCGGCTTTGTCCAGGTTCCAGGGACCACCACTCTGCTTGCCTAGAAATTAACATAGAGGACGCATTTGATGACCAAGGCGCTGGCTGGTTTGCCAGAAATGCAGAGCTAGAACAGTGATGAGACGGAGAAGTTGTCCTAACACCAGCTCTCCCTTCTGTCCTCATGTCGACCAAAGAGAAGTCATAAATCCCAAGTGTCACATCAGCCAGTTCTATTTTCCCATCCTTCCCACAAGGTTCCAAATACTTTCGTAAAACCGGTGAAGCATTGGTTGGCATCATTAGGACCAGCCGTACTTGTTTGATCTCTGTAATTTATGGAAAAGTGGTGTGAAGTTCCACACAGCCTTTGTAGGTCCCCTGCTTTCACTTCTCCGGTGGAGCTCTGGCACGCAGCCACGGCAACGGCTCCAGCCATGCGCCGGGCCACGGGTTTCCAAGGCACACTGGAGCCTTTGCTCCTGGAAAGATAAATTACGGTATCACCAGCTTTGTTCTGGTGTTTAGTGGAAGGCCCTTCTCCAGCTTAGTGCTCGGAGGCCGGCTGGGCATCCCAGGTAGGTGTGGCCTTGCCACATGGCTTTGCCTGTCCTGAGAAGGCAGCGTGGGCCCCAGTGGCTCCCTTCCTGTAGCAAGGCCTGCTGTTCCCCCCACCTCCAAACCCCCACCTGCCCCACCCCACCCTCAGCAGGGCTGGTGTAAACCCCAAAGCAAGTAAGCATGGAAATTCCTTGAGCAACAGCACAAATGCACCCGACTCTGTCAAGCCTACAGATTTATGGGATGGAGAACATTTTACCCAGAGGGGGAAAAAAAAGACTTTCATGTCAATCACCTCCTATAAGCCTAGAAAAGAAACTTGCTTGCAATTGTTAGTTGCTTAGTAGAGAACTTCAGAAAAGTTGCTTAAGAGAGTGGATTCAGCGGAAAAGTGGAGGGGTCGGGCCTCAGGGAGCTTCCCCTGCAGCGCGTGTCTTCTCCACAGCTGCCCGGGAAACATGCGTGTGCTGGGAGTGCAGGGTGATTTGTTGGTGCGCGTTCATGGGGAAGGGCCTGCATCTGTGGAGCTCCGCAGCACTGCGTCCTGACAGGTCCAGATGTTAGGAAGATGAAAAGCCTCCTGCTTGAGGAACTGTGCAACTAGGAGCCTGAAAGGTGTTCCGAATACAGTTTAAAAAGGCATCTGTCTTGAAATAATTTCAACATCTCACTCGTCTATTTATAAGCCCTGTCAGATGGTTTTCTTGGGCCCTCTCAGACTATTTTAAGGGGCTCACTTTTACATCAAGATACTTGAACCAATGAAGTTTCAAACCTTTGCCCCGTTTCTTTCTCCGCCTGGGCCCACCCATTCAACCTGCCTTCTGGCACCGTTGATATCTCTTTATATCAGGCTCACCGCAGAAGGGCCTTTCTGTCTTTCCATGGGGCCCATCACACCAACAGGGCTTGGCATCGGAGGGGGAGGAACCCGCCAGGCATGACTAGCCTGGACTGATTCAAGATTCATGGGTAAGGAGGTAACAAACAAATGGCCCCTGGGCCAAGCCCCACTGCTCCTGCAGACCTCATAACTCACCAGACTGTCGACCCCTTACAGCAGGAGTGGGACTTGACCCTTACCGTGACTTTGGAGTGGCGTCTGAGCTTGAGTTTCCACGGGTGAAAACCTACGCCCAAGACCACCCTTTAGAAGACCATTCTTGCTCGACCTGAGGAGTAATGTTATTCTTGGGTCATTTCGCTTCACTCTCGGGGAAGAGTTGAGAATGGTGTAAGTTGTAAATCACTCTCCTCTGGAATGGATTTGTGCCAGAACCGACGGGCCTGAGCCTTCCTGCCTCGCTTGACATGGTAAAGAGATTACGGTATGTAAAATTCGGCCAAACATAGCTTGTTTCCATTTCCTGCTTTCCTGGTTGTCCGTCTGGCTGTGAAAGGTTAAGACCTGGGAGGGCAATGGCATCCGTGCGTGGAGTCGCTCTCACTCCCACTCAGGTGGGGTCTGGGTACGGTGACCACACAAGCCTTGGGCCCCTCAGGTAGATCATCATAAACGTGGCCCTTGGGCGGTTTCAGCTGGTCCTTCTTCCAAAGTTACAAAAACAGACGGCAGGAAACACGGAAGCCAGCCTGTGGTGGCCTGAGCTTGTAACTCCCTGTTCACATGTTCGCCTTTCCACACAGTGGACATTAGCCTTCCCTTTTCCCTGCTGTCAATAGCTGAGTCCTGAAGCTGTGTGACATCATTTTAGCTGATCTGGTTGCTCTGCTGGGGACTCTTCCTGAAACTCTTAACCCATGTGGGAGGTGGTTTCTCAAGCTGCAGTCTCTTGAGATTTCATCTGTGGTCCCATTTGGTCACATGCGCACCAGCCTAGAGATGAGAACCGTGGTGCACGCTGTGGCATCACTCTCTTCCAATTCTCAGAACCCCTTTGCTTTCTGGGATGGAAATTAACAGCTCGTGAAAGATCCTGAGTTCTCACCCGAATAGACATGGTGGGCGGTGCCCAGGTTGCAGAATCAGGTCAACAGGTGAGAAGGTCAGGGTGTTGTGACAGAGGGGCCTACACTCCACCACTGTGCACACAGAGAGGAGGGGGGCTGACAGCATGGCCAGACACACGTAAGCAAAGACATCTGCAAATTAACAAATCCAGGCCCCTGGGGCCGTGTCATGCATTTGTCTTGCTGAATAAGGTAAACCAGAAAGTAATTTTGATTAGTGTTTGTCGAAGCTATTCATCATAGGGAACTGCACAACTGCACGTTTGGGGCGGGCGGGGGAGCGCTGGGGTTGTTAGCAAGGTATTCCTGGCCTCATTGCTGAGACTGCACAGCAGGAGGCAGACAGTCCCTTGGTTCGGCTTCTGCACTGTGGTAGTCAATGTAAAATGGCCCGTGAAAGAAGGTATTTTAACATTATAATCTCAAGAAAACAAACAGGAAAGAGAGTCACTCATTCATTCCCCGCCCGCCACACACACACACAACAGGAGTGAGCAGTAAAATTTCCCCCTCCAGCTGGGAACCAATACACCAGCAGTCCTAATTGAGAGGGAAATTTCCTCTCGTGCAAGATATGAGAGAAATACTTGAATCAAAAGGCTTACTAAGGGTGATGGAATCTTTATTAATTATTATTTAGAATTATTTTCCATAAAAGGAAATAGCTCTAGATTAAGATAAAGGTTCTAAAAATGGCTTTTATATGGATTGATAAACATCTTTATATGTGTCCAAGCATTTTTTGCAAACAGTTCATGTTCTTTCTCTATTTGGTCGGCCACTGGCGCGCCATCTCCCCAGTTATCTGAGGCAATAATACCGGCCCCTTGGTGACTTTTCTGGGGTCTGGAGAGAGGGAGGAAATGCTCAGAGTGCTGCTCAAAGCCTGGGCTGCATTGCAGACCGACAACTCGCTGGCAGCTTCACCCCTGATCTGCCTCCTTTGACAGAAAAGGGAACTCACTTCAAGAGGTCGTTCTTTCCCTCCTCAGAGCCTTCTCTTCCCCTCCTTCCCTCCATGCAGCAGGTGAGTCTCAGCGCGATGGAGAAGTCACATGAGGGTTCAGCCCAGAACTAGAGGAAGCAGCCCATGCCCTTCCCCACTTGATGCAGCTTAGGAAGGCCAAATACCTGCAGCTAAGCACGGGGGTGGGAGGGCAGGGGGGAGAAGAGATGCATTTGCTATCATTTCAGCAATCTCAATTGGCTAGGCAGAGCTGTCATTCCACTTCCAGAATGTCTGCACACCCAGGGCTAAACCAGTGGTCTCCAAGCCTGCCATTGGCTAACACCTGAGAAAGCCAGCCTGGAGCTGCATGGCTTCCCAAGGCTGCCAAGTAACTGCTTTTCTGTTTGAAAATATCGGAATTTCTCACCACTTGTATAGAGACGTTTCATGTCACTTAGATGAAAGCCCAGTTCTACTGCACATCAATATTGATTGGACATGTTACAAACAAACTTCTGAAGCACAAAGAAGCCTCCTTTATCCACAGGAAACCCAGATATCTTTATGGCCATAGCAACCTGGGATCTTTGGAAACATCTGGAAGCATACAGCCTGCTCTGCTTCTTCCCAAAACACTTGATATTATAGAAGCAGCATCCAGCTACTGGTGCAGAGGAAGCAGCCCCAGGACTCATCTCCTCCCACTGTCAGGGTGAGCAGGATGGAGTGTGTAGTGCCTAGCCTGGCACTGGCCCACGTGGGCACCCATCAATCCTCAGCAAGGCAGCTTTTGTGGAAAACTGGTGTTTGTAGACAGCGGATTCCAGGGACCGTGCTTGGGGCTTGATGTGCCCTGTTTGGTGGGGGCTGAGCAGCTGCCTCTTTGAGCTTGGGGATTTCTCAGTCGATGGAGGAAATCCTCTAAGTATTTACAACCATTTAACAACTGCCTATATCCTGACAGTTTACCTCCCAAATTTCTCTTGGTACATGCCTGTCAGCCTGCACCACACATGCACTCTGACCCTGCCATGCTGATCCCTCTACTTCCGCCCTGGTCCTGGGGAGGTCCCTTCTCCTGGGGCAGCCAGAACAGTCTCTTTAGAGTGCAGATCTGTGCCGGAAGCCAACTCTAGCATGTTCAG
>NW_006295062.1:930955-933170 GCF_000327345.1 Myotis davidii
AATCATCTGGAGTGGCAATGGCATTTCCCAAAACCTGAAAAGGATGCATTAAATTGATTGTTTGCTGTCAGACAGCTCAGGGCATCTTAATCGACATGGTATTGCCTCCTACTGGCCAAACACCTGAACAGCCGTATGCGATTCTTCCAATCTGACAATGGACTCTGTATAGAAACCTGACCCATTGAAGTGTTTCTCTCCACCTCACCTCAGGACAGTTTGTGTTAATAAAAAGCATGGGGTTCTGAGATGAGGGGATCTTAGTTTCTTAAGCTAGGCTCCTCTGACCCCCAAATGCCTCTCAAAATTATATTTCATCTCTGGACTCTTTAAGTTACACACAGCCCCTTCTCCAGATTGCTGAACCCTTCTTAATGCTGAAACAAGAACTCCAGCAGATCTGCTTTAAAGTCACCACTGGTTTCTCATTGTGTTCAGGATCAAGACCAAAAACCCTATAGGAATCCCCAGACCCTGCAGGACAGAGCCCTTGCCTCATTTCAGCCACCCTCTCTGGGCCCCACCTGTACTGGCCTTTCTATATTTGCTCAGGGCCCTCGTGCATCCTGTTCCTTCTTCTTAGGGCATGCCTCCCAAACCAGCCTTTGCCCCATGAGGCCCTGCTGGCCCTTCAGCTCTCAGCTCCAAAGCCATGTCCTCAGAAAGGCCCTTCTGGACAGCGCTTGATAGAGTCAGATCTTTATCCGTCCCCCACACATACATGTACATCCCTACAGCAGCCCTAGGGTGCCGTTCAAAGCATGGCCCCACTGTGAGATCATTTCATTATTAGGGGTTTTCCTTCTCAACCTGTGGGTCGCAACCCCTTTAGGGGTCAAACGACCTTTTCACAGGGGTCGACTAAGACCATCGGAAAACACATATATAATTACATATTGTTTTTGTGATTAATCACTATGCTTTAATTATGTTCAATTTGTAACAATGAAAATACATCCTGCATATCAGATATTTACATTACGATTCATAACAGTAGCAAAATTATAGTTATGAAGTAGCAACGAAAATAATTTTATGGTTGGGGGTCACCACAACATGAGGAACTGTATTAAAGGGTCGCAGCATTAGGAAGGTTGAGAACAACTGTTCTAGACTTTAAGTTGTAAAGTATAGTTCTTTGGAGGAGGGGTAAGGCCAGTTGTTCTCCATCTTGTTTCCCAGTGCCTAGCATGGTGCCACAAGCACCTAGCATGTGGTAGGTGCTCAATAAAAAAGGATTGAATAAAAGAATAACTGGCAGTCTGACAGGCAGGAGGAAATAGGAAAGGAAGGAAGAATGAGAGGGAGGGAAGGGTAGATGCGGACTAGCTCCAGAAACAACAACAATCAGCTCCAGCATGACCTGAATTCCTCACCATTTCTAATCCCTAAATCCATGAATCCCATATCTTATTCCCACATACTTTTATCAATGATGGGACTGAGCAGCAGACTCTGAGCGACAGATGAATGATTACTCTGACACATGTTTCTGTGAAAGAGAGGGCTAAGGGACTGCCTGGCTAAAGGAACCAGACAGCCTTGTTTGCCTGCCTCCTTAGGCTTTTGTTGTAGCAACAGCTTGAACTAAAATTAGCTATTAGATATTATAAGCAAGGTAAGCATCCATGAGAAGACATGTGTCTGCAGTGTCCTTTAAGTAAGGACATTTTGAAGTCTAAATATAAAGATTCCAATAAAACACCCGGGCACAGACTTGTTTGGAAAAGTCAAGGCAGGGTATGCCACCTTCAGCAAGGCCCCCATAGAGGCCCCCAACCTTTTGGAGATTCCTCCTTACAGACTTTCCAACCAAGTCCCATGCTTCCCCACAAATTAAGAAAGCCACATTGCAAAGATGAAGAGGAAATGAGAGGAATAGGGCTGGTTCTTCTATAATCACTGGTTCATTCATTCATTCATTCCATACACACCATGGGCCAGGCCCTGTATCATTGCTGAGAAGAGGCATGTGGCATAGGGGGCGAGATGTGGTGGATCTTGCTGACCCCCTCTCACCATGGGACCTTGGCCAAGACACCCTCTTTCTTTGAGCCTCAGTTTCCCCCTCTGTAAAGTGAAAAGTTTAGATGATCCCTAATGATTGACTCTTTAAAGCTGATATTCTGTTGCCTAAACTGGATGATGATGGTGACGATGCTATTAATAACAGTAAACATAACTGAGCCCTTAGCCTGTGCAGAGCACTATGGTC
>NW_006295062.1:933201-941928 GCF_000327345.1 Myotis davidii
TGTTTTCTCATGATTCTCAGCTACCATATGAGAGAAGTACAATTGTCTGTGACTATTTTATAAACAATGGAAACTGAGGCAAAAGAGATTAGATGACTTGCCTATGGTCAACAACATCCCTCTGACTCTACTTTGCTACATTCACCACCTCAAATAGCATGAAGCCTTCTAATAATACAGGATATGGGCAGTCTTGGGAGCACGGTGGAGGCACATTTATGTTCTATGCTTAGAGCAGGCAATTGTCTCCACTCTGGGTGAACAGCTGTCCATGGGCTTGGGAGACCTCTCACCCAGGTGTATGACTGCTTAGAAAACATGGAGACCATGGTGAAAGGCAGCACTCTCTTGACCAAGGGTCTCAGCTTCTGTGGACACTCTCTGGGCTACTTTCCTCCAATAAGCAACTTCCTGACCCAGACCTTCACTGGCTGCCCCCTGCCCCCATCTGAGACCATGAATTGGAAGTTCTCAAGCCAGATATGATTGCAAATAAATTTTAATTGGTCTCGCCACTTCTAAGAATTGGAAGACTTTACATAAAGTTCAGATATGTGACTAAAAAACCAGCTCTGGCTACAATCCCACTTGCCACCAATCAGCTGGAGCCAAGTAGGACCTGCTCCTTTGGACAGACATGCTTTCTCTGCTTGATCACAGGCCCCACCACGCTTCTTATCTCACAAGAACCCTTGCAGGCATTTGAGGTTGGCAATCCTGGAGTTCAGATCCAAATCCAAAGACTGTCATTCAAAGTCCTTTGCAACCTAAATCCTAACTTCTCCTTACGGCCAACCCAAAGCCCCTGCTGTCCGTCCTTCTGGAGTGAGTCCTCCCTACAGGCTCAATTCAATTACACTTCATCCAAATGGGTCTCCCCTCCCCTCCATCCCTCACATCCCCACCTTCAGTTACATTTCATTCTGTATCACTGGCTGTGTTTTCTTCCATGTGCTTGTGGCTTAACTGCTCAGCAGCAGTCCACAGAAAAGGAGTGGAAACCCTGGCCTTTGTGGGTCTCTGCTCAGAAGAGTAACTAAAGAACAGGTTGCCTGGCTCCTTCCTGCTAATCACAGCATGGTCCACTCACGAGCCACTTCCACATTGCCTGCTGTCCAGTCTGTTAAAAAGGCAGAACCTCAGGCCCAGACCCACATGGCTAAATCCAAATATGCATTTTAATAGCCTCTCCCAGGTGAACAGTATCTCTTTAAAATTTGAGAAGCTTGGACTTAAACTTGAAGGAGTTTAAGTCCAAGCCAGGCTCAACTACAGGTCAGGTACTCACCCCTAAGTCCCTCCAGGCTACTCAGCTTCTCTGAGCACAACAGCAGGTCCACAAGGGGCCACATTCTAAGAGGTCAAGATGGAGGGCTCAGGGTACCAGGAGTGGAGGCACAGCTAACTACACTTCCTAAAGTGAGTGCTTCCCCTGCAGACCAAGTCAAGTCAACTGTCTGATCCCAGCCCCATGTCCCTGCTCTACTGCAATGGCAAGAAATAGAGTTAGACACAGCAGAAAATGTTCTGCCACCCAATGTGGTCGTGGGCTGTGAGAGGCACCCAGCAACCATAGAGATGCTGGAGAGGCTCTAACAGAAAGGATAGTGAGTGTGGTGGATAAGAAGTAGACCTTTACCCAGGAACATGAGACCATCACTGCAACAGTAGAATCACCGAATTGCAATAGTGCCTCTCCTGATGGAGGTAGAGTTCGTTCTGTCAATCAATAACTATTTATGGGAGAAAATGCTGTGTGTCAGGCACCATTTCTAGGTGTGAGACAACAGACAAATATCCTTATGGGATGAGGCTTATAATCTGGTGCAGAGACAGACAGGAAAACAAGAGAAAGAAGAGTCGGGAATGTCTGGTGAGCACAAGCACCTGTGTGACTTGAGGTGTGGAAGCTTCTAACGACCTAAGCATCTTGCGTCTCACAGTAGGAGACCAGAACCAGACTCCATACTAAGCACCCTGCATGTGGGAACTCAGTGAGTTTTCACAACACCCCTGTGAGGTAGGATGTCTCTCAGGACAGCCTCGAAGAGGATCCCGCCTGCTGGTTTTCATGCCCCTGAGCAATCCCTGCCCTTCAGTGTGGGCTGCACCCACAGTGGTGACTGGCTTTTAACAACAAGAATATGGCACAAGTGATGGGATGGCACATACAAAATCAGGTGACACCAAGCCTGACCTCTGTCTCCCTCTCTTTGTCTCTGAGGAGTCCTACAGGCCCAGGTGACAAGGGATCTGATGCCTGCGGCCAACAGCCAGCAAGGACCTGAGGACACCAATAGCCTTGTGGGTGAGTTTGGAAGCAGCCCTCCACCATTGGGGCCTGAGAAGACTGCAACCCCAGGGCACACCGTGATGATGTTCTCATGAGAAACTTGGAATCAGAGACACCAATGAGCAATGCCCATATTCTTGACCCACAGAAACCGTGACATTAGAAATGCTTGCTATTTTAAGCCACTACATTTGGGGTAATTACTTACCAGAAAAAGCAAGACATTATCTATGCAGGTACTATTATTACTGCCATTTTTTGGATGATAAGACTGGAGCACAGAGAGGTAAATTAATTTGTCCCAGAATATAGAGCAAGTATATGGTGTTGTAGCTGGGATGTGAACTCTGCAGTCTGGCTCCCGGGTCCCTATGATTAAACATCACAGAATGCTTCCTTAAAGATCACATTAGATTAAAGTACCTGTTCATACATTTGCCTCTCTCAGCAGACTGATCTCCCTGTCTGATCTGTGTGCCTGGCACCCGGTTAGCTCAGCTCACAGAAGGTGCTCTGCCAGAGTCGGCTGAGTGAAGCCAGGTGGTGGAAGAGAGTAAGGCGAGCTACGCCAGGAACTGTGCCTCACACCAGACACGGGAAATATTAGAGCTAGGGAGAAATGTCCCCCAGGTTTCTGTCAGCCCCAAGTCTCTTGTATGGAGATGGAACCCATGTTTTGCTGGGACATACACAACTCCAACAAAAGCATGTTAGACTTGGCCCAAGTTTAATATCCTTGATATGATCTCTAATCTTTTTCAGGTGCATCTCACATTCAGGAATCTTTATTTGGCTTCCAAACAGCAAGTTGTCTCTTGTACCAAAAAATATGTGACTTATATCTGTTTATCTTAAGTAACCACTGAAAGATATGTTTATAACTATGGGAATGTCCTACAAGCCTGTTAAACATCTGTTATGTTGTGTGTACACTTTCCAAGATGGGTCTTTTGGATCAACTTTTTTTAAAAAGAAACATCTAGGGAGAATTTTTTTTCTGGTGCTAAGTAACTATGAACTCATATCGCCCTAGTCTGAGGCTTTGTGCAGGAGGGAGGGAAGCCCAGGAAGCTGACAAGAGCAGAGGTGGGTCCAGGTGAAGGCAGAGCTGACCCCTGGATGGGGCTTCCAAAGCCAGGCAGCCAGGTGTGTGGAACAGGGAGGGATTCTGGGAGGGGTGGGGATACAGGAGTAGACCAGTGTGATAATGAGGACCCATCTTATGGACCAGGCCAAATTCTACCTCTGCTACCTAGGGCCCTGCAACTCGGGCCTCTGAGCCTCAGTTTACTAATCTACAAAATGGAAGTCATTAAAACCTAGATAATGCAAGAAGTTTGCCTCCAGTACTTTCTCTAAAAGTGGCATTTTTTCAACACTTTTGAGGTAGGTGTTGACTTGGCACCTTTCTTCTCTGTTAGTCCCCTCCTCCCATCCCTTGGCTTCCTCTTCTGGGGCAGGGCGCATGGGTTTGGCACCTTCACCGGAGGTTAGCCAGGAAGGCTCTTCCAGAGCCTTCAGCGCCCTTGGCTTTCTGAGACGGTGCAAGAGAGAAGAGACTGTGGCACTGCCTGGATGCTGAGCTCATTCCCTAGTGAGTGCAATTCCAGGAGCACATGCATCTTTTTTTTTAATTAACAAACTCTTTTCGCTCTTTTAGGTTTACAGAAAAGAATAAATGAAAATTACTAAGTTCTCATATGCCCCTTCACAAACCCCAGTTTCCCCTATTTTTAACAGCTTGCACTGGTGTGGCACATTGTTACAACGGATGAGCCAATATTGAGGCATCATTATTAACTGAATCCATGGTTTACAGTAGGGTTCTCTGTGTTACACATTCTATGGGCTTTGACAAATATACAACATGTCCACCCCTTAGAGTATCATATAGAAAAGTGGCTTCACTGCCCCTGAACTCACCTGTGGTCCAACCATTAATCCCTCCCTTCCTCTCCCCTTGTAGCCCCTGTAACCATTAACCTTTTTACTATTTCCATAGTTTTGCCTTTCCAGGGGGTTAGAGAGTTGAAATCACATAGTATGTAGCCTTTCAGGTTGGTTTCTTTCACTTAGCTATATTCATTTAGGGTTCTGCCATGTCTTTTTGTGGCCTGAAAGCCTATTTCTTTTTATTACTGAGTACTATTTCATCATAGGCATGCACTGCAGTTTGTTTATCTACTCATCTATTAGCGGTCACCTTGGTTGCTTCCAAGTTTGGGAATTTATCAAGAAAGCTGCTATAACCACTTGTGTGCAGGTTTTTTTGATGGATGTACGTTTTCAACTTAGTTGAGTAAATAGCAAGGAGCACAACGGATGGATTACATGCTAAGAGTGTGTTTTGTTTGGTAAGAAACTACTGTCTTCCAAAGTAGGTTTACTATTCTGTACTTCCCCCAACAATGACTGCAAATTCCTGTTGTTCCACATCCAAACCAGCACTTGGTGCTGTCAGTGTTCTGGATTTTGGATTTGTCCTTGTGGTACTGAGATGCCACTACACACACTTCTAGCAGGTGTGTCATGGTGTCTCATTGTTGTTTTAATTTGCAATTCCCTGGTGGCATATGATCATGAGCATTATATGCATCATTTAAAATGGGAAGTGAAGGTAATAAGGGAAAGTGGAACTTGCCTGCTCTGAAAGGCATGCTGTACAAGCACCGCTATAGTGAGTGCACACGTTTCACTGAGGACCACGGGAGATGTGAGGTTCAGATCTCCTTGCCAGGGAAGCTGGGCTTCTCTGAAGGAACAACCTGCTCATTTTCATAATCAATCATATTTGCTTTGCTTACTTTTTGCTTTAGCTACCAAGAAGCTCAAGGTGGTCTCTGAATATGGCACAGGATTTACGGTAGGTATTGCTGCACACCAACTCTACCCCTTAGTTTATCTAACAATAATACCCCTATTTTCCCTTCTCTCTAATGTCCTCATCTATTTGGAGCTGAGGAATGGGGCAGGGACTAAAGTAATAAACAGATACAGACAGGCTTCTGTTGAATTGGATCCTACATAGAACTGGCTTGAGCTACCAGCTCCTTCTCCAAACCCAGCCCAAAAGACAGAAGGAGGCTGGCAAGCCAGCATCCATCCCAGAAACTGTGGGAATTACACAAGGAGGCAGAAAGTGGTGGAGTCCCATTCCGAGGAAAGAATAAGCTGTAGTGGCAAGAGTCCCTAGAGCCACTGATGAGTGATAAAAAATGAGAACTAATCACAACATTAAGATGAAATGAGAGCAAATGAGTATGTAAAATTGTTCACCAAGGCTTGCCATAAACTGCTCAGCACAGTTTTGTATACCTGAGGGCCAAATAACTAAAAACACTTTCCAAGAACGCCATTGTGCTAAACTACAAAGCACGTTATGCTAGTCATACTCTGCACTGATTTGATCCTTCCTTGACGTCCTATAGTAAACAAGACATACATCATTATTCCCATTTTGCTGACAACTGAAACCCAGGATGTTTACAATGAAGCGGCCATTTAAATCTGCCTACAGATTCAGGCTCGACTGCCTGACTCAGGATCCCAGGGAGCAAAGGCTGGACAGGCCTGCCTCCCAGGCAGGCCCAGAAGGAAGCTCTGAGAGTCCACCTCATGATACACAGGAGTCGGCCTCTAGGCCCAAAGGTGAGTTGCTATAAGAATCTGCCACACTTATGATAGAGCTTTGGGAATTGAATTTCTCTGCATTTTTTATTGGTTGTATTAATTGCTGTTATAGGTTAAATTGTGTCCCCTCCCTCCCCCCCCCCAAAAAAAATAGATATGTTGAAGTCTTGCCCACCCCCCACCCCAGTACCTCAGAATGTAACTTTATTTGGAAGTAGGATGGCTACAGATGTCATTATATTAAGATGAAGTCATGCCAGAGCAGGATGGGCCCTTAATCCAGTGCCTGGTGTCTGTATGAAAAGAGGAGAGACACAGGGGAGAGGCCATGTGAAAGAAGAGACACAGGGAGGCTGCCATCAGAAAGGGGAGGCAGAGACGGGAATGCTGCATCTACAAGCCAAGGAATACAAAGACTGCCTGCCATCCGGGAACCAGGAGAAAGGCACAGGACAGATTCCCATCCATCCATCCATCCATCTATCCATCCATCCATTCATTCTTATTCCCCTCAGAGCACCTAGAGGTCAGGCTTCCAGTCTCCAGAACTATGAGAGAACAGCTTCCTATTGGAATCCATCCAGGTTGTGGATCTTTGTTATTTCGGCCCTACGAAGTGAATACAGCCGGGGAAGGCTAGACAGCTACACCCAAAACACCCAAGCTATATAATAGCTCAAGTGCAACCGAAGTTTACAGAACAGTCCAGAGCCAAGCTGCACATCGGTGGGCAGCCCTACTGCATGCAGTCATTTGGGGTCCAGGCAGACAGGGCTTAGCCATCTTTGACAAGTAGTCTCTAAGGCTGTCCTGGGCCTTGCCGTTCCAGCGATGGAAACAGAAAGGGAGCATGAAAGGTGTGATGAGTCCAGCAGCATTGGCCATTCACTTCTCACCGTCCACTGGAGAAGACTTCGGTGCACACTCTCCCCAGCTGTCACAGGGGATAGGAACTAGGGTGCAGCTGGAGGACAGCTTGTGGTCTACCCAGAATGATTAAAGCTCCTACTTGAAAAGAAGAGTATAGCTTATACCCAGGAAGGCTAAACCCAGGGGGTCAGGGAAACAGTGTCCAGCACTTCAGCCAGACTTGAGGGTAATGAAATTGAAGAGGT
Source organism: Myotis davidii (assembly GCF_000327345.1). Lineage (NCBI taxonomy): Eukaryota > Metazoa > Chordata > Mammalia > Chiroptera > Vespertilionidae > Myotis > Myotis davidii. The sequence continues at coordinate 940,240 of NW_006295062.1, forward strand.
CAATCAGATCAAAGCTCTGGAAAGAGAATAAGAAATTAGAGCAAGTCAAGGGTCAGGGGAAGAGAGGAAACATCCCATTGGGTTTAGCCATTAGGACACCCATGGGGATGCCCCACATGATTTCATTCAAACCTTCTAAGGAAACTTGATCAAAACTCTTCCCCGTTGTCCCCCTGACTTTGCTGTGGATCTGGTGATGTATTTCCTGTCTTTCCTAACAGTACTCTAGCACTTGATTTCCTCTGAAGCCATCAACAGATGAGGAACCGTCAGCCCAATCTGGAAGAGTTCCTTGGGCCCTACTGCCACCAGCTGACATTGGAGAATAGGCGAGAGCCCTAAGCAGAGTCCTCCTGCTTCCAGCCACGGGTCTCTCGTGCAGAGTACCAAGGGAGAATAAGATCAGCATGGCATGGCCAGAACTAAAATCTTGGGAGGTTCCCAGAAAGTAGTCACCAGGGGCCAAGAGATACACAAAGACTCGGTTTGTTAGGTGACTTACTTGCTTGTTTGCTTGAACCTTTGCTTTGGTGGTAAAGTATCAAGAGCGTGGGTTTGAGAGTCAAACAGAGCGGGGTTCAAATCCTCCTATTTGAGCTTGTGCAAGTTATGCATCCTCTCTGGGCAAACGTTTCTTCCTGTGCCAAACAAAGGTAGCAATAAGCAATGTGTACAGACGCTATGTAGAGCCAATGAAACAAAGACTGGCCCAATAAATGTTAGTTCTCTTCCCTTTTCACCCTCCCATTATTTTCGAATCAGTGCAGTAGACCCCACAAAGGCCTTATAGCAAGGCATGCTCAAGGGAGACAAAAGGATCTCCGGTGAGGTGAGGTGGAAATGTAATGGAAATGCACAGAGTTTATTTCATGTTTTTACTCACACTTGCACCCATGATGACCTCCATTCTTTTCCATCCACCAAAATTATTTGTATATTCCATGGCCAAATCATAACCAGCTCTACTATGAAGCCTGCTCAAGTCTTTAAACAGAATTCAATGTTCCTGACCTGAATGCAAATGTCCTGAGGGCAGGGTTTTGGTGTATCTTGCTAAATACTATAACCTTAGCCCTTGGGAAAGGGCCTAATACACAGTAGGTGCCCATTAATATCAGCTAAATTAACTAATTTAACATTTCCCTCTCTTATACCTACAGCCTTATTCATACTACCACCATCCATCCATCCATCCATCCTCATCTGTCAACAAATATGGCGTGTTTATTGTCCAAGGCATTGTGGGAAATGCTAAAATAGTTGTGGAGGTGGATCTGCCCTCTAGGAGACCAATGAAAAGACATCAGACATGCGGTTCAGAGGAGAGAAAAGGTGCCTTCAGCTGGGGCAATGAAACAGAGAAAATGTTATCAACTAGAAGGCCCTGATTTTAACACGTGTCCCACCACACTTCTTGTGACTTATTTTCAGGCTTAATTCATCCAGTTGCCCACAACTCACTGGTGGCAACGTCAACCCTCCTCTTTGGGATCCTTTACCCCACTTTCTGTGCTTCATGAAGAAAAGTGACTTGAATAGATGATATTTCAAAATGAGGTTCTTGCTTGGGAGCAGTGGCTCTGCAGAGCGTGTCTGAGGCTCAGGAGGAAATGGATGTGAGCATCTCTCCCTTTAGAAGGTTAGTGAATTGGGGAGCAGTGCCAGCTCGACACAAGTCCTCATTTTCCT
>NW_006295062.1:941956-953462 GCF_000327345.1 Myotis davidii
GAGCGTTTTTTCCAGTTCTGCTCCCAGAGCCGGAGGCTGAATCTGAAGGCCTGACATTTGATTCCTTCAAGTATCGTTTTCTAATTTGCAATAAAAATGCAGACATTCTCACTCTGAAGTTGGCTAGGAGAACATGCATGTATGGATAGGGACCCAGCTATGTGGAATCTGGAGAGAGCAGACTTTTATCTACAACCACTTGCCTGTTACCTTCTTGTCAATGACTAATCATTTTTGCGAAATCTGGCCATGCCCTTATTAAACACTCCTTGCCCAAAATTCACTTGTGCTACTGGCCCCTCACGAATGCATGGGTCATCTGTTAAATAACATACCATTATAAGAGGAACAACACTTCTCAACCTAAGAATGTCTATCAATTCTCTTGCCTCCAAAAATGTTAACCTTCACAAACCCAGCCAGGACTCTGGGGCAATAGACCAGGAGCCAGGAAACCTGGGCCATGTCTAGGACCAACCCAAGTCCTACCTCTTTCACAATACTCTTCTGACTTCTGTATCCCTCACCAGCCTAGCCTTTCTTGGAATTTTTATTTTGTTGATGACCTGTTTTGAATGATTTATATAATGAGTTTAGCACATGCTTGATACACAGTTGGCTCTCGCAAATGGTCACTGTTATTATTGTTACCACACAGTCCACCCCGAGTATATTCTATCATAAATTATGCTCTCAAAATATCATGTGTATGGCCTGGCTGGTGTGGCTCAGTGGAGAGAGCATTGGCCTGTGGACTGAAGAGTCCCGGGTTCGATTCCTGTCAAGGGGATGTACCTGGGTTGCAGGCTCCTTCCCGGCCTGGGCCCTGGTCAGAGCTCATGCAGGAAGCAACCCATCAATGTGTTTCTCTCATATCGATGTTTCTCTGTCTCTCCCTCTCTCTTCCACTCTCTCTAAAATCAATGGAGAAAATCTCCTCTGGTGAGGATTTAAAAAAAAAACAAACATGTGTAAACATCTTGTTATCAAAAAGTTTTAATCTTTGAGAATAAGAACTTAGAGTTATACCTCCTGTGTAGAGTCCAAATGTTTAATATTATTACTTTTTTTTTAAATTTTGAGACCACAAGAGTATATACATTCAAGTTATCTATAAGTATATGAACATATAGGAGATCCTCATAACATTTAAATCAGTGGGCCATATTGCAGACATGGCTGAAATCTACTAGGTATAAACAAGGCAATGTGTTAGGCAGGATTCTTGAAAATAAAAAACAAAAAAACTGATCCAGAGTCAGGATAAAGAAATAATAAGTAGAGAAAACATAAACTAAGGGTGCCCAAAGAGAAAAAAAGCAGAGAACCACAAAAAAAGCATTGTGGTCCATAATGGACCACAAGTATAATACACGTCCTTTAGGTAGGGTTATGCTTATTGATTTGAGAGACTGATTTTAATGGAGGGGCTTGGGTGGAAGTGGAGAGAAAGATAGATAGTGTGCATGGTCTGGGATAAAACAAACCCACCTAATCAGGACTGCTTGAACTATCCCAATTCAAGAATGATGTGGGATATATGGAAAAGATTCAGAATAAGTTTACAAACAGGTCCTATGAAGAAAGGTGAAACCCTCAAGAGAAAGGCCACTCTTAAACCTGAAGAAAAGGATAAAGGGTGATGTTGTGGAAGTTTTCATCTGTGAGCAGGGAGAGCAGAGAAAGAATGGTGAGCAGCTGTTCTCCCACTCCACTGAGTCCCGGAATGGAGGAGGAAATCATCAACAAGGAGAATTTAGGTTAAATGTCAAGATTAATTTCCTGACCCTGAGGGTTGGTAAGTGCTAAATTGGCTGACCCACAGATGTTAGGCAGTTTCCTTTTCTGACACCCTTTAAAAGGAAAATGAATGAAAAAGGTATTCCTGTCTTTAAACCAGACACAACTTAGGTGAAGACTGCCTTGAAGCAGATGAATGCATCAGATTACCTTTGACATCGCATGTCCTCATATACATGTGTCATTTTATACACATTGGTGAGATGGGGACTATTCAAGAAATAACTACCATGCGCTTAGAAAATTATACTTTGCCTCAGTGTATGCCTCTTCCTGCAATGCTGCTTGAGGATGAAAGTGGATCTAGCATCACCAAGACCCTACTCTTCTGTCTGACCCCAGCCTGCTGTGTGGTACCAGACAGACCTCACAGATCCTCTGATGCACTCAGTATTCCCCCTGTAAAGTGGACTGCCAACAAGGACCAGTGTAAGTTAGGATCAGGAATGACTATGGAAAATAATAGAGTTTCAAGGCAAAGTGTGGAGTCATTACTACTAAAGTGTATTTCCCGAAGGAGCGTCTGCTAGATAAAAGGCTGCTGAGTTGGGCTGAAGTAGACTGAGCTGGGATTCCTAAAGGCAGCATTTGACTTGGCTGAAAGAAAGGCCAGCGTGAGTCCTTGGTTTTCCAAATGCAATTAGCTCCCTGGGGATCAGCCAGTTCTAGGGAAACCGAGAGTCACGGCACCCTTTTTCAGCTCCCCGTGCACACACATTTTAGACAGAAGGTCCATTTAAAGATCTTGCACTGATGCAAGAATGATTCAACACATGCAAATCAATGGTATACACCACACTAACAAAGTAAAGGATAGCCCTGGCCGGTGTGGCTCAGTTGATTGAGCATTGTCCCATGCACCAAAAGTTCACTCCTTCAATTCTGGATGGGGCACATGCCCAAGTTGTAGGCTCCATCCCCAGTTGGAGGTGTGCAGGAAGCAGTCCATTAATGTTTCTCTTTCTCCTTCTCCCTTCTTCTCTCTCTAAATCAATTTTAAAAACCTATTTTTTCAAAAACAAAATAAAGAATAAAAATCATATGATCATCAATAGATGCAAGAAAAAAACATTTTATAAAGTACAACATCCATTTATTAATAAAACACTTGATAAAATGAGTATAGAAGGAAAGTACCTAAACATAATAAAGGCCATATATGCCAAGCCCTCAACTAATATCATAAATAAGAGTGAGAAACTGAAAATTTTTCCTCTAAGATCAGGAGCAAGACAAGGATGCCCACACTCACCACTGTCGTTCAACATAGTACTAAAAGTCCTAGCTGGAGCAAGCAGGTAATAGAAAGAAATAACAGGCATCCAAACTGGAATGAAGAAGTAAAATTGTCACTTTTTTTCAGATACTATGATTCTATATACAGAAAAACCTAAAGACTCCACCAAAAGACTATTCAAAATCCATCAGTCTGTTGCATGTTTCAATGTCTCTGGATCTGTTTTGTTCATTGGTTTATTTTCTTCATTAGATTCCACATGTGAGATCATGTGATACCTGGGGTGTGGCGGGATGAGAACTTATATGCATATATGCATAGACCATGGACAAATAATACTTCAGGGAAGGCCTGGGTAGGGGGTAGGAGTGGAATGGAGGGGTCAATGGAGGGGAGGTAAATTTGTAATACTTTCAACAATAAAGTTAAAAAAACTATTATAAACAATAAGCAAATACAAATACAGTAAAATTGTAGGATACAAAATCAATGTACAAAAATTAATTATATTCCTATATAGTAACAATAAAATATCAGAAAAAAATAAAGACAATTCCATTTGCAATTGCAACAAAAATAATAAAATACCTAGGCATAAACTTAAAGAATGTGAAGAATATATACACTGAAACTACAAAACATTATTGAGAGAAATTGAAGAAGACACAAAGAAATGGGAAAAATATTCCATGTTCATGGATTGGAAAAATCAACATATTATCTAAATGACCATATTATCTAAGGGATTATACGTATTTAATGCAATCCCAATCAAAATTCCATAGCATTTTTCAAAGAAATAGAGCAAAAAAATCATCAATTTGTATGAAACCACAGAAGACCCAGAATGACCAAAGCAATTTTTAGAAGAAAGAACAAATTTGGAGGTATCAAACTCTCTGACTTCAAATTATACTAAAAAGCTAAAATATTCAAAACAGTATGCTACTGGGGGGAAAAATAGACACACAGACCAATGGCACAAAATTGAGTGCCCAGATATAAACCCACGCATAATTGGGCAACTAATCTTCAACAAAGGAGCAAAAAACATACAGTGGAGATATCAGAGACTCTTCAATAAATGGTATCGAGAAAACTGAAAAATCACATGCAAAAAATATGCAACTAGATTGCTATTTGACCCATACACAAAAATTAACTCAAAATGGGTTAAATATAAGACCTGAAACAATTTTAAAAAAAGAAAACATAGGTAGTAAACTTATAAACCTTGCTCTCAGAGAGTCTTTTGTGAACTTGACCCCAAAGGCAAGGGAAGTAAAAGCAAAAATAAATTGGACTACATCAAACTGAAAAGCTTCTGCACAGCAAAAGACAGCATCAACAAAACAAAAAGGCCACCCATCTAATGGGAGAAGATATTTTTTTAAAAAAAATACCTCTCTGATAAGTGATTAATATATAAAACATGTAAAGAACTCACACAACTCAACAAAAAAAAACAACAATAAAAAAATGGGTAGAGGACATAAAGAGAAACTTTTCCCATGAAGACATACAAATGGCCAACAGATACATGAAAAGTTGCTCAACTTCACTAGTTATAAGGGCAATGCAAATCAAAAATCACAATGAGATACCACCTCACACCTCACATCAGTAAGATAAGAAATCACGAGTGTTGGAGAGGCTGTAAAGATAAAATAACCCTTATCCACCTTTGTTGGAAATGTGAACTGGTACACCACTAGGGGGCTCTGGTGAGGGAGTGGCCCCTCACTCCAAAACAGTATGGAGGTTCCTCAAAAAAACTGAGAACGCAGCTTACATGGCGCAGGATTCCCTCTTCTAAATGTCCTTCAGTGAACGAGTAGATAAAAAAGATGTGGTACATAGATACAATGGAATACTACTCAGCCATAAGGAAGGATGAAATACTGACATTTGTAACAACATGGGTAAACCTTGAGCTATGATGCCAGGAGAAATGCTGGCCGGTGATGAGCAATTACTGCATCATTTTGCACTTCTTTTTCCCAGAGTGATGTAGCTAAAGCAGGATCGCTTGGTACATAAAAGAAAGGGTTCAGAGATAAGAAAACAGAGTTCTAATCTCAAGTTGCCATGAACTGACGTAGAGGAATCTGATAAGACTTCTCGGAACTTCAGTTTCTCCAACTACAAATAAGAGAGATTGGACTAGTGCAGTGAAGTCAGACCCCTCCAGCTGACTGCAAATAGTAGTTATGTCACATGCACCGTGGATTTGCCGTCCTTGAGGTGAATGAGTTCAGGGCCTCCCAGGGTTGCATCTCACTGTTGTGGGATTCTGTGAAGCCTTTATGAAGTTAATCAGAGCCCAGAGAGAAATTATCCTCTCCTTTTTAGGCCAACCTGAAGATTCTTCTAGCTTTAACTGCCCACCCCATCTCCAAATTGCTTGCTCTGAAATGCCATCCTCATTCCTGTCCTGCTTGTCCCACATGACCCAGCATACACCTCACTTAGTCATAACCGTCCTGTCATTTAACATGGTGTGAGATAACCACCAAAGAAGTGAATAGGAATTACAATAATTTTTCACAAAATCCTGAGTGACGAAGCCTTATCACATGACTAGAGGTAGCTAATGTGTCACAAAGAGAAATGAGCCATTGAGTCAGGAATCCGGGATTGCAGCCCAGGACTTTCCATCAGCCTGCAGTCTCCCATTCACCCTCCCATGCACCCCACTCTTCTGAAGGACCCCTGGCCTTCACTTTTCCCCCTCTGGCTGGTGATATCCAAAACCACAACCCCCTTCTCTCATCACTGTTCTGAGAGTGTGACAGCTTCCTGAACATTTTTCCTGGAGCTAATTACCCCTGGAACCTAGACTTTCAGAGCTGGAATGGAACACAACCTCTTCATTTGAATGAGGAAACCAAGGCCTCCAGTAGAATGAGACTTCTCTCAGGGACCTGAAACTAGAACCAGGTCACCTGGCAACCAGGTGAGGCCCATAAACTATTGTCCAGTAAAACACTCCAGGCCCATAGCTGCCTTACTCTCTCCTTGGATAATGGTTGTTCTTCTCGTTTAGGCTGGAGTCTTCCACAGGCAGGGGCACTGTGCTAACAGCAGCAAGATATCATGGAAAGTATACAGATGGTGGTCCCTCCCAGGCCTGCCACCACCCCAATGGGCCCAACATACCTGCCGAGCCATCTCCAAACCCTTGTCCACAAGACAGAATTGCACACTGCCCTCCTGTGCCTTCTCCATGCTTCCTTACGCATGAATTACCCGGTCTACATTAGTCTATGACATCTATCTCTCTACTAATCTGCATCTCCTAAGAGTTTCTTATTCATGTTTACTGTCCTCCAGACCCCAAAGCCAACTTGAGCAAGGTCTCATCTTCAAACCTCAATTTCCTCATCCTGGTTAAAAATTAAACGCTAAAACTAAATTAAACAAAAACAGCTCCTTGTATTGACTGCTGGGCACTCTATCTGGCTTGAGTGCCATATCACTATTTCCATTTTACCAGTGGGTGAATTGAGGCTTAGGAAGATTAAGAAAATGTCTTAAAGTCTCCCAGAAGTAAGAGTTGAAGCTGGGAGCTGACCCCCAGCCGTGGAAGGCCAGAGCCCTGTCTCTACCAGTAAGCTGGCTACCTCTACTGAAACCCTCTGCTGTGCCCGCCTGGACAGATGGTTGTGGGGAAGACACCCAAGCCAGTCTCCTTCCCGCCAGGCACACCCTGCTGGCATGGACCTTTCTCTAGACTATCCTTGGCCCATTGATGCCCAAACTCAAGGGCTCCAGAGAGATACAGGAGGCAAATTTTCAGGGGTGGGAACCTTCAAGTGCCTGTGGTCCCCTTTTCACAATGTGTCTCTCACCGAGAAGGCAGGTCCTAAAGGGCATGAGCGAGCGTCAGGTCAGCGGGGACCACAGGATCCCCAGGGAAGCAAGGCCTGCAGCTAGATGATGCTTTGAAAAGGATTTGGGGGAACTCAGGGCCAGTGGGGGTGCAGGGAGAGGCAGAAGCTGGTAGAGCCCCCTCCAGCTGACAGATCCTCAGGCACTGCAGACCCCTGCCCAGAGCATCTCTTGCAAGAGCACTCTGTTATCCCTATGAGAGAGGAAAGAGCAAGTAGGGGCCCAGCTGGCATGGCTCAGTGGTTGAACCAAGAGGTCACCGATTCCTGGTGAGGGCATATGCCTAGGTTGTGGGTTCGATCCCCAGTAGGGGGCGTGCAGATTCCTGGTGAGGGCATATGCCTAGGTTGTGGGTTCGATCCCCAGTAGGGGGCGTGCAGGAGACAGCTGATCAATGATTCTTTCTCATCATTGACATTTCTATCTCTTTCTCCCTCTCCCTTTCTTTCTCTGAAATCAATAGAAACATTTTTTAAAGGCAAGCAGGACTGACAGGCAGGTGCCCACTACATGGCAGGTGCAGGGCTAGAGGTTAGGAGGACCCTGTGAGGGGGTGTTATCAGCCCCATTTCGCAGAGGAGAACACTGGGGCTCAGAGGTGCAGTGACGTTTCCAAAGACTCCCCTAACGCAAAGTGGTCCTCGATGAATCCACCCTGATCACCTGTTTCCAAGGAGGGGGGCGGGTTGGGGTGGGGTGGCGTGTGGTTGAGCCTTCTAGTGTGACAGGAATATGCCCATCCTAACTGGGCACAAATGACCATCCCTGCCAGCTGCTCTCCTCCTCACTCCCTGCCCCCTTTTCTCAGTATACCCATAGCTATAGATGCACAGGCAATCGAGAAACCGGTCTTAGCAAAGGGTGCCTCCGAGCAGAGCTCAGACCCTGGGGCCCTGCACCAAGAGGAACACGTGGGCTGCAGTGGTGACCACACTCAAGGACAGGTACCCAATGGTCAGTTTGAACCCAGGAGGAGGTGAACTTGGAATTGGAGTTCTGGTCAGAAGCTGCTGGAGGGTGAAGTTAATAAAGTTGCATCCGAATAGTCCCCGAGGCCTCCTGGGCTTCAGCTCCCGAAGGGCCCAGGCATCAGGATGCGCCTTGCTCATTTCTTTTGGCAAGTGTCGCTCTGAAGGCTTCTCGCTGCTCTTCCTCGTCTGCTCTGCAAGCTTAGTAAAGTCTTCGTAATGAGGCTCCCCTTCGTGAGGCTGTGCAGAGCACGGAGAAATGGGGCAACCGTGACAGGCTTTTTTTTCCTTTTTTATTTTATTTTAGAATTATTGTGTTTGCAAGAGAGAGAAAGTAAGAACTAATGAGCTTCTACTTCATTGACAGGCTATTTTCCCCACTTCTATAATGTATCTTCCCAGGGGCACCCCGTTCCTATTGATTATTTCCAGGGTGAGTTTTTATGCCCAGGACTTGGGGTTGAGAAGTAAGGACATGGCATCCCTGATGTTGGGCAGAGGCTCCCTGGCGTCCACACAGGGCAACACTTCCCCGGGCTTCCTCTGTGTGGCCAGTCCTGTGCTACGAGCTGACAGAGCCACCAAAGAAAGAGTCGGGGAGGTGGCGGCTGCACATCGGGGTTGGGAGCTCGTAGCTGAGGTTTATGGACCTGAGGGCACAGCACTCACAGCGCCCACTCAAAGCTGGCTCCATGGCACAGCGGGAGGGGCAGCTGCAGCTCACTGCAGAGAAAGGACCGTGGGGCTAGCGTTCCTCAGAGAAGCCTGCCTGGGAGGGGGCTTGACTTGGATCTTGCAGGAAAGGGAAATGGGCACCACTATTTGCTGAACATCATGTGAGGCCTATTCCCACATCCACCCAACCCCTGAGGTGAGTGTTGATATTATCCCTTTCTCACAGAGGAGGAAACTAATGCCCAGAGAGGTTAAACAACCTACCCAAGGTCCCACAGCAGAGTCAGAACTTAAACCCACAACTGTCTCTGTCCAAAGCCCACGTGTCTCCACTCCCCCTCATGGTCCCTGGAAAGTGTAGGGCTTAGATTCACAAGAGATTTAGGGAGACGTTCACAAAGGGGAAAAGATTTTTAACAAAACATGAAAAAGGGGTTGGAGTAGTAAAGGATAAAGGGGGCCACATATATGGTGACAGAAGATGATCTGACTGTGGGTGGTGAGCACACAATGCAATACACAGATCATGTATCATAGTAAGGTACACTTGAGCCCTGGCTGGTTTGGCTCAGTGGATAGAGCGTCAGCCTACAGACTGGGGGGTCCCAGGTTTGATTCCGGTCAAGGGCATATGCCTTGGTTGCGGGCACATCCCCAGTGGGGAGTGTGCCGGAGGCAGCTGATTGATGTTTCTAACTCTCTATCCCTCTCCCTTCCTCTCTGTGAAAAATCAATAAAATATATATTTTTAAAAAAGAGAAAGAAATGTACACTTGAAACCTATATGATCTTATTAACCAATGTCACCCCAATAAGTTTAATTTAAAAATTTTAAAAACAAATCAAAAGTTCTCTTTAAAGATACAAAAAAAAAAACATGAAAAACGATGAATGCTCAATCTCTAAAGGTCAGGGTGTCCGCGAACCAGAATTCTCTCCCTAGGCTTTCTTCCTGACTAGTCATCGATATGTCCATCCTGTCCCTCAGACCACACTGCCTCCATCACGGAAGTTGGAGAAGCACTGGCCGGATATTCAAAGAGTTCCTTATGTCTGGCCAAAACCTTTAGCTTTATAGTACATCTTGAAATTATAGTAGGTTCTGTGAGTCCTCCAATTTCGTTCTTCTTTTTAAAAAGTGTTTGGCTACTATAGGTGCTTTGCTATTTCACATGAGTTTTAGAGTCACCTGGTCAATTTCGACCAAAATAAAAAAAAAAAACCTTCTGGCCTTTTCATTGGGATTTTGTTGACTCTTGCTCAAAATATCTAGGCTTCTCCCTGCCCCTCACTCCTGGGCTGCTCCTCCCTCCACACAGTTCACCTGTGGGTCCCTAGTCCCGAGCCTGAGCCATTGGCTCCAAAGGGCAGCTGCTGAAGTACACCTCTCAGTCTATCTTGGTGATGGGTGCCTCACTCCCCATTCACTCTCCCATTGCCTGACACTCCATTTTTCTTCCCTCGCCTGGCACCCCCTCCTCCTCCAAGCCCCCTTCAGCCACCCACCACCTCAGCTTAAAGTTAAAGGACCTTTTAGTCCACACGCATATTTACTTATGCATAGGAAAGTACAGCTCTATCGGTTTCCCTCACTCCCTCTCCCTCACCCACCCACTGCACACCAGCCGGCTCCCTCCCCCAATTCACAAAGCCACAAACACTCTCCCCAGCCCTGGAGGAAGAGATGGCCAAATCCCTCCTACTCCTGGCCTCCACATTGCAGGCTTCTGCAGATGGAGAAATATAAGGTGTGAAGCCCCGGAAAGTTCATAAACTTTTATGCAGATTGGTTTTAGTCTGGTTTAAATTAGGCAACAAAATAGAATTTCCAGATGTTCTATGTGGAATTAACTTGGCTATAGAGAAAAGGCTACTAGGAGGAGGAATTGGTAAAAGGGTTATTTTTACATTCCAGAACGAGTCACAGAAAGCATGTGGACTTGATTAGAAGAGAAGAACCTGCTGGTTGGCACATTAAGGAGACTGTTCTCATTTATTCTGGTTGAGGACATGTGAAGGTGCAATGAAACGTTCTCAAGCCACCGGGAAGATAAAGGGCCAGTGCAGTGGTGTTTTGTCCCAGCAGTCAGCTAAAAGCAGTGAAGATTTTGCCCAGACATAAGGAACTCTTTGAATCGTAGGCCAGTGCTTCTCAAACTTGCGTGTGTGTATAAATCTGCAGAGGATCTTGTTAAATGCAGGTTGGGATAGGTGGATGATGCCAGTGCTGCCTGCTCAGGCTGCATGCCACAGAGCAAGGCCTTTGGAGTGGAACTGGAGCCAGGAAAGGAGAGCCACTTACACCTAGTGTTTCTTAAGGACCTACCATGATGGATCAGACACATGTCCAAAGCCTGGAGGGGTGGGAGAGGCAAAGAGGGGACTTGTGCAAGATATGGCATCATCCTCATCTCCAGTGACAGCAAAGCATGGACAAACAACTAAAGCAAAACTCAGTAAATGGGGTTGTAAGTATAGGACTCAACTTCTAGGGGGCTCTGGTGAGGGAGTGGCCAACTGCTTGGGAGGAGACAACAAACAACTCAGGTCAAGTGTCAAAGAAGAGAAGGAAGGGCATTCCTTGTGAAAGGAACAGTATGTGTAAAGTCCAGGGGATGTGAAAAAGCTACAACACTTTGAGGAAATAGTGAACTGTGGGTAGAGTACATGGTGGATGAAAGAAGGGTTACAAAGGTATATGGAGGCCAGCTGGGAGCCGTGCTAACAGGTTTGCTGGTAGAGGGGGCAATCACTGAGCATGTAAAGTAGGAGCAAGGGTGGCTTGGATTTGTGTCAAGGGTAAGTGCTGCAGAGGAGGGACTGAAAAGCCTTCCTCCTTGTTTGAGCTAACATCAGAGGACCATCTGCTGGATGTCTTGGACATTAGCCAACATGGAGGCAAGAAGTTAACCTTAGTGCACGTGTCTGTCTGTCT
>NW_006295062.1:953485-955054 GCF_000327345.1 Myotis davidii
GTGTTCATGGGTAGAATTGGGGTTCTAGGAACAGAACAAAGGGCAGGTGTCTTAGACTCAGAAAAACAAGGAGGGAAGGAAGAAAATGGGAATCTCATTGTCAGGAGTAAAGGGCTGGGCACTTTTATTCATTCAACAAACCTGTGTGATGCATCTGAGCAGGGTCCTCGATGTCCTCTGGGAAATAGTTCAGGTAAAAGTGAGTACCATGTAGCTTCAGTACAGGTAATCCAGGTGCCAGGGTGTGCCTGTGCCAGCCTGGGTGGGAAGGAAGAGGATGGAATCAGGAGAGAGGCCTAACAGAGGTGATTCCCTGGCTGAAGCTGGCAGGACAAGTAGGAGTTAGCAGGAGAAGAGAAGGAAGAGCAATATGGACATCTGGAAGCACAACACACAGGGACCTGCAGCCCATTCAGCATGGCGGGGGCAATGGGACTAGTTATGGGTTGTGGCCCGGCAAGAGGTGGTTTTCAGGCAGAGCTAGATCTTCAAGGGTCTGGGGTCAGAACATTAGAACTGGGAAACACTAGTGCAGTGTCCCAGCAAGCAGGAATTGGATATAACAACAGAGGTTCCAGCAAAAGGGCCTAGGAGCTGCCCATGCCAGGGCCACATGGGTTAATTTGCACAACCCAGACCAGGCTAGGGTAGCCTCATGAGGCTGGGCCAGCATCCTACCAACCACCTTTCAGTGGATACTTTGGACAGACAGGTGAGATTAGGGCCTGGTCATAAGTTCATGGTGTCATGCTTCTGCTCAAAGCCACCTCAAGAAGAACAGTCCCCAGACCAGCCAAGGAGTCTGAGCCAAGGTGGCAGGCTCTGGTGAGGAGCCCTCAGGTCCACACTCCTGAGGATTCAGCCAGACAGATGCCACCACTGCCATCAGTTGAAGAGGTTTCTAAGATTTCTGAAACTTATACCTGGTGTGAGCATCAAAAGCTGGATGGACCATCCCAATGAATCACTAGTCTGAAGGGGCCAGGAAGAGAGAATAACTGAGAATAACCACAGAAAAATGGAGACTGGAAGGGCCTGACATCAGGGTCCCACAAGGAGCAGGTGGTGAGCTGAGTACAGGGAGTGCCTACGGAAGGTGTCAAGAACATGCAGGGGGAGCCTCGGCACTCCCGTGCGGTGAGGACAGAGGGAGAGCTGGCACTGGGTGGTGAGGCTGATGCCCCGCATCCAGGTCGTTCTGAAGGAAACCCTGACTGGGCACTGGAGGAAAGGGCCCAAGATTTGTGCCTTGTTCCTGGAAGCTCCTCCAGTTAAGGTGGCTCCTCACCCTGCTGCAGTTAAAGGAAAATTATTCTGATGCTTTTCCAAATGGTAAGGAAGGCTTTGATCTGGACTATTGCAACAGGAGTCAGAACCATCCCAACAGGGGAAAGAGATTGAACCCAACTCTGAATACAGCTCGGTCAGTTGGGGTTAACAGCCAACAAGCAGAGTGAGGGGCTCAGTGGATGGAAAATGGCTAAGAGGAGACGTCAGGTAGGGTCTCCCTGCTAAACCAATTTGACAGGATTCTAGCTGAAGACAGGCCAAGGTGAACAGATACCAAGG
>NW_006295062.1:955702-957163 GCF_000327345.1 Myotis davidii
ACTCCACTAAGCACCTTAACACCAATAACACAACAATATCAGCCACCATCAGTTCACCACTGACTGTGCCTAGCATGTGACAAACATTATTCCATTGGAGCTTTGCCACCACCTTAGGAGAAAGTGATAACTACCCCTGTTTGAGGAAACTGGGGCTTAAGAATATGAAGCCATGGTTATCAGAAGCATATACATCCAAAGACCCTGCAACCACGGCACCCAGGGACTGGCTATGAACCCAGGAACACCGAATCTCAAGCAGTGTGAATACGTGGACCCAGACGAGCCCTGCTCCTCCTCACAGAAAGGTCAGATTTCACCAAAGGTACGGTTTGTAATTCAGGTTGGAGAGAGGAACGCACGTGGGGGAAGTCTGTACCCCACAAAGTCCACTGTCGTTGGGGCCAGCGTGATCCGCCAGTGTGGAAGGGGACCCATAGGCCTGCTGGCAGAAGGGAACTCTAAAAAATCATCCCATAGCTGGACTGGGTGCAAAAAGGCAGCCTTGGATTTTGTCAGTGTGCTGGCTGCTTAGTGCCAGGGCAAGAGAGGATGTGCAGAAGAAACGTTGGGAGAATTGCGCACAGAGCTGGACGGTGGAGGTTGCAAGCTCATGCACTTATTCTGGCTCTTTTTTTCCTCTTTAAATCCTTTCTTTTGATTTTTAAACCTAATTCAGGTTGGAGAGAGGAACGCGTGTGGGGGAAGTCTGTACCCCACATAGCTGGACTGGGTGCAAAAAGGCAGCCTCGGATTTTGTCAGTGTGCTGGCTGCTTAGTGCCAGGGGAAGAGAGGACGTGCAGAAGAAACATTGGGAGGATTGCTCACAGAGCTGGACGGTGGGGGTTGCAAGCTCATGCACTTATTCTGGCTCCTTTTTTCCTCTTTAAATCCTTTCTTTTGATTATTAAACCCAATACATAGGATCACCCAGGGAAAGTTGTTTTTGTGGAACCTGGGAATCGAGTGGGGAGTAACGATCAAGGAACCAGCTCTGGGGCAGTCAATTCTCCCAAACCAGTATTAAGTGTGATAGGGAAAACAAAACCTAAATACTGGTTAAACTAGAGAGAACTTATAGCCCAAGAGGTCAATCCAGAAACACTGCCACCCAGGGGCTGAACCACAAACTGACTCTTCTGTAAATACAAATAAAGGCAGTCTGGGACACAAAGAAATACTGCCTGCTTTAAAATCAGGACTGCTCCCCCGTGTTGTGGTTTACAACACGGAGGAGCAGTGTATCTCAGGGAACTTCAATACCCTCCTGAATACCTGACAGGACAAAGTCATGCCAAACAGAAGAGTAGAGGAAGTGAATGACCTTCACTACTACACATTTTTATTTTTTTCACCTTTTACTTAAGAAACTAATTTTTTTCTTTTTTCCTCACTTGATTTTACCTTTTTAATTATTACATTTTTATTTTTTAATCTGTATTATTACTACTACTATTTTA
>NW_006295062.1:959147-959798 GCF_000327345.1 Myotis davidii
TTTGCTGTAAAAATAAAAAATAGGAAATGAAGAAGGAACATAGGGGTAAAGAATAAAAATGGCAACAAACAAGTATCTATCAATAATAACTTTAAATGTAAATGGATTAAATGCCCCAATCAAAACACATAGGGTACCTGAGTGGATAAGAAAACATGATCCATATATCTGCTGTCTACAGGAAACTCAACTCAGAAAAAAAGACGCATACAAACTGATGGTGAAGGGATGGATGGAAAAAGGTTTTTCAGTGAAATGGATTGGAAAAAAAAAAGCTGGGGTAGCAATACATATATCTGACATATTAGATCTCAAAGCGAAAGACATAAAAAGAGATAAGGAGGGCCACTTCATAAAACTAAAGGGAGCAATCCAACAAGAAGAAATAACTCTGGTAAACATATATGCACCCAATATAGGAGCACCCAAATACATAAAAATCTTCTGGAGGATATCAAGGGAGAGAGTGACAGCAATACAATCATAGTAGGGGACTTTAATGCCCCACTATCACCATTGAACAAACCCTCTAAGCAAAAAATCAGCAAAGAAACATCAATCCTAAATGACTGACGAGATCAGATGGACTTGACATCTTCAGAACATTTCACCCCAAAGCCACAGAATATACATTCTTCTCAAGTGCAAATA
>NW_006295062.1:961124-982407 GCF_000327345.1 Myotis davidii
GGAATATAATAAACAATATAAACTAAGGAACAAAAATAGTTCCAGAGACATAAAAACATCGAACAGACTGTCAAACCTCAGAAGGAACGCAGGGGAGGGTGGGGAGAGTGGGTAAGAGATCAACCAAAGGACTTGTATGCATGCATATAAACATAACCAATGGACACAAGACACTGGAGGGTAGGGGAGGCCAGGAGAAGGTCGGGGGTGGGGGAGGAGACATATGTACCCTCTTTGTAATATTTTAAGCAATTAAAAAAAGAAAATGCCATTCACAACAACAACAAAAAAGAATACAAAGCCACATGGCCAGGTCACACAGCTGAGTCACACTCAGGAGCATGAGGTCTGTCCAACACTAAACTCTCAGTGTCTTACAAATATCATGATCCTCAGCCCTCAAAACAACTTCACAAGGTGGCATTATTATTCTCCTTTGTCTCGCTGACAACAGCGCACTGAGGTGAAAGAACTAGCCCAAGTTCACAGAGCTAACATAATAGAATGAGACCATGATCTTCCTCCTGCAACGTGTGGCCCATGCTCTGAGTCCTCTGCCTACCTGGCATCAGGGAAGAGGGGACATTCCGAAATGGACATTAGGGAACACCTGCCAGGCTTTGTCATTGCCCACCATCTTGGTGGTTTAAGAAGTCAGCAGCCGGCACAGCGCCACCTTCTGGCGGTCCCGAGACTGTGACCCAGAAGGAATCCTCACTGAAGGCCAGAGGTGCAATCTGGGTTTGGCAATTGTGTGTTGTTGACAAAGGCCATCAAGGTGTGCCTGAGCATGGTACATGTGCCAGGGCCATTAGTGGAGACCAGAATGGCACTGAGACCAGCAGCACAGGATGCCCCCGAGCATACTGTGGAATGCTGGAACCAAATGACATCCCCCTGCCATACTGCTGTCCGCCTGAGCCACTGTTCAGAACCTCTCTGCTTCCTCACTGCTTGCAAACAACATGAAAACGCCTCACTGGGACATTCAAGACTCCCTCCCAGAAACACACAGGCAAACATACATGCATGTGCATGTGTGCTTATGCACATACATGCATGCACACATTTAATACTCCTGGGTACATTTGGTTGTTAGTCTCTAAATACACCTCATGCTTTCCTGCTTCTGGGCTTTGGCTTGTGCTATTTCTCAGGCAGGAATTATCTTCCTTCTTCCTCTTCCCTCTGACAACAACCCATTCTCAAAGGCCTGTTCTGAGTGCCTCCCTCTCGGGGAACATGGCTTTACCCCCTCATTGGAAATGAATCATTCTTCTCTCAGACCTTCCAGAGAACACCGCTCACACCTCACTTCTGAATGGGGGCCTGGCACTCTGCTTCCTGGTGAGCAGGCTCATCCCTCCCAGTTTAGGGAGAGAAGATGGGGCAAAGTTCATCTCCATCCCATCCACCACCCAACCCCGCCCTGTGACAAGTGCTGTCCATGGCAGATAGTAGCAGCTTAGTAATGTTTGCAGGATTTCAATCACAGTGTACTCTCTGCCTGGCCAGATGCATCCCAGGTTGGTGGCAACTCAAGGACTGATTCAGTGCCAAGGGAGGTGGGAGGCTGTCTGCCGGCAAGTCCCCAGCCACAATATGCCAGCCTCTAAGAGTGAGTTCTTGGCCACGTGCTACTAAAACAGGGGTTACTCATAAGCACTGTAAATGTCTAATAATTCAGTCTCCAGGGAAAAGAAAATCCTGATTTGTAGCATTTGCTCATTTCTATGATATAAATATAGTTACCTTAGCTGACTTCAAAATACCAAATGACATCACTGCACTGAGTTGGGAAAAAATGCTAATAACAGTTCCGCCACCCCATGTAAGGCATCAGGCCTCTCTGCTGTCTGTGCACCAGCACTTCTGATAACGATATTGGCTTCCTGGGCTATAATGTCAAGTGTCTCTTTCTCCCATAGTATTCTTCTGATTCTAAGACCCTTCACTATATTATTTTAAGTCACCATTATCAATAGCTTTCAATAGCCTCCTGTCTTCTCTTCCACTTCCTTCTCTTGTTCCCTTCCGTCCACCCAGCCAGGGTGAGCTTCTGAATGTACAGTCTGGCCATGTCACTCCTGGGTTTTAGAACATTTTGCATTTCTACTGGGATAAAGTCCAAGCTCATTATCCCGGCCCACGGGCCAGTTGAGATTCAGCCTCCTGCCCGCCTCTGAATCTTCATCAGGACCCTTCCGGCTCAGCCACACTAACCAGCTCTGTGGGTCTGTGCCTGAGCCACGCTTCTCTTTGACACCAGGCTCTTGCATTTGTTTTCCTCTGTCTGCAATGCTCTTCCTCCTCCACTGTCTCCTTTCAGGAGCTTCTACTCGTCCTTCAGGCCTCAGCTCAAAGGCTTCTCCCTCAGAGATACCTTCAGTGCCCACCCATCAGCGCTATGATTGTCCACCATAGAACCAGATTTTCAATTTTCGGCCCTGATCCTATTTATAATCATACACTAATATATGTGGCCACTTGTTTAACAGGAACTTCAGCTCCTGGAGAACAGAGACTATGCTAGCCTCACCATTGGCTGTTCAGCATTTACACACAGGCAGGCACATGATTGAAATTGAATTAATTAGTTAATGCTCTGAAACTCAAGGACATTAATAAGATCTGCATGGATGACCTTCCCCCCCTTGATCTTTCAGGAAAGAGAAGGCAGCACAGAGAGAAAACTAGAACCAAGAAGGCAGATGTGAGACCAGCCAGAGAAGCCCATCTCTCTCTGCATCTATGGCCTCACCGTCTTGAACTTGGACTTTCAAGAACCAAGGAGTCTAAACCTGTCCTGGGTGTAAGAGCCAAGGAGGCTCTGGGTTATTCCCCAGACTTGGAAAAAATGGATGGATTTCAGTTGACTAAGTGGAAATTAGAAAGCCTTGGACCCTGAACCTTCAGGTGCAGGAAAGGAAGGTATTTTCTGTCTAAGTTTGAACCAGAGAGCAAAAAAAAAAAAGCAGTCTAACCCACCTCCTCAATGGAGCCTCCTGACATTCCAGCCCCCCTCCTCAAAGGCCACACCACATAATTCTGCAATGCATCTCATTCTGGGTCATTCTCCAATTGAATCACCTCCAACATAGCACGTGTGGAGGAAAAATAAGAAATTCTAGTAATCTATTAAAATAAAAGTATCCTGTTTATTATCTCTCTAAAGAGTAACACAAGCTTTATAAATATTTGTTTCAGGATTTAGCATCATTGCCCCCATGGAGTTACTAAGTCAGACTCTCAAGTGTACGAGGTCTGTGGGGAATTCAGAGGGGACAGCAGCTGGCCCACAACATGGCAGGAATGACGGTGGCTCCTCAGTTGTCGGATTGTTTTAACGTCTTGTGAAATGTGCAGTTTATGTGGGATCTATGGATACCATTATGTTAAGTAGTAGAATGTTTACAACATTTTGTAAGGAGATTGGAGTGAACAATCTTTTGTACCAATATAAGTAAGACTGTAGACTATCTTACAACAAAGTATTTTTTTAAGGTAATTGATTTTAAGACAAGCTATATATTTTTCTTCTACAAAAAAAAAAAAAATGAGTTCTAAAATTCCTGGGCTTTTTATGATGAAACTGGCTGTCATAGTCTAACCACTAAAATACTCATAATTTTTTAAACCATCCTTTCCATTGTTAAAAATAATATTTTAACAGTGGATGATAAATAACTGTTTTGCTGAAGAAATGTGTGCTGCAGTAAATATGCTTTGAGCCCAGATGTTTGGAAGTGTTTCCATCATTGTGTGATATTGTTCTCCGAGATAATATATAATATATGTAATACTTTTCTGAGAAAAAAAAAATAGCTATAATATTTGCACAACTTAAAAACTTGGAAACAATTTCTAACCTATTTAAATTTTTTCCAAAAGAAGAGCTTCAGTGGATCTTGAACCCATTTGTTAAAAATATAGCTTCTGATTAGTTTACAAGAATTGACATTAAGGAAGATGGGAACTGACTAGCTGACTGGATGAATTTCAGTAAAAACCTTTGCATAATTGCTGGATGGTATCTTTTTAAATGAGCATCTTGATTTAGTAAGCACAGCCAGCATTGCATTTCTTCCATCCTACGTCTTTGTAAAGATTCTTTTCTCAGCTTTGACAACCATTACAACTATTATTTTTAAAAAAAGAAAAAGAAAAAAAAACTGAACTTAGAACCAGAACTTTGAATCCAATGGTTTATTACAAAGAGTTAAACCAACATTAAAACATATTCAAATAAATTGCTCGAAAACTACAAATATATGTTAGTGAGGACACAATGTCTTTTTTCTATTAACAAATAAAATTTAATTTTTAAAAAGCTAAAAAGTATTCCTTAATGGATCTTTATCACATCCGCTTTTGTTTCTATACTATTTTTAGTTTCCTTTGTTTATCATTCTTTTTAAATTTAGTTTCTTTTGTCCTATTGATAAATAAAATTTAAAAATACAACTTACTTTAATTTGAGCTCACCCTCCTTAGTTTGTAAT
This sequence comes from Myotis davidii, assembly GCF_000327345.1. Taxonomy (NCBI): domain Eukaryota; kingdom Metazoa; phylum Chordata; class Mammalia; order Chiroptera; family Vespertilionidae; genus Myotis; species Myotis davidii. The sequence goes on from NW_006295062.1 coordinate 965,627, forward strand.
TGCTGTGTGTTTTATCCTGAATTCAACACTAGTACAAAAAGAGGTGCATATGGCTTATAAATAAGGGATCATGATGATCACAAGGGCATGGCGATCACTCCTGACTCACGTGAGCGCCTTGTGGTACCTATAGCCTGCAGGCTCCTTGGCGACAGGGAGAATGACATAATTCTCCCATGCCTTCTCTATCCCACGCAGCACCTGGCTGTTGCTACCCAGGATACAGGTGCTGGATGGAGGGATGACAGAGTGGAAGCAGAAGGGCAGGCGTGAATACTGTTGTTGGGGAGGCTGGCAAGATGCTGCACCCCCCTTGCGCTGTGGCCGTCCTGGGAGTCAAAGGCCTGGGCTCAAGTCAGAGCTTTGCCACCAATTTGAGTATCGGCCTCGGGAAGGGTCCCACTAGATATTTTTTCCTCAGCTACAAAATTGTTTCCCAACTGTTAGGCACTTACATTCCAACAGGATTTTTTTTATTTTGATTAAAGAGGCAAATTTTATTATCAAATGTAACAATTCTACAAAACTTAGTATTATTGTAATAATTATTACTGCCTATCCTAAAGTCTTTCAGAGTTTGGGGCAGACAGCAGACTCTTAAAGCATCAAGCATGAATAATGAACTTTTTCTGGTCTTAAGTGCCAGTTATGCCAATTTTCATCCAGAATAATTGTTTTTATTTATTTATTTTCTACTGCAGTTAAAGGGCCACTGCTTGTCAGCTGAGGAGAGGATGTTTGGCTCTCCACTAGAGGTGTTAATCAAAATAATAAAGTAAATAAAAATGGCAGCCACCTGAATCTGCATGGCATTGCAGCCCAGCAAAAGCCATTTTCTCACAATCCCTATTCTCTAACTAATCCTATACTTCTCTTAAATAACTCACATTTTTTACAAGCCTTCCCCTAACAATAGCCTGAAATGATGGGGTTAATGAAATCATTATTTTTGTCTACTACACATTAATATAAATATGTACCTATGAAAATATAAAACGGTCATACCTTGCCAACAGGTGAGTATGCACCATTCTTTGGGAAGCACAGGGCCAGATGGTATTTCCAAGGTCCATTCAGCTCTGAGCCCTGTGAGTCCATAAGTCTGGGAATGGGGGGATCCCTCTGATTTCCTTGGAGCTCACCAGGTTAGGACTGAGAATCTCACCGTATTTCCTCCCTCAGGAAACACTCCCTACTTTCCATCTGGAGCGTGAACTCAGACAAAGTTTGGGGGATAAAAGGAGGATCATTTTCATTTGAGTACGACAAGTTCTGTCTCAGTGTCAACCACTCCAAGCCACAGCAACATGATACTCTAGCCATGAATCTCTGACAATTTTTCCTTAGATTGTAAGCTCTTAGCTCAACGCTTCCTTTCCACCCACAAGCACCGAAGCAACAGTCAGAGTTGTATTGCCAAGTCGGTGACATTCATGTGCAAAGTGATGAAGGACTGAGCTCCGTGCTAAGAATCAAGGGACTGGTTCCTGGGTCTTGTCTAGCAGTAGCTTTTTAGCTGTGTCATCGTGGGCAAGTCACCTAGAGCACCTCGGGCATAAATGGAGCTGTGTCTGGTCCCATCCCATATGTGAAGGATGGAGATAAATAGGACAATTGGTGCACAAGCACACGTTGCCACTATTATTCACACAACAAACACTGTAGGTGCTCGCTTTGCTCCAGAGCCTGTGCTGAGCAGCAACCAGAACAAAGAGCTCTGCCCTGTGGAACTTGCATTCTACTGGGAGGAGACAGTGAAGGGATATTAAGAGGTGGAGAAAAATAAAGCAGGCCCAGGGACAGGGACTTCCCAAGAGTCAGAGACTCGAGGCTGCAACTCCCTCTACTCCTTTCCTAGCAGCTCCCCTTCCTTCCACCCTCAACCCAATTCCTAATCCCCCTATGCGTCAAGCCCCATTACTCACATCAAAACCAGTAGTGTGAGCCACCCACCAATCCCTGGACCCAGAGAGTGTGATGTTTCCCATCTGGTGCTTGTCAGACAAGCTCTTAGCCTGGCCCTGGATTAAGCAAAGACAGAGCTGCAACCTTACACCCACCCACACCCAAGGCAGAAACCCAAGCAGCTTCCTGGCAAGACCTTGGGTAAGTCACTCAACTTCTCTGGAAAGTCAGGTCTCTTCCTCTATGATATGGAGGTGGGACTAGGTTATTTCAAAAGTCCCTTGTAGTACTACAATTCCTCGCCTGTGATTATATCAACAACAAATAAGAATGCAAAAGTACTGAGAGCAGTGGATTGTAGCCAAAACTATAATGATGCTCCTCAGGTCATGTAAATGACATTAACCCTGACATGGAGACTGGAAATGACAGTGAGATGACCCCCAAAGCTATCACCAATCTAAGTGGTCTTGGGAAAATACGCACTATAGGACACCGAACACCAATAACACAGAATTCCTGCTACCCGCCGGCACTGGGCTATACTCATTTAATTGTCCACGAAGTCCTATGAGAGCTGGCATAGGTCCTCACAGCAATTTACACTAGATGAAGTGCCTAGTAGCTTTTGCCAGCCTCCTGCCTTTCTCGGCTCCTCCCTGACTCATGCCTATCCAGAACAAAGCAGAGTTTCTGGGCCAGAGGTCACACATGGAGGCCTGCATCTGGCCCACAGACATGTTTGGTTTGGCACACACAGAGTTAGAGGCCATATTTTCAAAAAATATTAAGTAGTTTTAAGCAGTTACCAACTAATTCACACTTTAAAAACAAAAGTGTGGCTTCTTTTGAAAAACCTGAGATCCCGGCCCCCATTCATACCTAGCAATGGCTGGAGCAGAGCCAAATCGCCCCCATGAGACAAAGGATGGGCACACCAGTTTGCCTCAGACCCCACCACTCCCTATTGCAGGGGTGGGCAAGCCCTGGAACGCATGCCAAACATGGCACGCCAGTAACTTTTGCTGGCACGTGAAACCCTCTCTTATAATCTTCCATTTACAATTTGTTTCTTAATATCGACTTTTTTATTTTTCAGATGAATTCAGTGTAGGTGCATCTTAGATAAATAAATAATTTTACATAACAAGTTATCTTAAAGACCATAGATAGCTGTGGATTGACGAGAGAGGGGAAGAGCAATTTCTATGCCTCTGCCTTAACTCTCCCTGCCTTCCTAGATCCGACTATGCCTCTGCCTTAACTCTCCCTGCCTTCCTAGATCCGACCAGTGTTTTGGTTTCATCCACATATGCTTGTGGATCTTTGTTCTCAGTGATGAATTTTATTAAGTCTCATAATAGGAGTATCCTGACGGATGAAAGTAGTAGCTCGTTCATATCTCTGAAGGTCACAAGATATAAACCTGATGTAAAATCTCTGTCATCAGTGATGCAGCAGCAAAAGTCCCACTGATAATATCAAAAGGAGTCATAACGTTTTCTGTCGGACTATCAGTGTACATCTTTTCTGTCTGACTATCAGTGTACATGTATACATTAAAAAATAAATGTATTTTTCATCATCATATACTGTGTTTTTGTCGCTCGAATGAATTTTATTATTTCTTCAAGGTTCTTCATATACGTACACCTTAAGAGATATCAAGTAGGCATAACATGTTCTTAAAAAATTAGGGTTGGCATGCAGAAGAATTTTGAGTCGGAGATTTTGCTGGTTTGGGCACGCACTCACAAAAAGGTTGCCTACCCCTGCCCTATTGCATTCTGATCAGGTACTTTCACTCATTGGATATACTTACCTGGCCTTGTTCCAGACCTCTGATGCCTATTCTAGACCTTTATCACAGTGCTAGAGAATGTTGGGCTCCAGTGAGCAGTGGGACACTGAAATGTACTTGGCTGTGCGAGCTATAGAGGAAGTACACTAGATTAACATGGGAGTCGGGAGTGAAAACAATAACAGCTACTCTGTACCCACTCCTTCCCAGCTCCGTGCAAAGTGCTCTGCGCAGGTTATTTCCTTTTGTCCACATGGCAACCGTTACTAACTGTCGTTTCCTTAAAAGGACACAAATCCAAGAGAGGTTAAGTGATCTGTCCAAAATCCCACCTTAGGTATTTCAAGGCCAGACCAGCCTTGCTCTTTCCTAAGGCAGACTTCCCCTCTTCCCCCACCTTGCATTTATATAATATTTTTAAAGACTTTTCCAAGGTGTGAACTCTCACTTCATTACTAAAATCAAGATTTTGTTCTAAATGAAATGATGTCTAAAGGGGTCAAGCAGATACATGTCCTCTGCTAAGTTGGTGGCCAGGATGGCAGGGGGCTGGGCAGTGGGACAGAGGCAGTGCTAGGAGCAGACAGAGAGAGCCTAGCAACTGCTGAGCCATGTCAAATTTGGGGCTGTATGCGAGACCCACCAACAAACGTGCCTGTGTCTTTTGCAAGACTTCAGACATTCCAGGCCACCAGGCTGATCAAACCAATTTAACGGGGCTGGGGTGAGGGTGAGCTCAGATTTGCTCAGTGTCAGGCCATGTCTGGGCGTGCAACACAGTGCATTTCTCACTGGCTGGTCGATGCCACCCCAGCAAGAGGGGAATGAAAGAAAAATGCAAAATGAAAACTGACGTGGTGGTGGTGGACTATCCTGATTATTTGCTGGTCTGTTCTGGTAACAGATGACCCTCTAGAACAGGGGTGGGGAACCCTTTATCTGCCAAGGGCCATTTGGATATTTATAACATCATTTGTGGGTCACACAAAATTATCAACTTAAAAATTAGCCTGCTATATTTGTTCAAACATTTCATTAACTCACCCCTAATGCCTGGGCAAGGCCAGACCAAATGATTTCTCGGGCCTTATACAGCTTGCTGGCCAGACGCCCCCACCCTGCTGTAGAACCTACTGTCCCAGCCCCTCACATGGGAGAGCTGTGGTTTGGTTCAGCACCGCCTCGCTGAACGTCATGTTGTGCCAGGTGTGTGAGGCAGGCGAGCGTTCACTGTGTCCTCCAGCACCTTCCCACCATTTCACCCCTGCTCCACTATCACAAAAGACCCCTCACCCTGAAGCCACCATGGGCCCTCCAAACTGCTCAGACCTCCTGAGCTCCCCCTCTCTACCAGACCCTGTGAGAGCAAGTGATAGTCCGTCTATGTTTGCAGTTCATTTGCTCAGCAGAGCAGGGGCACTACAGAAAGTAATGAGAGCAAGGACCATGTCTTTTTCTGCATGCCAGGCCCGTTGTCCATGCTTAGACATCCCTACAGCTGAGCTGTGTGGCTGCCACTGACTAAGAACTGAGGACAGCCTGGGAGAAGGAGACTCATGTCAGTGAGTGCGCATCCCAGGTCAGAAGCGGCATTGGCCAACTGTCCCAGGGCTGACCCGGGTACCCACACACCATGGCTAACCAGGAAAAAGACTAGAACCCTGAGCTGCACCTGCCCGTCTGCTCAGTCACTGCCCAGAACAACAAGTGCAGGGCAAACATCCTCTTGGACACGGTGACCAGCACTGCAACCTGAAGCTTCTGTGTATGAAAAGCCCCAAAGCAGGGAAATGGTTGCTTGCCAAGTGATGCTTTTCAAACCACTCTTTTTACAAGTTTAGAAGAGATGGCTCTGCAACCATAGCCTCCCCTCTCTGGATGGGGGCGATAAGCAATTGAAGGGCAGCATTAGTATTTTTCAGGAATAAGTGACATTTAGTCTGTTTCATTAGACAGACTAAATTGGCATCTTCCTGAAAAGAAATGCATATTTAAAGAAGAAATGTGAGACCGACACAATTTTCTGGAGGTTGGCCCTGATTATTTTTTTGTCAAATGATAAGATTTGTAGCTCCAAAATGAAATTCCAGCAATTTAAGAAACTGTATGTCAAGCCCCTTTGGCACGGATTTGGTCTCAGAAGATTTTTCTGCTCACACGTAGGTCTAGGCAGGGAAACAGCACACGAAACACCAGAGGCCACTGGCTGGTCAAGGCTGCGCGTCCCTCCCACCCGGAAATTCTCTTTGGAGCTCTAAGTAGCCGAAAACCAGCCTACATTCTTAAATTCCAGTGAAAAAATCTCTCACCCTAATTGCGATGAACTTGATACCTCTGTGCTGGTGCAATATGTGTGATACATAATCCACGCCAGGGTTCCTAATCCTAAATGTAATATGCATCCTGGAGAGAGAGCAATTCTCCACTAATCTTCCTGCGTTTACTGCAGTTGCTGTCTGGGAGTACTCGGTTCTGACAAATCCACTCCTGCTCGTAGAGCACCGCTCATGTGCATTGTTTGTCTCTCTCTCGTGTTGTTACCCATCGAGTCCGGTTATTTATTTGATGAAGAATAAGGATGGTCCGACGCCACTCTTCCTCTGATTTTTTAACAAATGCAATAACTGAGTCATGATTCAGAAAACCAAGCTCCCATTCAAAATGAATTTCAGAATTTGCTCCTATCCTTTCTGCACATTGAGAGGAAAGTTCATGAGTTTTATGGCCCAGTCGTGAGGGTGCAGATGCCTGCGGGGGAGGGTGGGGAATTTGAAATCTATTGGATTGTCATACAGAGAAATAACTGTATGAAATTTTAATTATCTATCTTGAAGTAATAATAAATGTTTGATGAGCTAATAATGAGACATGCAGGGAAATGTTAATGAGTGTGTGGAACATAAAGACTTGACATAAAGGACGAAGAGGACTTGCTTAGTAATCGGCTGTTGCTGTTCGTATTTGCGACAGTGCTCCAGCGTCAGCGGAGGATGCTCCTCCGGTCAGACTGTCGTCAGGATAATACTGTGTTTGTTTATGGTGGAAACCAAGATCATTGCATATTTTTCCCCTGGCAAACTGTTACCAAAATAACGCCTGGATTTCAGCTGGGATCTGGGACTCTCACGAAGCTCCGTTTTCCGTTCGTCTTATTGTCTCGGGGCTGGTTCCCGTTCCTGGGAGCTGCCATCCAGGGCGGGCTCGCACAAGGACAAGGGCAGGATGGGAAGCCCCAGGTCCCTGACATCATCAGCAATCACGATGCTGGGATTGTTCCCAACTTAATTCAACAAAAATTAGAAGTTGTTTTCTCTTTCGCTAGCATTGTTTACTTGGAAAAAAAACACCATATAATTAAAACCATTTATGAGTTGTTGCAAGAGCAGAAATGATGACTCAGGCCTCAAGATTCACTGTTTGGTTGGGGGGCGGGGGGTGTATTCTACTCAAGTGAGAAATGGAAAGTACTGGCCAGATGGGACATTTGCAAGTAGTTTTTATTTCCAGTTTTGCTTACGGAGGCCTCGCCCGGGAGCCAGGAAGGTGTTGGAGAGGAAAGGCAGAACCAGAGATGAGCAGGATGTTAAAGAGCCTCAGACACGCCTCAGGACCAAGGACCTCAGCCTCCGTCCTGAACTAGGTTTGAGCAACACCATCGCCCTCCTATCTGGTAGGGAAAAGCGGTGGGGGGCCGGGGGGGACTGGCTCCACAGATCTTGCATGTGATTCTTGCTGAAACATTAAAACGACCAAAAGGGACCTCTCTGCTCATGTAGGAGCGACCGTGCTCTGAGCGAGGCCTGAGAGACGCAGCTTTCCGCAACTGCTGACCACGTTCTGAGGGCCACACTACGCACGCCACTTCTACCAGCTCCTCTGGTCCTCAAAACTCCAAGAAACAGATACTCTTACCCCCATTTTGCAGATTAAATAACTCAAGTGAGGAGACTTAAGAATTTGCCCCAACTCATGCCAGTAAGGGGCAAGAGCCAGGATCAAATGTTAGTTTCCCTTTGGTTGAAGTCTGGGGGTTCTCCTACCCTGAGTGACACAGCCCCCCGAGGCCCCCCTCTGCACTGCTGGGTGACAGTCCACATGCCAGCCCCACACACGCAGCCCGGTCTCCTGTGCTACCAGCCCTGCCAGACCCATGTGTACACCTGCTGCGGGGCTGGGCTGGGGACAGACAGCCACACGGACTGCGGAGGCCTGGAGGGGCGCGTAGGGACCGCCTTGGAGAGACCCCCACGCTACAGACCATGGAGTGGAGACCTGGGGGGATAGAAACAAGCTCTCTGCCCAATGGCAGGTTTTTAGGACCTACTTGTTCCTACACTTTCTGACCAACTTCGTAAAAGCACAAGCGCCCCGTGCACAAGGTTATGGGAGGGTTCTGCTGCTTAGAGCCCGGCAGTGGGGCTTGACGGGGTGCAGGGAGGAAGGAAGGAGGGGGAACGAGGAGTGACCACGAGAAGAAAAAAGAAAGAGAAAGCTGGGCCTAAACGCAAACAAAACAGATCCTGTCGGTATTGAATTGCTTTTTGTTTCCATGTGTCTCAGGCTCGGCATTTCGGAGGGCGCACCGACGACGTTCTCACGAAACCAAGTCAGACTCAAAATACACCATTACAGCTCAATATATCCAGTATGTAATTTGTACTTAGGGGAGACATGGTCGGGCCCTGGGCCTCCTCCCCCACTCCACCCTGCAGACTCCCAGCCGCGCGGTGGGAGGCAGGCCTCAATGCGACCTTTGTTTTTAATCTTCTGATAGCGGCAGTTGGCCGGCTGTAAAATCACATCGGTCTCCGGGTCCTGAGGGCCGGGACCCTGGCTCTCGGGAAGGGAGGACCAACACAGGAACTGCTTCCCTGACATCCTGGAATAAGCCCCCAAGGCCCAGGGCCCGGAGACAACCCCAAGCTCTTCTTTCAGGGACAACCTCGGGCCCTCCCTCCTCTAACCTGGGCCTGCCTGGCAGGATCCAGCTCTGGCGGTGGCAGAGAGGCTGTGCCCCCTCCCAGCCGCTCGGTTCTGCCCAGAGTGTCTGCGTCGGTCCAGCCGGACCAGCCGGCCTCGGACAGGTCCTCCGGGGTCTGCAGAGAAAGCTGGGGGGTGGCAGGACATAGTTTCAAACTGTTGCCTAGTGTTCTCCTAAACCATGCCCTACTTTGGAAAAAGGAAAAAAAAAAACCTTCATCCTCAGGCAACAGCTGGGAGGCTGGACTGAATGGCGGGCTTCAGTGTGGAGGGTCACAGGGTACTGATCTAAGGGCTTCGGAGTCCTGCTCACCCAACTGTTGACACTCAGTAAACGGGGCAGGCGGGGCCGGTGTGGGCCTCAGAGGAAGAAGCCCCCTCGCACCCGCAGCCAGAGAAAGAATAGGAAGCAACTTCTATTCAGGGTTCACAGGGGTCCGCAGCCCCTCCGCCCCCTGCCTAAGCCACTGGGCCCTTTCCCTGCCTCCCAGTTACCTTGTATTATAACAGGATTAAAGTATATTTAGCTCCTCTATTAGAATGCTTTAGCCCCATTTTGGCCTACTTAAGGCTTCCGGATGGCTTTGATCAGTTTTGCGTTCTACTGGCCAACAGGAGGGCCTGGCAGGCCAAAAAAAAAGGTGGTGGGGAGGAAGGGGAGTCAGACTGTGAAATTATCCTTCTCTGATTTCCAATATTCTATTGCTTTTCTCAAACGGCCCAGTTTATACCCAGAATGGGCAGGAGGAGAGAGGGAAGGTAGCAGGAACCAATAATAATTAGGTCTTAGCTGGAAGAGGAGAGAAAGGGTTTGCACATCTCCTAAGAAAAGGAGGGGGGAACCCTATAATTTCTACAGTGTCTGCCTTTTTATTGCTTGCATTTGCATATAAATTAAATCCATATTGTAGCTTTAAGGCAAGCCCGGCTTAGAATTCCACACAGCTCGGGGTCCCATTGTCTTACATCCAGTTCTAGGCGGCAGCGAAATGAAAAGGGAGGGGAGAGCATAGGAAGGAGAAAGTCAGCTTTGTAGCGTTTTTAATTACCTGTTGTTTTTTCCACCAATTACAGGCAAATTAATATTTAAACTTCGGGAGGCTGTGAGGAAGTGCTTGCAAACTAGGTTTCAGATTCCAGGGTGTGCGGCCTTGTGCTTTTGGCCGTCCCAGGGTTGAAATGTAATGGTGGAGAAATAAAAAATAATAATCCTAATTAAGCAACGGCTTGGACCTAGATCCTGTTTCGATTTCTTCTCTCATTGTGCCAAGGTGCTGAGATTTCACTGTGTCTCTGGAATGATCCGAGGTTTCGGGGAAGGGCCCCGGGCTGAGCGTCCCTGCGGCTGGCCGGCCTCGGTTTTCCTGTTGACCAGAGGTCTGGCGCGCGTGGCTCCACTCTGTGACAAGTGGCCTCGGGTTTAATGTTGAGTCAGTACAGTAATCAGAGCATCTTCAGATTCTGGGTGAAGCCAGATTCAGAAACTCGCACGCTGTCCTGGCAGACACATCGGGGTGGACGGGTCTCCGAGGTCTGCCAGGATGGCGGCCAGGAGCATGGTGGGAAGGGCTCCACACTCCCTCCTACAGCAGCGGGGAGCAGGTCCCTCCCCGTCTGTTTGCCTGGTCCAGCCACAGGATGGAAACACATTTCAGGGGACCTCTACAGCACCCAGTTACACAAATGGCTAACATCCTGTCAAGGAGGCCCACACGTCCTTCTGTGGGATGTGTTGTTTTGGTTTATTATGTAAATTGATACATACGCCCTGCATTGGTCCCTCTTCCATCCCACCACCCTCCTCACCCAAAACATTTCTTCCCATTGCTGGTGCTGTGCAGGTGTGCGGTCTAATCGGGGAGGGCCCTGCTGGCCTTAAATCCCTCTCATCGGTTCCTTTCTGACCTTCCTTCACTAACCCTCCGCGGTGGCTGCCTCTGCCTAACCCCTTGAAGCCCTGCCCTCCATCCTCCACAATCGCCTGCACTGTCTCTAGAGGTTTGTGCCTTCCACCTCATTTTTTAATTTCCATAACGTGTCTGCCCTGGAAGGGGAGCGGAAACTGCTGCCACTTCCCAAGCGCCCCGCCTCCTCCTTTGTACTTGGACTCTGAAAAAGCCCAAGGTCTCTCCGCCGCCCCCTCCGGGCACACACACTGCTTCTCCCCCCACTGAGGTCTTCGGAACTTCATTTCCATTTTCTTCCAAGACCACTCTGGTCCTCGCCCCGGAGCTGCACGGGATTTTTTATTTCTTTGAAATAAGGCCTCGTGACTCCTCCCTGACCTGGCACCACCCGGGCGCTGCCTGATGGGATGCAGTTTCCCCGGAAACAATGCTGAGTCTAATTGGGTGCCTTTTGCCCATGTGCCTGATCTGTATCTCTGGAAAATAGGAGCTGCCCACACTAGAGGCCAATTCCGGAACCACCCACAGTGTGTCCAAAAAAAGAAAAAAAGTTCAGCCTGAAAACCAGGCTTTTTAAAGATCAATAACTGACGGCCGAAATATTATCAAGATGTTTCAAAAGCATAAGAATGACAAGAATGATAGCTACTATTCTTGATTGTTTACTCCACGTCAGGCTCTATGCTGAGTGTAGTACAGCCTAACACAGATCTCATGTCCATCCTCACCACAGCCCTGCCAGGGCCAGGTATCATTATTACCCCAATTGCCCAGGTTATATAACACAGAGAGGTTAAGTAACTTACCCTTAGTCCCCAAGCCTATAATTTGCACAGCCAGGATTCAAACCTAGGCCACCTACCTGGAGTTCACTAATGGATGTAACATCCCAGGATGCCACCTTAGTGACACCACGCAAAAATGGGCATTTAGGAGGGGCTGAGAACTCTGCCCGCTCCGTCCTCACACCAGCCTGATGACAGCCCTGAGAGATAGCTAGGTTGATCCCCATTTGCTGATGGAAACTGGGACTCAGAAAGAAAAACCGAGGCATATTAAAATGTTTAAGACTTTATTTGAACAAAAATTGATTCCATTGCGTCAGGGCCAAACCAGAGGTCATGAGGAGCACTGCTCCACCCGGAGCCCAGGGAATTTACATAGAAGAGGTACTGAAGCACAGAAAGGAAACCATTTCATTGGCTGTGGCTTAGTTGGCTGTTGGTGTCTGATTGTCCTTGAGTTTTAATTTCGTAACCTTGAAGCACGTACAGGCTTCGATATGGGCGTGCTTATGCCGCCACCGTGGCGTTAGAGCGACCTCAGGCTATCAGCCTCCTTGTTGAATTAAGTTAACACCATATTCCTCATCTGTCTAGAACCCATACTCACTCTCAGGTCAGCATGACTGCAAATGCCATGTTCTTTCCACTATGCCACCTGCTCCCAGGTAGACCTCCACTCAGAGGAGAGTGCAGTGTTGGCAATGCCCACGGGACCCACAGCCAGCTCACCTCACCACCATCCTTGTAGGCATTTGCAGACAACCCGCTCAGTGCTCCTTACATGGGTCATCACAGACTCTACAAAAGGCGCCACCCTACCCCTGTCCTCAAACATCTTACCCTCCTGGCAGAAGTCAGATGAATGATTGAACCCAACTGCCATTTGTTTTCAGGTCCCTGGCACTTTGAAAGCTCTGTTTTGTTCCCAGTATGCCTGGGGGTTCCCAGACCTCTGAGCCAGCCTGCTCCACCTCAACCCCAGGCCTCCTCTGGCCACAGCTGAGCCTGTCCCAGACAGCCTCATCCTCAGGCCAGCGCCAGGCCGTGCCAAGCCCAGTGTCTCCTGGGGTATGATTGTCATGGTCACAGGGGTGAGATTGTCCTGAAGACCCTCCTTTCTGAATCTCAGGCGGCTGAATTAAATGTTTATCTTTTTTTAAAACCGGCAAAATAAGCACATGATACAAAATTCAAAGGGACAAGAGCAAACAGTGACAAGGCTCCCTCAGCCACACGGTTCTCCTTCCCGGAGGCCACCGCGGTCACTATTGTCTGTGTGTGTCTTTCCAAAGGTAGTCTGTGAACATGTAAGCAATTTCACATATTAAAGTTCCTACAGAGATACACACACATATATGTATACATATTTGTTGCTGTTTATACAAATGGTAGCACATGTTCTGCAGGAACTCTTTTCACTCTACAGCATGCATATATTAGGGATTATTCCATACCTATCCATATAGCTGTCTCATCCTTGTTAATGGTTATGTAATATTATATGATATGGCTATACCAGAACTTAGCTAAGAAGTCCTCTCATTAAATAATTTCTTAATTACCTGGCTCTTAACTCTATTCCTATGTCTAACGCTTTAGTGAAATCCTTGTACACTGTTGCTTTGTAGATATGCTAACATATTTGTAGGAAAAATTCATGAACGTGAGAGGGAATGTGCATGTTTCATTTTGATAGCTGTTACCAAATCCTAAAATTGAATTTACCAATTTACACTTCCACCAACATTGCAGGAAACTGCCTGTTTGCCACAGCCTGGACAGCACCAGGTGATGTGGACCTTTGAGATCTTTGCCATTCCAGTAGGTGAGAAACATCCTCTCATATTTTAAACTTGCATTTCTGCTATTCTGAGTGAAAGGGAGCAACTCTGCAAACGTTTAAAAGCCACTTGTATTTCCTATCCTGTGAATGATGCATCTCCTTTCTCAAATATTCTGTTTCATTGTTAGTGCTTTTCTTACTAATTTATAGTGGCTCTTTATATATTAAAGTAATACACTCTTTACTGGTATGAAGAGTGGCAAACATTTTCCCTGGTGTTTCATTTTGCTTATGATGTTAGTTTTCTTTTTTCCTAAGTGGTCTTTCCATTATAGCCTGAATTATCATTTCGACCTTGGCCCAAACTGTGAGTTACTTAATAAACGTGATGGTGTTTGGGGATGCCAGTGCTATTCTAAGCAATCGGAGGCATTTAATAAGACTGCTGGTATTCAAACTGCAGTAATTCCACAGCTCCTGCTCTTGGTTTCCTGGCCTATGGGACGAGAGGATTGGCCTCGATGCTATATAAGCTCCTAGTTGCCCCGGAGTCCTCTGCTTCTCGGAACCATCCCTGAAGCTCTGGGGGTCCCTGGGCCAGGGTCTTGCTGCCCAATCTGCTATTGGCACTACTGATGCCTGCAGATGTGAGAGGCTATCTCTTGGCACAAGGGTCTCGACTGCTCTGAGCCACAGACTCTTGCCTCCAAGCCTTTTGGCAAGCCTCTGCCACCACCTCCACCGGACAGGCCTGCTGAATGCAGGCGCAGCCATCTCTGGCCTTCAGAGCACAAAGCAGACAGGGATCCAGGTTATGAACACGGCGCTTGACTTCAGCCATCCCTGCCAAAACCCCTGAAACCTCGCCTTCCACCTGGACGGTCACCGAGGCCACCCGCTCTGCCTTCGGAGTCGCTGTCTAGATCTACACTACAGTCCCTGTAACAATGCAGAAGACACCCATGTCTGCTTTTAGCCACCTGGATAGTACACGCAGCATAGACCTGGGGCGCGGGGTGGGCAACGAGCTCCAAAGGACCTGGATGGACAGACTGCTGGCCCGTGTGCCACCGCCATGGTTTCAGGACAAATGCTGATTTCCTTCAGCTGGTCTGTGTCCTCCCCTGGGAAATTTTCATTTCTTCCTGGCATCCATCCTACATATTCTCTGGCTTCCACAGAGACAAAGAACTCCTTCCCTGGCTTTGAGAATGGCTTGTTTTAGTCAAAGAATTCATCTCCAGCCTCTCAAAGAATGCCCAGCTCTGGTTACAAGAAGCCCCTTTCTCCCTCCTTCCCTAACCCACAGCCTCAACTGACATATTCTGAGGTCAAAGAACCCTCTCCCCAACAAAGCAGCAGAGCTCCCGCTCTGCCTCATCGCCAAGGCCCGCCACTTACACACCCTTTAATATCAATAAAGGGTGGTGGGGCCTTTGCGAAAGGTAACCTTCTTTAAACCCCCTGAGCTGGCCAGATACTTCTACCTTCAGAACACTCCCATCCATTAGGAACAGGTAAGACTATTCTATCCAAATGCCCCTTTAAGATGGACTATTCCAAATGCCCTGGGCGGAGGCGGGGCTGGAGGCAGAGAGCTGAGTGCCAGGTCCAGTGCAGGGCCCAGTGCAGGCCCCAGGAAAGCTCTACTGGGCTGGCTGTGCTCTGGAGAACAGGGCTCGCCGGCCTTGCATGGGAGAAGAGTGCCATGGAGCACTCGCTGATGTCACCTTGGGAGGCCCAGAGAACGGCTGACCTTGAGGAGCTGAGCTGAGGGACAGGGGGTTTTCCCAGCGTACAAGTCTGTGGCATCAAAGGGAACAGAGAGAAGAGGGACAGCTGAAAGGAGGAAGGTGCCCAGAACACCTTGGCTTACGTCCCAATTTCTCCAGAAGTAAAGCCTGGGCCCAGCCTTGACGCAATGTGTCTGCCAGAGCTGAACCCCAAACGGCCCTCGCAGAGCCACGCTGCGAACAACGCAGCGCTGCCAGCATGCCGGGCCGCCCGGCCAGCGCTCTGCACGCAGCATCTTTCTTCCACCCGCACCCACGAGGGAGAGGAGCCTTGGCCGGTGTGGCCAGTTGTTGGGCATCGTCCCATGCACTGAAAGGAGGCTGGTTCAATGCTCAGTCAGGGCACTAGGAACTGGGCACGACCACATTAAAATGCAGGTCTGTCCACCCAAAACTGACATGTTCAAGCACTTGCTGCTGGGGACGAAAGCCAGAGGGAAAAAACGCCTTTCTCCTTTCACTCTGCCTCCAGCCCCGCAACCCCCCAAAACAGACCATAAGCCAATGTGGGCCTGGACCCCAAGACACAGCTCTGCCACGTGTCCAGGCTTCTCTATGGAGCAAGAGCCCCTCAGATAAACACACAGCCGCCCAGTGTCAGGGCTGGATGGGCCTCAAAAAGCACCTTGTTTCTGGAGACTGAAAAGTGCTCCCAGGAACCAAAGGGGCCCTGAGGCATGGCCAGCACAGCATCCAGACAGGCTGGCCTCAGCCAGCTCAGTACCACTGCTGTTGTACTGAGCTTTGGAATAAGATGCCATTTAAACAAAGAGATCCGTGGACACAAAGGTTTAAAAGCCACTGATGAAGGTGGAGTCCCTCGGAGGGCCCAGTGAGAGGATGTTGGAGGGTTACAGGGCTTCGGGGCCTAGGCCTTGCTGGACTGAGCGCAGCCCCCAAGTCTCTCCGAGGAAGCCCTGAGGTCCATCCTCAGCCTGGGAGCGCCTGGGAGAAAACTGAAGGCGGGGAAACCGCTCCTAGCAGGCAGAGCACACCCCAACATGCCGGCCCAGGGAGTCCAGGGCCTGAGGCCCCCAGGTCTGAGGACCAGCAGAAAATGCCTGAGGCTTGGGCAACACCTCACACACAGCATGACTGCAGTCAAGGGCTCACATCACACACCAAGGCCTGTTCCTCTTCCTCATGCTGGTCTGAAAAGTGTGCGTTTCTGCCTGTTTGTGAGGGAGCCTGGTACCCTCAGCCTCGCTGGCGGTGAGGTCCTCGTCCACCCTGTTGCCTAGCATCCCTGGCACCTGGAATGCTCTTCGCCCCACAGTGGATACTCCCTGATTCCAACCTCTTTTTCATCAATATTTTTTTTCACTGCACACGGCCTGGGTGTCGGCAGGCACTGAAGATCCTTAGGAGGGCTTAGCAGAAAACTATCACCACTTTGATTTGGCTGGAAAAATAATCATTGTGGCCACACAGCTGGGATGGTTTGGACCAAATTTAGAAACACTTTTACTTTTCACAGTGGCTTCAAATGACATTTTCTGGATGTCCACCCCGACCGTCCCCAGGATGCCGTCTTCTGCTTCTCCCACGGCACAGAGAATGCTCTCAGAGGGCCTCTAACCCAGGCGGCCATCCAGCCTGCCTTGGACCCCAGCCCCAACTCCGCGGGCTCAGAGCTGCGGGGTCTGCGTGGCAGGCAGCAGGCCCCGGTCCTGGGCTCGGAACCTGCCTGCCTGCGCTGGCATTGTTCCTTCCAGCCCTTTGTCTCCTGCTTTCATCCCCCACAGCCTCACACGGCTTCCAGGATAGGCCCTTCCAAGAACCAGGCGCCATCATGTTGTATACACACACACACACACACACACACAC
>NW_006295062.1:982562-1002889 GCF_000327345.1 Myotis davidii
GCTCTCCGGCCCCCTGCCTAGACTGCAGTCCTGCCTGGCAGGCCTCCACCAGCCTGCCCTCAGCCATGCCCTGGCAGCCTCTGGCCTCCCCCCGGCCCCTGCACCCTGCCACGGTGCCTGCCCCTGCACACAGGCCCTTTAGAAATGCTGTCAAAGGGGCTTTACATCCGAGTACTTGCGGAAAATTTGCCACTTCCGGAGTTTTATCTCACTCTCCCGCCTGCTGCTGAGGCAGGTAGGCCAGCACCCTCTCCGCAAGGCCAGCTTGCTTTTCCACCCAGAGCCATCCTGGGGTTTGCTGGGGGGAGCGGGGAGTGGGAAGGAGGACTGACTAACGCCATCCCAGATGAGACAGGGAGGCTGCTGGCCCTGCACCTGCTTCAGCCAAACTGAGCAAACGAGCTCAGGAAGGTCAAAGGTCCAAGGGCCGATTCCCCTGCCTCCAAGCAAGTTATTCCAGGGACATCCGCTGTGTTTTCAGAAACTGAGGCTCAAAATCCATTCCAGAATTTTGGTGCTGGGTGGTCAGTCTTGGTGCCATCAAATCCGATTCCCTTGTTCCTGCTGCCTCCATGTGCAGGTGTCGGAGCCGGGCTCGGGGGTGAGCATGCCCGCCACTGTCCCCACCGCCACTCACCAGGCACTGCCATCCATCCTCACAGCAGCCCTGCCAGGAAGGCTCTGCCAGCCTGGCCTCTTTAAATATGAGCCAACTGAGACACGGGAGCCTGGAAGTTTGTCCGAGATCCCTTGAATAAAAAGGACCAGGGGTTCAAGCCCAGGCAGTCGGGTTCCCACAGTCTTAGCCATTGCACTGCGTGCCTGGGGAGGCTTAGACCCACGTTCTAGCTCTGCCATTCACTTGCTGTATGACCTTGGGCAAGTCACTCCACCTCTCTGAGAGCTGAGTAAGATGGAAAAAATAATACCGACCCTGAGATAGCAAACAACAGTGCAGATACCGGCCTACCCATCATGAGGGCTGACAAATTAACCCTTTCGCTCTTGCCTGATCCTCATGAAATATGAGAACAGCCCGCATGCTTTCATGTGGTTGCCTCCCTCATTTGCTATAGTCAGTCGGTCATTAACCGAAACTGGTGTCCCGGCTAACCCATCAGGCTCACGATGGAAGCTGGCCGAGTTCTTGTGAAGAGAGGGGCCTGCAGTCGGACTTTCTCAGGGTCCCGGGTGGATGTGCCTATGAGGTGCACCTCCAAGCTGGACTGTGCGCTTCATGTGCAGACCCTAAGGCAGCACATGACCATCCATTTGAAGCTGTCGTGCCTTTGCACCTGCTGCTCAGTCTGGACAGCACCTCCTTCAGGAAGTCTTCCTTGACTGCACCTATGCCCACAAACTCCAGGCCTTTGGTCTCCTGCTCTGGGTTTCCTCTTCCTTGCAGCACTTGCCACTTCATGGCCAGTCCTGCATCCTGGTCTCCATGGTAACCTCTGCATCTAACTGAGGGCCTGCACTCTGTTGGTGCCCAATGATTACTCAGTAGATGGATGAGTTTCTGCCTCTCTGTTCCTCTTATTCTCCAATTTCTACCAACCTCAATGCACACTTTTGAGAAGACAGTTAATGAAGGGGTTGGAAGGTGGAGGGAAAGGAGAAAGTACTTCTGGAAAGGAAATGGAGGAGTCAGCAGTTACCTGGCTAACATAGGTCACTGGGGGCCTCTCTGAAACTAATTATTAACAACTAGCATCTTAATACCTTTGCTTTGCTGGTTCCTGGTGGTCCTCAAAGGGATCCCCCAAATGAAAGAAGTAGGACGAAGAGGATTAACCCCATTTCACTGGCAGCCTCAAAGACTTTTAGAGAAAGCAGCGGTCCAAGCGGCTACTGCAGTGATATCTGTTCACTTTAGGTCAGGAAGTGAAGCCCACGGTGTAAGGGAGCTGCTGATGGCCAGAACCAGAACCTGTCTCCCAAGCAAGGCCCCTGGCTGCCTCGGGGCTGTCACTCAGCAGCCAGGGCAAGTAAGGTCCTGGAAGGGGCTTCACCTGCCAGCCCCAGAGGGCAGCTCCACCCACAAGCAGACCCCTGGCTCCCAGGGCTTTTGGAGACCCATTGAGGAAAGTGCTCAAAGGTCTCTAAGGCTCCTTGACCACAGAGGCAGCAGAGTGAAGTCAGTCCCAGCAGCTCTCTACTTGTTTCAGGTCTTCTCCCCAGTCAGGGCCTCACTCAGGGCCGCAGGGGACACAGCAGTTGTGCCTCTTCCCTGGCCCTGGCCCCTGTCCTCCAGGGCAGCCTCTTTCTTGGCCCTGGCCCTGGCCCTGGCCCGCCAGCAGCCTCTCATGGAGGCCAGCACTCTTCCCGGCCCTGTGGCAGCTTCTCAGCCTCTGGCTCTACCTTGCTGTTTTCTGGGTCTTGTCTCCTTTACCCCTACACCCTCCCTGAGCCCACTCATGCTCCTGCACATACAACAAACCCCAACTCTACACCTCTGGCCCACATTCTCGCCTGGACTCTACCCAGGACCACCATGACGTTGCCCAAAAAAGTCTCATTGACCTCCCCCGCCCCAACGACACGTCTGTGACCAATCTCACTATCAGCCTTCCCAAAAGACAAGTCTGCCCTTCTTCCTGTGTTCCCAGCCTCAGTCACCTGATCCCCAAAACTGGAAGGAGCCAGCCTCTGCCGCACAACCCGTCCATGGGTCCCACTGATTCTGGTTTATAACTACCTCCTGGCTTCCTCCTCGGCCAGCACACCAGACAAGGCCTCAGCTGCCATCTTTGGCCCTCTACCCACCCTCAGCCCTCCACTCAGCTGGGTCAGGGCACCAGACCACAGCACCCTGCTCTACCCAGGCCAGCCTCCCAGCCAGCCGCACTCCCAGAGGGTGAGGAAGGGGTGAGGTCTTCCAGACTGCCCATCACAATCACAGTGCTAGACTAAGAAATAAGGCTTAGTGGTACTTTTCAAGCATTCTCTTTTATCCATAACGCATAATAAAAAATAAAAAATTACACTGCAATCCAGTACACACACACACACACGTATATATTTGAAAAAAATGTTCACAGGATTACCCTCATCCTTACTACAGAAGACAGACAGACACAGATCTCCTATCTTCTATTCTAGTTGATCTATTGCACTTTTTTTGAAAGTTGGTTGCAACCCAGTGAATTGATTCCATGACCCACTAATAGGTCAGCAGCCAGTTTAAAGCACCAGTCTATTGGAGTGGAACTTAATGATGGAATCTTTATTTTGAGACTGTTAGGTAGTGCATTGTACCCAGACCTGGTTCTCTGAGGGAGGGTCCAGGAGACCAGGTTTGGATGTGAATGGAACAGATAGGGAAGTATTTGGCCATCAACAAATGTGTGCAGACACCTGAGTGGGGCCAGTCTGGTGGGTCGAGGCCAGGTGCATGCTGATGCATATGACGTGACTGGAAATATCTGAGTGAGTGCACACATGTGGCTGATGGACACGCACTTGGTCTGAGAGAATCACAATGGAATCACAAAAGATCACAACCTCCACTGCACTTCCCAGTGTTCACTGTGCCTGGACCCAACTGGCTCACACTTTCTGGGCAGCGCCCTCTTCTTGGCGGCAACAGGCCTGGGGAGACGCAACAGTGGCCAGTCCCTGGCAACCCAAGCAAACGCATGTCCATCTTCAGAGAAGGTGTGCACTTGAGGCCTGGTGGGTCCACAGACACATAGGTCATGGACTGGTGGGGGGCACACCAGGGAGAAAAAAGAGAGGGGGCCAGTTCCTGGTAGTCTCCAACTCCAGGTCCCAGCACTCCTCTTCCCCATACCTCAGTCCCTGTCCTCTACCCAGGCATCTCCTAGACTCCTCTGCACCTTTCCCTTTCGCTCAGGGTCAGAAAACATCACTACTGTGCCTTCTCTGCCTCTGAGGCATGTCTCCAAGCCACTTGTTGGCCACCGCAAGGTGGTCTCTCTCCATCAGTCCCCAGCCTGCTTCCCCAAGAACTTTGCGTGAGACACAACATTTGCAGATGCGCCTGGCCACACCCGGGGCTGCAACTCCAAATAGGCCCTTCATTAAATACTCTAAAATGTATACACATTTACATCCTAAGTGAGATACGGGCGCCCCAACCCTGCTCAAAGCCCTCCAGTGGCTTCCTGCACCTGAAATTCAATCCTAACGACCTGTGCCCTGGCCCACAGCCCATCTGCTCAGCCTCGCCGGGCCCTCCCACCATGTCCTGCCCAGCCCCTCGCAGATCCCACAGGCTGGCCCTTGGCTACCAGCCTCTGCCCCCAGAACTTCATGTGCCTGGTTCCCTCACATCTTGAAGAACTTGGCTCATTAGTCATCCCCACCATGTGCTGGCACCAGAAGACAGACTTGCGGGAGAGTATACATTAGCTTCTTCCCCACAAAGTTCTAGAAGGCTCACTCGCAAAGAAACCTCTAAATCAACTTTCAGTTTAAGAAAGAAACGTTCTGAGATAAGCCTTCTGGCCCCACTTTCCAGCCTAATACCCCTGCAGGTCCTTCCATACAAAATTCAGCTGCCACCTCAGACCTCCCAATTTAAATAGTACCTGTTTGCCTTTATAACAGTTAACATTATGGAAAATTCTTACCTTCGTGTACACCTGCTTATGGGTTGTCTCCAGACTACACTGTAAGCTCCATGACAGCAGGGGTCTTGCCCATATTCTGAAACACAGCAGGCGCTCCATAAACTTATTTGTTGAATGAACCAATTGACCACCATTCAGCCAGGCCCATAGCCAAGGTCTCCTAGAAGAGAGATGGTTGATATCATCGTTGACCTCTCCAGGTTGCTCAAGACTATCTGAGAGGAGAAGGAAGGAGAGGGCAGTAAGGGAACTGATGTCTATTGACTGCCAGACACTAGTAGACATGATCCCATTTAACCCTCACGGTAGTTTCCAGAAATAAACAAATAATTCAGACAGGACCACCTCACCCTCAGAGTCTTCTCTGGCTCCACCAGCCACACCTACCCCAGAGGCACACTGTCAGTTGGCTTGTCGGCCCTATCCCTCATGCCAGGCAGCACATACCCGTTGGCATTCTGTTCCCACAGGCCACAGGCCCTGCCCACCTCCTATGTCCCTCAGTGACAACATCAGCTAGAATGATGCCTCCAAAAAAAGAAACAACTAGACATGCAGCTGGGGAGGATGCTTCTGTCCACTGATCCTGTGCCCACAAAGGCCATGCAGAAAATGTCCTGACATGAAAATCTAAAAAAATAAAAAGACGCAAGGATGTATCTGCCGATGTTTACAATGATGTCAACATGATGTGAACAAGTGGGCAGTAGCTGGAAGGGTTTGTAGAAAAGTGAAAAATGATAGTTTCATGATAGAGGGGTAGAATTCTACGATGAGTTGTTTTTTAACATTAAATTTTATTATTGCTTCAATGCTACTTTTAAAAAGTAAATATCAAGAGAGAGGAAGAAAAGATGGAAGGAGAAAGGAGAAAGGGGGGAGGAAGTAAAGCAAATCCTTTGCCAGTGGGTCCTGGAAGCTGCCTGCAGAGCAGGATGCCAAAGCAGCCCCTGCCACCAGTGGGCAGAGCAATCTCTGGTAGCCAGAGGCATAGGGGTGCCAGGGGGAGACAGTTGCCCATTGCCTGTCCCCAAAGCAGTGGCCATGGCGGCATCACTCCCAGCCTAGCCCTCCACAGGGGCTCAGCCTTCCATCGCCACTCAGAACCAGCATCCCAAATCTCGCCTCTCTCCTTTACACAGCACGGCCAACTCAGTGCACACCCCATCCATCCAGCCCCTGCTGCCTGTTTCCTTTCTCCTTAAAGAACCAACTCGAAACTCTCCACTTCCTGGGAGCACGTCTGGGTTACCTTTCACTCTGTGAATCTGCAGAAGCTCGCTGGTGTTTGCCTTCCTCCTACTGTAGGGCATTTCATCATATAAAAGCAAATCTTTAATATTTGGAAAGAGCATAGACTATAAATTCCAGCTCTACCACTTTCTAGCTGTGTGATGTGAAGCAAGTTACTTAACCTCTCTGAGCATCAGTGTCTGAAATTATATAATGGAAATACTGATACATCCTAAAAGGCTATTATAAGGAGTCAGGAAGATAATATATATGTAAGTAGCCCAGGAGAGTGCTGGGCAAATAGGAAGCAGTCAATAGATGGTAGTTCTTATTATGATGCATGGCATAGAGCTCTATGGAAGCAATCATGCAATTGTACTCATGCATCGCCTCTGCATGAACTAGACGGAGACTCACTGAAAAAGAAAACTGCCCCTTCTGAGTGTCCTGTCCTTCCCCAACCCCACCCCATCAGAGCACGCAACCCGCAGTCAGAGAACAGGCAGCAGCCAGGCTCCTGGCTTCCACGCACAGTCCCAGGGCTGCCCATCAGAGCTGGGCTGCTGGTCCATCGGGCAGCTGGGCCAGTTGGGGGCTAAGAAGGAGCTGGGAGAGGGGTGGGCTATGGGTGAAATGGGAACTGGAGGTTCTGCTCCCTGAGGTTCAATGCCCAGGAGTCACCAGGACCCCCCATGACCCCCTATCCACCAGCAGAACCTACGACCGTGTTATTTCCTGGAAGAACTTGGAAACCAGCCCCGCTGGATCTCCCAATCAGCCCCGCTGGATCTCCTCATGAAAAATTGAAGGTTCCTGCCATGTTCCACATTTTGAAAGATTTTGCCAATCAGATAAGCTATAATAACATTAATAATAATGATGACTACCATTTACTAAGGGGCCCATAATATGCCATGCATCTTATGTTATTAATTTTGAAATATTTATTAATAATCCATTTATTTTCCCATTTTTATTCATCAAAGACATGAGCCTACCAGTCAGAACTTCAGGTCAGGATAAAGCAGCATTTGGGAGCACAATGAGCTGCTCTACCTCCAGCCACAGCAAGGACCAGGAGAGTTTGAGTGGCCAGGACAGCCTTAGCCAGCGAGTGCAGAGGCACTTCCAGCAACCCCCTCCTCCCCCAGATTGCTATCAAGGGCCTCAAGGAGGGGACTGCTGTGCTAATCCGGGCCTCTCATCTCGCAAATGGTAGGCTCACATCCAGAGATGAGTCTTACTTACTCAAGGCCACACAGCTAGTGGCGAGCAGCCTCCCACTCCCAGTGCAGTGTCGTGTGCTGAGAAAAACAGCCTGGCCTCCCAGGGTGGTGGTCAGGACCGCCAGAGAGTTGCCCCAAGCTCCACTCCTGAGTTGATCCCTGCAGCCTCACCCTCAGCCTGCTCAGTCCACACCCCGCCCAGCCCTGCTCTCTCCTAGGGCTCCCTGTCACTCTGGGCTCCGCCTCTGGTGCACTGGGCCTGAGAGAAGCCCAGAGTGAGCTCTCCACTTTCATAAAGAAAACCCACCTCTAGCAGGGCCTGGTCAAGCACTGGCTAGGTTAGAGTGTCCGCAAAGTCAGACATGGCTAACAAGAAATTGAGGTCTAAGGAAATCTTACAGAATGTTGATTTTTCCCATGATGACTGCATAAGGTTATTTTTTTAAATGTCAAATTCTCTCCCCCAAAATTGCTTTGGGAGCCCTTACTTTACCCATACCAAATGCTCAGGCCTCCCCGGAGGTCCTCTGCTCTCCCTCCAATCAGCCCTCTCTTCCAGGGGCCCTTTAAAATATATGCACATTATGTACATGCTTATATATATGCAAACAAAAACATGCTGGTGCAGGTGAGCTCTTCTGTCACCAGCAATGTGTTCTCAGAACATGCTTCATGGCTAATGAATCGTCTGCACGTCTATATTATGGGGGAAAGTCTTAAAGATGCAAGTAGAAAGGGTTCGGTAAAAGGAGTACCATTGTTGGGTTTTCTCATACCGGACATTTGAACGTGCCCTTAAAACTCGACCTTGAACTGGCACCTGAGGAGCTTGCCCCACTGTGCTTGAAATTTAAACACATATTCAGTGGTTCCCTGGCACCCACTGGAGCAAGGTTCAGGCTGCTGGGGGCACAGGGAGGGGGACATGGCAGGTCGGCTGGCTAGAATGTTTGGAGACTGGAATTTTCACCAACCCAGAACTTGCACATCCAAATGTGCTTTGTCCCCTTCCAATGAGACACGCTGGGAACTCATAGGTTTATTGCAACCACATTGCAATGCTCCAAACACCTAAGGAGGACTCCGGGAAGGGTCTCAGAGCCGGGCTCACTCCTGAACACTCGGTGCTGGAGAGGGTCCTCCTTCAGGAGGGACCTGCGTTGGGGAAAGAGCCGAGAGTCCCCCGAGTCAGGTCTGATGAACAAGGTGAGTGATCAGGCTGGGAAATGCTATTTTGAGCAACAATGAGGTTCGGATATAAAATAACAAGACTCCTTTTATGTGTCTGTGGACAGGCGTGTGTGTGAATATGGGATCCGGAAACTAACTCAGAAGTGTAATTCTGAAAGAGAAGCTGCAAGGGTTTTGAGCAGTTACAGTATTGTTGGAGTAAGGGCATGTCTGGTCAGTCATTGCTTCCAAGGGGCCGACTGTCTTTGTTATAGAAACTCAGGTACGAGGTCGTTTCTTTGGATCCCCATTTGGTGAAAGAAAGCGGCAAGGCCCCACGGACCTGGAGTGGAACCCACGCTGCGGCCAGGCCCTCGGCTGCCATCAATCGTGTTGAAGGGTCCTCAGTGCAAAGGCCGGCGGCCCCTCCTCCGGCCCCTGGCATGTGGGCTGTTCTGAATGATACAGCTAATTAAGGTAAGTACTATTGCAGCTCTGGGCTGGAGCTGCCCAAACAGGCTAGCCTTCCTGTGTCACAGCTTCCAGATGAATCCATATTTCAGGGGTTAACAGCTCATCTGTAAATAAAATAAAATGTCCTCTGGGCTGCAGCCAGGTAGCTGGGTCCTGCCTTTGGCCTGAATGTGATTAGCACGTTGGGGTGGAGGCAGGGAGAGGGTGACAGGGGCCTCAAAGGGGGAGGCGACTCAAAATTTTTAAGATCTCTGAGAAGTGATTTTGTTGATTGATTTCCAAGAGGCGTTTCCCCTTGCACACTCAACCCCAGCCCCTACAATTGAAATGTAGCCACTTTAAGACAAAGTCCAATATGGTAAATTAACTACTTACTACTCAAAGCTTCAGAACAGAATCGCTAAGGCAGGGGTCTCAGACAAGCCTAGGATGGTGAAAATCTTCCTTGGACTTGGAGGGGAAAGGGGAGGCCACCCTTCAGGTTTTGCTCAGCTTTTGCCAGAGTCTAAAAGGTGACATGGAGAAAGATCCAGCAAGATGACTCGGACTGTGCTTACAGCAGCAAGCAGGCCAGGAGGATGCCGAGGGGGAGACACGAGAGCACCTATTGGAAACAGTCACGCAAAGCTGGTTCTTTGACTAAACCTTTTTTAAAATTTATTTACAGATGAGCTATTAAAAACAACCTGCTATTTAAATACATTTCACTGTTATTTTGCCCTCTAAACTGATTTTGTGTGCGAAGTCCCTCCCTCTCTCTAAGAAGGCTACGCGGAGTGCAGCTTACGGGACCTCCGAGGGAAGCCCTCTGCCTCTTGAGAACGGACTCGGCAAGAGGTAAACCTGCAAATTACAGCAGCAATGGTAGTAAAAATAAGGCAACAATCTTCACAACTTTTCTGTAAGCCTAAAAGTTTTCAAAGGTAAAAAGTTGATTGAAGAGGGGAGGTGGGGGGCTGGGTATAAAAGGGGAAGGAGGGTTAAGCAACACATATTGGCAGTCGCACAACAGTCACAGAATGTACAGTACAGCACAGGGGTGAGTATAGTCAATAATATTGTAATAACTATGTACGGTGCCAGGTGGATACTGGAAACATCAGGAGGAATCACTTTGTAAAGTATAGGACTGCCTACACCTGAAACTAATACAAAATAATATTGAAGCTGTAATTGAAAAATAAAACATTTTAAGAAAATCAGGCGACACCATTTAGATATAACACACTCCTACATAGCAAAGAGCCATCACTCACAATGGGTTATGTTTTGTTTCATTTCCCAAAATCCCTTAGGTATGTGTCCAGGTGATATTTTTAATGTCTATTTTATCTGTCTATCTACTTAGTCTATTTAATAAGCTCAGAATGAGGATGCACATGGGTTACATTAGGACTTGAAAAGTTTTCTCACGTGCAGCAACACAAGAAGTTGCTCCCAGTATATCTAACTTGTCTGCTTGTCTGCTCCTTTTTTTGTTTTCTTAAACATCAGCAAAACCCGGCGACAAAACACACACAGAACTCTGCTTTGAGATTTCTGATACCGCCCTCCAAGATATTTTTAACAAACCTTTCCTAAATTGGAAGTTCCAAAGGAAAAGGTGAACAGAGTAGGGTTTTTTTCTAAAATCCAAATCTGCATAGAAGTGTTCTGGTTCTATGAAGAGGTTTCTAAGATGTGCCCAGAAAATGAACTTCCAATAATTGTCTCCACAGTATTAACGTGTATCTTCTGTGGGGAGAAAAGTGTAACCTCACGAAGGAATAGAATTCAAATAAATTGTCATTGTCCCACTGCACAAAGCTAAGCTTAGGCGAATCCTAATTTGTTATTCATTCTCCTTGTTTAATTCATAATTTGATGCTAAACGTGGTGACACAGCAGTGCCCCACAAATTCGATTGCATCTGTCCTCACATTCACGTCTTGCAGCTCCATGGGCTTACTTTGTTTTATACTGAAAATGTTTTCAGCGTACAGATGTGCAACATAAATGAAGAGTGAGGAAGTTATTTTTTTTCTATGCCTGGTGAGCCAACATTAATCTCTCTCCAAATTCAGTGTCTCTTTTTTACTTTTTTTAAAAAACTTCTGTTTTACTTTTATTTTTATTTTTCCATTCTGGTTAACTGTACTCCTCAGTATTTCCCGAACTCTTGCTTGAAGGGTAAATTCCTCCTGACAAATGTTTTTAGTTTAAAACTAATGTTTGCCCCAACTGGGTAAGTGCCATAGAAGCAAAAAAGGCTTTTGCAAAATATTCCACAACCTGGTTTTTAATTTACTGCATCATCAGCTACTTTTATGATAATATTTAATCTACTGAAACAAAACCAGACTGGGAGGTGGGGGCTGTGAGGGGGTGGAAAGACAACGAAGAGAAAGAGAGTTTGTTTTTAGCAGCTCCTTGCTCCCTGGAAGGTGGCTGTGAAAACCAAAACAGCCTCACCTGAGGTCATGAGCTTCTTTCTTTTTTCTCCCTGTCTATCTTCTTTCTTTTCATTTATTTTTTTCTCTCTTTTTTCCCTAGTGGTTTAGCTAATCAAACCAAAGGTTATATTTCACTAAGTACAGTTAACAAGTCTCAATAAACAGAAGACTCCAAGAAAGAAACCATCCCCACCTCCCCCCTAAAACAAACAAACAAACAAACAAACAAAAATGTTATACAGTGATGATGAGTGTAAATAGTCCACCATTCGTAGATGCGTAAACCCCTGGAATGAAAACGAGTTCAGTGACTAAGCCACTTCATGAAGTCAAGTTTGGAAAATGTGGCTCAGATGCCCCAAGTGCCAGGCAACGATGGTGATACTGCCATTATTTATGTCGGAGAAAAAAGAAAAGAGAGATAATAAAATGCCTCAACAGTGGGCACCTTCAACTCAGGCACCTCCGACTTTGTACTCCAGAACTCATTGTTAGAAACAATTCCGGAGAAATGGCAAAGCAAACTGCAGATTCTGGGGCCTGATTTTGGTCTCAACTTCCTCTGCCTGTTCAGAGATTTGCTGGGAACGACACACTCAAGTGAGAGACTGTGGAGCCTGGCACTGGGCAGACAGAAACACTCCTGGAAGATGTGCCCTGAAGAGGCACACTGTAAAGGAAGCTGAGCCAGGCCTGGGGACCCCTTCCTTAAAGGAACTGCTTCCAATCAGGAAGTGAGCACTCCTCGTGCCTACCCATTTTTAAGAGCTGGCCTGGACTAAGCAGCTCAAAGCCAGGAGGACGAGCCTTGCCTGCGTGGAACAGGCCTTTCCTGAGTGGGAGACATTGTTGGGAGTTTTGCCTGTGTCTTCGGCAGAAAATGGGCCTTCCCGGGAGCACTGTACTGGTGGCTCCTTGTTCAGCAAAATGGAAAATGTCACTTGAGCATGAGCCGTGACAACAGCATGTACATGCCCACACACACCTTTCCTCGGCCGAGCAGCTGCTGCGGCTGCAAGTTGCAAGGCTGCAGAGAGGACGAAAGAGCCCAACAGACCCAAGTCAACAGCGGCCACAGTCATGGGCCGCTCCGAGGGAAAGTTCAGGTTATGTTAACATGTTTCCGTTAGAAAGGAGGGGAAGTTTCCTTTAAGCTCTGTAATTAGCTTGTTTGAAAACTCTGATTCACCTCTCCACCCTAATTTCTGCTATCATGAATTTTGCATTATTCTATGCACAATAATGCACATAAAATTAAATAAACAATTTAATTAATTTAATTAAAATTAAATATTAAACATACTGTGTATAAGGAACCTGTGCCTTTGATTTAATTGGGCAGGAGTACCCAAAGCAGTTTGGGTAACAGCAGAAAATAATTAAAAACAACAAGTACGTTAGCCTCTGGGTACAAGAAATAGTTCGGAGCCTCCTCTTGAGAAAGGTTTATTTAATTAAAATTAAACTAATCTTTGGAAAACATTTGATAAGCATTTCATAATACAAATCATAATCCAAAAAATGAAGCTCAGACTGCCTCTCCACAATACAGGAAAACCATGTTAAATAATTTATCTCTGGCAGTAGCTACTTTCTTCACACACACACACACATGCACGCACACACACACACACACACAGTAACTCAACAGACAACATGTTTGCTTGGTCTGAATTCTAGGTGGTATTTGATTCATCTAGACTATAGATAAACATTAGCAAAGTGTATTAAGTATAATATGTCCACAGTGAGAATTGAGGAGACTTAGTACTTGATCTTGAACTGGGTATGAATTTTCAGAGCCAACAAGACCCCATCAAAAAACATCCTCATGAATTTATTTAAAAGGAAAACGTAGTGTTTGCACAAGTCAATATCCTGGTCAGCACTAATAGAGCCCCCAATACAGCAAGAGTGGGGTCCCCTGTCATCCTCAGATACATTTCATTCACCAGGCATCAGGGACAGTTCTTTGTACCAGGGAAGGAAGGCCATTTATATTCCCACTTGTTTCCTCTGGTTGGTGAGGCTGGATCTGTTATTCAGTGGCAGAGAGTTAGATAAGATTAGACACACACCACAAAAGAAAGAGAGTCACCAGGCCCATACACACGCTTCCCCGGTAACCCAGGGCCGGACCTGCGAGAGCCCCCAGACATCCACAGTCTTAGCCAAACTCTAGCCCATTTTGACACCTAGGGCCTGAGCAGAAATATCACCAAAACCAGCTTTGTGGTCTAATTCCCAAGTTACTGAATGCAGGCATCTTGGCTGACAAGTGCCTACAGGCATAACTCTAAACCTAAATTGTGTAAATTCCAATTGTCCACCTCTTAAACATCCCATACCCCAAAAGAAGATCAAAGTCAGACCATCCATTGGCTCAAATAATTCTGTTCACTTCCATTTCAGTATATATAGCATAACTTAGTCTATCAGAAGAGTTAAAATATATTATATTCTAAAGATTTATACTGGGTAAAGCAACTATATTCACCCCAAAGATTCCCTGGGTGCATATAATAATGCATTTTGTTTTGTCTTTACAGTGAAGGATTTTCTGCATATAGCTGACATCAAATATGTTCTTCAGTGGCCGTATGTATCCTAAAAATCATTGTGAGCTATACATATCCACACGTCACACACATAGAAAAAACTGAATTAAAGCTTAGTCCTGCTTGTACTAAGATTATTTTGTAGTGCCTCTGCCTGTAAAGAAAACCATAACAGTATACAACATGCTATTTTATAAGCGGTAATTCATAACGGCAACTGATAATTATTCCTGCAATAGCAAGCTTCCTCAAAAAGAAGAAGAAAAAAAACTCAGCTAAGCTTTTAAGCATTTCTCTGTTTGGTTCAACTTTTCTTTGATCACAAGAACAAAGTACCTCTGGAGACTTACAGTTGGGCCGAGAGACACGACGATCCAAAGGGTGGCCTGCCTATTGCCAGACTTAAATTAAAAAAAGAAAAATCTGGAGATGGAGATTTGGTAAAGCAAAGAAGAATGCAAGCAAAAGACCCTAAAGCCATCTCCAGTTCAATTAACTCTTTCACATAATTATTGGAAAAGGGTGTTTAACCCTCTTGAAACCCCCAGCGAAGAGCCTGGTGCAGCCTGGCTTCCTCCAGCCAGGTCCACAGCTGCAGAAGGGTTTCGCCTCTGCCATCCAGGGCTTGTCAATGGTGCCCTTCATTTGCATGTCAATCCTTTTACATGATTAATATGTATTTATTGACCAGGAGGCCTTCCCGACCTAGGACAAAGGAAGACAGGCAGTCCCCTTTTATATGGCAGCCATAACTTTCCTGGCAGGACTGACAATTGTGCACAGAAATAATTCCCTTCCAGATAGAAAGTTCCCACCATTCAGACACAGGGCGTGATGGAAAGAAAACAATCTAAACTGAGCACCAAAAGCTCACGTGCACCCCTCCATTCCTTTCCCCATAGAGCCATTCATCTCCATTTCCTACCCCCTCACTGGGGAGTAAGGACAGGCACTTTGAAGGCCAGAAAAAAAAAGTGACCCACAACCTGGGAGCTTGGCCCGCCCCCAGGAAAGGCCTAGTTGGAGCCGGGGATACCTGAGGGAAGAGACAGGCCTTCTCCCAAACGGAAATCTAGAGACAGAGGAGGCTGCACCCATGATTTGACTCCTTATGAATCTTTTATCCGCTCAAATAAACGTCATATTTCCCTGACTGACATATGCAGTTTTATTTATTAAACAGCAAGCTCTATTTTTTTAAAAAAAGATCAGCCATAAATTCTCTCCCCTTCCATCCCTTCACTCCTCCGGCTTAGAGGAATAAATAAACAACAACCTGAATGGTCAAACAGTGCCATAATCTTCCATTTCACTCTGGCTCCTGCCTCTCCGAAGGTCAGAGATGAGACTCCAATGTTTAGAGAAACTGTGCGAGGGGTTATGACTTGTTTCTCCTGACACCTTGAAAATTGAGTCATATCATGCAAGAGGGCTTTGCTATTGTTGTTTAATCCTAGGTGGTTCTGGGACATAGTTTGGTTGTTGACTTTCCACCCTTGTGCACCTTAAATTCTTGGCCCCACAGAGAGGCTGACAGCTCACTGTCTAGAGTTCCCAAGGAAGGGTACATGTAACTATCTCTTTCCTGAGGTCCTCAACTGTAGAAATTAATAAGAAAAATGGGACTTTCTCTTAGGCTGAAGTGGGTCAAGTACAGCCTCTGTGGGTAAATACCATAGCCTCTTGAAGGAAACAGACTCATCAAGAGCCAGGGATTGAGTTCCTAAACTGAACACCAATAAGAAATGAGTCATCTTTCAGCTTAAAGGCCAACTCTCATTCCTCCCCCAATTCATCGTCCTTGGACTCTATGAAAGGTATTCATTAGAGATAAACTCACTTGATTTTAAAAGGGATTCTAGGTCATGACTCCTCCCACCCCCACCTGTCCTTTGCCTATCAAACTCCAGGAAGTCAGGCACACTTCACAGGAGGACTGGCCAGGGACCTGCTCTCCACCCACAGTCTGGTCTGGGCAAGGTGAGGGAAGCATCTTCATCAACCGCATTGCTGTTTGTTCCACTTTAACCAACTCCTATTTCACGGTGTCATTTTTACTCAAACTGGTCTACATGGAAAGACTGTGCCTAAAAGATTCACAAAAAGAGTCCTAGAATTCTAAAAATGTAAACTTGGACTAGACCTGTAATGGTGAACCCACCATAAGCAATTAAACATGACATGGCCCCAGTAGCATGTTTCAAATTTCTGCCCAAGTTTTGCCCATACAGAAATGTGATGCAGGTGATGAAGGTATTTTCCTTAGTAATAACTCTGAAGAAGATAATCTAAGAACAGACCTGAAGTCATTTCAGCGACATCCCTCCAGCTTCATCCACTTTATATGACACCCAGAATGCAAGGAGTGACCCGGCTGTAAATGCCTCAATCTGACCATGCTTTTGAAAGCTTTTTGAGGCTATTCTGTACAACCACATTTCCCAGAAAAATCCATCAAAAAGGCAGGCACATGTGTTGACAGCACCTGAGAACAAATACAAGGATGAGGAGAGAAAGTATCAAGGAAAAGCAAATATAATATCTAAATTATATAAATCTGTGGTTTATTCTTCTCACCTAAACAGATTCTATGTGGTGGAAGTAAGGAAGTTAAACTTTTCCCCTGAAACTATTGACATAATAAACTAAGGTAGGTGTGCCTAAGCCTGACTTTGTTTTCTATTTCACAAATCTTAACTTCTGCTAAGTTAACCAACCAAAACATGGTCCCACAGGTGTTGCCACTGATATTACTGAAGTTAAAAGATGGGCCCTTATTATGTTTAAAATATGCCAGATACCCAGGCATAGGTTTCTGGAATTCACTTGGCTAATCTGAAAATCTAGACTATGCCACACCAACATGGGCCACTGCTGCCCAGGTCAGTGCATCACAGGACTTGGGGTAGGCCAGGTTGAGTGACTGAATAGTCGCTCAGGCAGGACACAACTACAGCTTTCCCTCTCGTGTTTGTCAGCATTAGAAGCCAGCCTCTGTTCACTAAGGGCTAGCTTTGTTTTAAATTTTCAATTCACTGATCACCACCTCAGGCATTTCAGGGGGGAAGCCCCTCTAGATTTAAAAGAAGGGGGTTGAATACTTCTGAACACCTCAACTCTGTCTTTGGTCTCCTCCCCATCTATAAATCTGTGCTTGTGGGAATGGCCACTAAGCAGCAGTCGCCAACCAGTGGTCGGAGGACCACAGGTGGTCCGTGAAGTCCGAAAGGTTGGCAACCGCTGGCTTAAGAAAACCTTTGGAGCAGCGGTCGCCAACTGGTGGTCCGCAGGCCACGGGTGGTCCGCGAGGTCCAAAGGGTTGGCGACCACTGCACTAGAGCATTTGGGTATCTGCTTTCACATCAAAATGACTGAGTAATTAATGAAAGTTGGCAACTGTTCATGCAAGCAGCAGGCCTCCTTCCTCCTTTCCAGACTCAGGGTTGTATGTTCACATACCCTTCACACTGCATCCCCTCCCCACTCAGCTAGCCTCACCTTCCCTCACTGTGTCTGTGGAGCCCCCCGAGCCCTGTGGGGTGACCTCACTCTTGGAAAGCCATTTAGACTGGCCCTCTTGGCCACTGAGGACCTTTGTGGTAAAGGAGCCATCATTTACTAAGGGCAGAAAGGACAGCTACATGGGCCTGACTCCCTTGCAAGTTACGGACAAGTTGCCAGCTTATTTATATAATAAGGGAAACTGCATCATTTTCAGCCCTAGTCCCGAGGGCACCTCCCAAATTTTCCTTCCAGGAGCCAATACTTTTCTGTCTTCAAACTTCCCTGCTCTATCTCAGAATAAGAACCCTCTGTCATTTTTCTCCTGGAGGCCATTTCAACTTCCTTCCAAGTGCCCCTTGTGAACTGACCAAAGAATCCTTGATTATGGAGGAGACGACCACCAGGTCACTAGGTGAGTTCTGTACACATAGGTGAAAAGGCTCTGGATCCATTTCCAAAACGAGCCACCCTTTCCAGAGCCTGCCCTCGCGGCTGCATCTATGCACCAAAATAAAACTGGGGGCAGCCAGCTGAGCTGGCCCGGTGAATGCAGCGTCTGGTTCAAGCATTGAGGAGCTCACAAGGGCTGCTGTGGGGTTAGAATGGGACCCTGAAGGAGGTCAGTAAGTGATTTGTGGGTTTCCTGGCACTCTCCTGCAATCACCCCTAATTCCATGGGGTTTCACTGCAAATAGGAAGTGAAAGGGAGGTGTGGCAGTGAGGGCAACCAGCATCTCCCAAGCACACATAAACTCAGCCCCTGAGGGAGCCTCAGGTGTAGCACTGGGCACCACACACACACACACACACACACACACACACACACACACTTCCTGGCCCCATTTCCCTCAGCTCTCAAAGCAGGGGTCCATGGCTAGGTCTTCATATCCCATCCAGAGGAGCTGGCTGCCAAGGCCCCGCCAGGAGCTGTTCCCTTCCCCAGGTAAGCCCGCCGCAGGGGCTTCCCCTCCCGTCTCACAGCCAAGTGAGCTTGTGAACACTGAGACGCTGAGGATCCAGACAAGGAGCTCACTCACTCCGTTTTTCCGGGGCAGTGTTTGCCATTTGCGGGGATAAATGAAGCGTCGGTAATCTCCATAAAAGAGCTTTCACGCTTGGTTCTCTGAAACTAAGTTGGGGCTTAGACGGAAAAGGAAAAAGGGACTTTTAATTTAAAGTACTGATCATCAACACTCTGGCTCTAGAGGGGCCCTGGGCAAGAGGGGTCCTTCCCCACCCTGGGAAGCGGGAGGAGGCCGCCGAGTATTGAACTGCTGGGTGGCGAATGTTATCTGGAGAAATGTCAGTGAGCAGTCCCAATGGCGCGGCCCTCTCTGCCAAGGTCAGGATTGGGGACAGCGGGTCTTCTTCCCAGGGCAGGTGCCTTGCCCTTCATGCGGGAATGTCCTGGAGCCTTCCCTGCTTCTCTGAACTTATGGTTACTTTCTCCTGGTGGCAGCTTCTGTTTGGGGCCAAAGTTTGCACCCGGGGTGCACAGAATGCTCAGCACATCCCTTCCCCACCCTGCACCCCGCAGTTCCTGCCCATTCAGAGGGCGCCACCAAAGAGTAAGGGAACTTTCCTATCCCTGAAAAGTAACTTTGTTCACTTTAGGCCAGTGGCATGGCGTGAGGGAACCTACATCTTTCAAATTCTCCCCTCCCCCAACACTTCCCCAGCACCCAGGGCCCCTCACTTCCAAGCCAGTGCCCAAAGCAGAGACAAAAGCCTTCTCTGTGCATCACCAACGAGATAGGCCCTGGGAGGGAATTTAGAGACTAGAAGGAAACTCCGGGCCTGATGAGCGAGGAGCTGGGTTCACCCGATTCCCTGGATTATCTACATCCCGGCTCCCGACCCAGTTCTAGGCTTCCGCCTGCTGAGCACAGGGCATTTGGACGGACCCCCCAAAGCAGCGAGGCCAGAGCTCGGTCTGCAAGGGCAGCAGGCGCGGGAATGGAGCCAAGGATCAAGGCCACATCCAGCCTGGCCGGGACCTGTCTGCGCCCACTGTGCCTGGCTGCGCCCTTCTGCAAGCTCGGCAGGGCCTGCGCCGCCGCCCCCAGAGGACGCAAAGCGAGGACAAGTTGGCGCCGCTAGTTTTAAAGAAATTCCAAGCAAACAGTGAACCCAAGCGGGAAACCGCAGCTGTGCCTAGGGGAGCGAATTGACCAAACTGCTCTAGAAAGAGGGGAGGGAGGTGAGCAAATGTCTGCGCCAGAAGTGGTCACTTTATTGGGGGAAGAGGCAACAGGGGGCAAGGTTTCTACTTCAACTTTTTCTCTGCCAAAAAAAAAAAAAAAAAGATTACTTCCCCAGCGGGGGTTTCGGAAGGCGCTCACCTAGTCCGAGTCCCGGCAAATTCGGGTGGCTGCCCTTCGCGGGCCAGGTCGGGCCCAGCCACTCAGGGAGGAGGCGGGCGCAGGAGCCCCGGACTCCAGGCCCACGGCCGCCAGGGCCGCGCAGGGCGCAGAGCCGCCGAGCAGCGTGGGTTTGGGCTCCCGTGGGTGCGCGAGCGCGTCTGGTCTAACTGTTGGGGCAAGTTGAAGCAACACAAAGTCCATCTCCACAGCCTTGAGGTCCACCCCTCCTCCTTCCTGCTTGACCCAGGCCCGGCCGCCCAGAGCCAGGGTTTGTGCAGCCAGGACGGCAAGCCGCGGCGCGTTACCGCCAGGGGAAGGGCGCTCCCCCAGTGGCCACGAGTTAAAGGGGTACAAGCGGGGCTGGAGAACATCGGGGAGGAGGACAGCGCGGCCGGCTCCGAAGTCAGCGCTGGTCCCCCACGCGCCGTCCGAGGAAACCAGGCCTCCCAGGGAGGCGCGGAGCCAGGCAGCCGGGGGAACGGGAGGTGAGAGCAGGGAGCCGGCGGGATGCCGGGCACTCCCGCAGCAGCGGCCGGTCCGAGGGGCCGGAGAGGTTGGCCTGGGAGGGCGGCCTCCGGAGCGAAAACGGAAGCCCAGGAGCAGAGAACGAAGAGGAACCCCGAGACCGACCGGGAAGCCCTTACAGAATCACAGAAAGGAGAACGAGCCCGGCCTAGACCCAAACCGAAACCGTACAAGAAACAGTCGTTTAAACAAATTCTCCCCTCAGTTTTATCCAAACACAGTGATGCTTTTAAATGTGTATTTCTTT
>NW_006295062.1:1003063-1004762 GCF_000327345.1 Myotis davidii
AATCTCCTGGGACCCTAATCTGAGACCGGGATGGAGTGGGTGCCAGAGCAGGAAATAATCGGACCTAAGTGCCTAGTTAGAAGGGGAACCAGGGGTGGGATGGAGGTGGGGGGGGGGGCCTAAAAACTGCTGGTCCTTAATATTCCAGAAAAGGGAGACTATGCCTTAACCCAGGTCAGCGCCGCTCCCTATCCTTGCAAAGTCTCCTTAGGACTTGATACTGCGCTGGGAGAATATAATTACAATATAATATGATTAATATAATATAATAACAATGCAAACTTAAACGCGATTTGGTGTGACCTTGGCAAGACGACCCTGCACCTCACTTTTATTTTCTGTAAAATGGGATGATAATATCCAACTCAAAGGCTGAGTGACGTAAATTAAGCCAAATGGCTTGTAATGTTCGCAGTTGGCCCTCCGTAAGGAGTGGGGTTTTTTATTATTAATTTCAAATTTCTGGAAGTGTCATCTTCTGAATTGCCTCCAGTCTCATATGGACAAATCCGGCACCTGGGGTGCAGGGGTGAGGGGTACGGGGAGATCTGCGGAGAGGGCTGCAGGACTTGGTTTGTTTTCTTCAGCATCTACACTGCCTTCGGAGTGGACAACACTGAGACCGTTATGACGCCTCTCCCTCCAGCCCGAGGAGGCCAACAACAGCGGCAGAGCTTTATCCGCCAAGTTTCCCACTTTATCAGACGGCCCTTCGCTTCATCAGGCGGCAGGGCTGTGGGTCTTTCTGCCAGAATTGGTCGGTCTTTGTCAGGGCCCCAGTCCACCCTGCAGTGGCTGTGGCTGAATGTTAAATACTCCTGGGCGCCTCTCTTCTTGGACCCCTTCTACCTCGCCTGCGCCTGCGGGAGCCTCTGTCCCCTGTGCAGTGATTGCTGTTCCTGGGGTGCTGCAGGCCAGGTCTTCCTGTGGGGAGAGGGGAGTGCACCCCAGATGGCGCTGCCCCTGTCCGCTGTGCTGGCGTGGGGCGGGGGCTGGGAGGAATCTGCTGGTGGTTGATAGTCCCTAACAGCATGCTCTTCTGTTTATGCCCCATTCCCACCCTCCACATAAGGGGTGAGGAGGGAGCCTCCTTTACAGGGCACCCCCACCTCATTCTCCCAACCCCACCTCTCAACCCTACCCATTCCCATCCCCAAAAGCTAAGTCAGAACGGTTGGTGGGAACAGCTTTTCAGGATGATGTGCACCTGCGCATGCACACTGCAGCTCTGCTTTCCTGCAGACCCAGAGTCTTCCGTGGCTGTGGCCTGAAATCTCACCAAAGGTCCTCAAAACCACCCACCCCCATATCTGTGGGGAGAATGCCTGAACTCAGGGGCCCCCTCCACTCCAGAGTAGTACCTCAGTGAGGGAAGGCTGCATGTAGAAGCAAACTCCAGGATCAAATTATTATGGCCCACAACTTACCAAGCTCTATGAGAACTCCGTTTAAGAAGTTTGAGCTGTAGCCAGTTAGCTCAGTGGGTAGAGCCTCGGCCTGCAGACTGAAGCGCCCTAGGTTCAATTCCGGTCAAGGGCATGTACCTCAGTTGCAGGCTTAATCCTCAGCCCTGGTGGGCGCCTGAAAATAGAGGCAACCAATCCATGTGTCTTCTCTGTGTATTTATGCCCCTCCCATCCACTCTCTCTCTAAAAAAATCAATGAAAAAATATCCTCAGGTGAAGATTTTAAAAAAAAG
>NW_006295062.1:1004866-1009431 GCF_000327345.1 Myotis davidii
CTGGGAGGGCACAGGGTGCACTGAAGGAATGCAGATGGTTATAGTGTCATATCTCTGTCTGAACCCAGAGTAACTCAGATCAAGCCATCCCCCACCCCCACCCCTCCACCCTCCACCCCCAAACACACAATATCAAACCACTCACCTCAGCCCCAGTTCTCCTTGGTGGCCTCCATGGAAAGAAGGAAACAGACAATGCGTCCTGGGCCGTGGTAGCATGTCCTGTCCCTACATACTGGCTAGGAATGAAGCACACCAACCGGGGCCTGCAGGTGTGTCTTGGACGCCAATAGGTATATTCCTGGACCATGTATAAATGTGTGCCAGAAACTTCTGCCCAGGCAATGCCACTGTGCTTGCTGGGAGCACACCTCTGTATACTAGCACTATACGTCAGTCCATTTATATTTGTTTGTATTTGTGTACATGTGCACATAGTTTATGTGAGTGCTTATGTACACATGGTTGAGTTGATGTTTGTGCACTTAGATGTGTGGAAGTGTGTGGATGTGGCTGTGTGTGCACTGACACTATACAGTCAGAGTCACACTGGGGAGAGCACAGGACTTGGGAAACCTGGGGATTTTGCTTTTCACTTGCTATGTACTCTTGTTTTTAATCCACACCTGAGGACATGCTTTTATTGATTTCAGCGAGAGAGGAAGGGAGAGGAAAGAGGGAGAGAGAAACATCCTGTACTCACCCTGACCAGGGATCAGGGATCGAACCTGCAACCGGGTATGTGCTCCTATTGGCATTCGAAACCTCCACCTTCGGGTGTATGGGACAACCTCCGGTCAACTGAGCCACAATGGCCAGGGCTCACTTACTGTGTACTTTTGAGTGAGGCACTTTCCCTCTCAGGATCACCCTCCTCCCCACCCCCAGTAAAATAAAACTTTTTTTATTTAAGAATCCCGGAGGATCCGCTCCAACAATGGGAGTGCATTTAACGACTGGCCTAAAGCAGCCCTGCCCCTTTCCACAAGCGGCACCAAGAGTACTCTCTCACCTGAGCTCAAAGTAAGAGAGGAGACCCAGGTCTGTGGTGGGGGTGACCAGGATGGAGCCATACTCGGCCCCTCCCCCAGGTGTAGTGAACATGATCTCTAAGGTGAACCTATGGTGACATCAGAGTAGATGGGCCCTAGGAAATGAGACAAAACTAGGGAGAACTGCTGCGGGCCTCCCTGCTGCTCCCCCTCCCCAGGTCTGTGCCTGGTGGGAGAGAGAATGGGGGCTGCCTGTATGGTCAGGGGAATGGCTATTCCCCATATGGAAAGAAAAAACAAGGTTGACTGTTGAAGGAACTGATGGGCACCCAAGAAGCCACAGCAGACTCCTTCTCCCAGGGCAAGGAGTCTGACAGGGCCTCTCTGACCCTGGCATTGGCCTTGGGCTCTAGGAGTCAGCTAAAGCTCACCCTTGGCCTGCGCTAGGCCTGTTTTACTGAGGGCATTGTGGTGGGAACAGGGGGTCTGGAGTACAATGACCTTCCTGGTGATGGCATCTCTGGAAACCCTGTCCCAGGTGATAAGGCTGTGGAGGCCAGGTAGGGGCAGTCTAGTGGGTCACACTTTCTCTATGCCCAGGGCAGCCCAGCCCAAGGGGCCAGAGAACTGGGCACACACACCCACAAACACCAAACAGCCACACACCCAAAACACACACTTCCACCTCCCAACCCTAAATAAATACACTCAATACCACCCCTATACAAATGCCCACACGCATATAAGCTCACACAGAAACACAAGGCAGCCCCACACACCTAAATAGCCTTTCCACACCCACCTGCAGCCTCATCTCCTGGACCCTACCAAAGAAAAAGGGTTTTCAAGAGAAAAACAAAGACCTTTGGCCTCATAAAGAGCCAGGGATGCCAGGGATCAATACTGTTTAGACTCAGCTAGTGTGTATTTTCTCCTGGGCTGAGAAAGATTTAAGTTTATGGTTCAATTCAATCTTTAAAAAAAAAAAAAAGTAGAAAATGAGGAAGTTGGGATATCACACTCCAGTATTTATTTCTATGCAGCCCCAGACTTTAAATACACAGGCGGCTCACTAAGCCAGCCTCATAAATCAGAGCTATCAATGTCTGTTTATGGTTATTACTACTTTCTTTTTTAAGAGGGGGTGCAAGAAAGAGGTCTGACCAGAGTCCTCCTCTGCTCGCCTCCACCCCAATCAGAAAGAAGGCAAATGGGCTGGGAGAGGAAGGGAAGATGGGGAAGTCACGCTGGACGATTGACTTCAGGGTCTTGGCCAGATTCCTGAGGTAAAGGCAGGAGTACGGAGGAGTATGTAACGTAGAGAAAGACATAGCCGCAGAGGAGGCATGGACCAATTGTTTAAGTCTTGAGAACTTCAGTTTCCTCTACCGAACAAGGAAGAAAATTCTCTTTGCTCATAGTGATTGAAAGAGAAAAGGAGAAATTGGGGAAGAAATCAAATTACATAATAATGACACATCTCAGTACTTTACTAATACAATCATGGGACAGGGTCACCACCTCCTCTGTCTTCCTCAGGGTTAAGGGCAAGAGCTCTTGGCTTTGATCTCTCTCAGAAGAGGTGAAGAGGAGCCCTAAGGAACAGATGCCTCCTAGGATTGCTGCTTACGTTCATCCCTGCTCCAGCCTCTGGACCTGGTGGCCTTGAGGGGCTCAGGCACCCTCAGGGGCCACAGTGGGGGAGGGAGAAGGAAGGGTAGCTCAGTGTATACACTAGCTGAGCCTACAGTAGGCACTCAGAACAGTAAGGATCTCTGTGGAGCTGGGCACCTCCTAACATTGGATCTGGACATGACCAGGAAACTTCTTAATGTTCTGAGCTGTCTGGATTCCAAAAGGAGTGCCCTGGGCCCCAGGTCTGAGACCCTGTCACCTGAAGGCCTGAAGAGAGTGAAGATTCCAGGCTCCCCTCTCCCCCAAGGAAAATAAAATATGTACTTCCAGCCACCAGAAAACCTCTCACCTGAGCCCACCCAAAGAAGGCCCATCTCACTGCTCCCAACTCTTCACACAAGGATTGGGTGTGAAAGGGATAGAAGGAAGAGATTAACTGCAATACTTGGGAGCCTATGGCAATGTCAAATGCGCTCTCCAACTCCAGGCCCCCAAACACCTAGCCCTCAAGCCTGGAGCAGCAACCAGCAGGGTTCCTAGGCTTTCTGGACCTGGAGCCTAGCTCTGTCACTTCCCCAGACATAGGCCTCAGTCAGGGGGAATTTATAAAGAGGCAACATGACTGGCCATTCTCGCTTCTCCCAAAATCAGTCCTGCAAAAACAACAGGAAAGAAACCCAAAGGAAGTATATAGAAACAGAGTTACCATGCACGCTCGCATGCACACACACACACACACACACACGCACACAGAAACAGAGTTACCATGCACGCTCGCATGCGCATGCACACACACACACACACACACACACACACATTCTGGTGTGTAACACAAATGAGCACATGAGTACACACTGTAAGCTGCTCAGACATCCAAGTGTGCATCTAATTACAGAGAAATGAACACCCAGGTGCACGACACAGGTGTAGAGGTACACAAAACCAGGTAGGTACTCATGCACATGGTCACATGTGCACACAGGTTTTCAGGGACACCTCCATATCTAGCCACGCACGCACGTACAGGTACACACATGCATATTGCAGAAGAAAGGGGAAGGGGGGAGGGCAGAATTTACTATTTTAAAAATCCTAAACAAAAGGGAGATGATACCTCCTACAGAGGGCCCTCCCCTTCCCACTCCTAGCCCCTGAATGCCAGGGTCCCAGGGCCTGCCCAGGAAGGATATGCCCTAGGGTCAGGGGCAAAAATCTAGACACTTCGCTCTGGGAAGTCCAGGCGTCTAAGGGTCCGGGAGCTTGTGTTTGAGCCCTCACCGTCAGGAAACAAGCAGGACTTGGTTGGGAATTCTGAAAAAGCCGCCCCTCCATCACCCTCCTCAGGTTTGGGGTGGAGTGAGACAGGCCTTGCCCACATCCTCCTTGATCGGGGCCCTGTAACCCCAGCAGCAGGACCCAGCGGCGGCCACTTTGCATAGCTTCCCAGGACCCAGGCCTCTTCCCCTCGGTGTGCTGGACAGGAGGGCTGAGCCCTAGGAGGCTCCTGGCGGCTCTCTCCCTGCAGCGGGGTGGAAGGAATCCCTCCTCTAAACGAACAGCAGCGAAGCCCAGGCGGCAGAGGCCGGGCGAGCGCCTCGCACTAGTGGGCTGCCCAGGACCGGAGGCAGCCCCTCGCCTTTGCCCTGCCCCGGAAAGGCCTGCTCATGGAGGAAAAAACCTCGAACCCTGGAGCAAATCCCGCACCAGAACAAACATTAAAAGGCAATGTGCCGGCCGGAGCTAGAAGCAGGTTGAACAGGAGGAGGCCGCTGCGGAGACCGTGGCCCAGCGCAGGAGCAGCCCGACAGCCGACAGCCAGCCAGACGGCCAGACGGTGCTTCCAAAGCCCGGCTCAGGGTTTCCGGCCTTCGGGCTCCTTTGAACGCAATCGGAAACCCTGCGAGTCCGGCCAGACTCTCCAGACCCGGGTCGGTCCCC
>NW_006295062.1:1010108-1010850 GCF_000327345.1 Myotis davidii
CGCGGGTCGCTAGGCCCTGCCCCGGCACCCAGGCCTTCCCCAGACCGAAAAGAGGGGGCCGCCGGCGCGCATGAGCACAGTGTACACTTTATTTCAGACTACAGGTTTCTGAACATAATAAAATCTTTGGCTTGTAGCGGCGGTTCAGTCTCGCAGTCTGTGGGGTCGTATTTCTCAACAAGTCTCCAGAAAACGAAAGGGAGGCAGGACAGACAGAGCAACAGAAAGGGGCTAGGGAGGCCGGGGAGAGCGAGGAGCAGACACGCGAGGGAACACACTCTCACGCACACAAAGAAAAGTCCCAGAGAAACGAGGGCCAGCGATGCGGGGCGGGAGGCACCGGAGAAGCGTTAACATCAAAAGAGAAAGGCAATGAAAACGAAACTGGGCCGGGGCAGCTGGGGCGGTGGAGGTGGGGGATAAAATAATAATTATTATAATAATTATAACAATAATAATAAAGGAGATTAATAAAAAGTCCAGCAAATAGAGATCGCTACACATCTTTCTTTTCCTTACCTGAAATTAAATATATACAAGGTCGTAAGCGGTTTGGCTAGATAGAGCTTTAAGGAGTTTGCAGTTACGTCCCTTATACTGTTTATAGAGAATAGATCTTATTTTTCGATAGCACCTGTCCGAGTCTCTCTTCCTTTTTAAAAAACGTTGCCTTCGAGCGTGACTCTCCATTCTAGGGAACCCTCTCTCTTTCCGCTGTTGCTCCCTCTCTCTTTTGCGCAGA
>NW_006295062.1:1015474-1019248 GCF_000327345.1 Myotis davidii
GAGCAAGGTGAATGAGAACTGCTGAGCTAGATTTGGTTGTCAGCCATTTGGGTTTGGCTCAAATGTGACAGATAATCATGCAATTTTTAAGTCACAGGTGACTCAGGCCATCCAAGCTATCCCTCACTCAATATGGTGGCTTTTGTTGACCAGGGGCCAACACTACAGCTCCCTTGGCATCGACAAGAGAGCTGACACAACAACTCCAGCTTTTAGATAAAGGAACACTCGTGCACTGCTGGTGCGGATGCAGACTGGTGCATCCACTATGGAAGACAGTATGGAGTTTCCTCAAAAAACTACAAATGGAACTCCCATTTGACCCTGTGATCCCACTTGTAGGAATATATCCCAAGAAACCAGAAACACCAATCAGAAAGGATAAGTCTTTGTCCTGGACCGTGGTGGTGGAGTGGTTGTACAGTCCCTGCGCCATGAGGTGCAGTGCCAGGCCGTTCTTGATGCCGGTGGCTTTCCGTCTTTGTCCTGGACCGTGGTGGTGGAGTGGTTGTACAGTCCCTGCGCCATGAGGTGCAGTGCCAGGCCGTTCTTGATGCCGGTGGCTTTCTTGATCTTGGCGCGCTTGTTCTGGAACCAGATCTTGATCTGGGACTCGTTGAGACTGAGCTCCTGGGCCAGGGTCTGCCGCCGCTGCTCCGTGATGTAGCGTTTCGCCTGGAACTCCGCCTTGAGTCTCTGCAGGAGCTGGATCGCG
Organism: Myotis davidii; assembly: GCF_000327345.1. Lineage (NCBI taxonomy): Eukaryota > Metazoa > Chordata > Mammalia > Chiroptera > Vespertilionidae > Myotis > Myotis davidii. The sequence continues at coordinate 1,016,190 of NW_006295062.1, forward strand.
CCCCGCGCTTCCGCGGCGATAGCGGAGACCCTGCCGTGCCCCGGGCCCCGGCTCCCTCCCGGCAGCGGCTAAAGGTCCCCTGCATCCATCAGCGAGCCGCTGGGGTCTCCTGGTTCCTTTCTCCGGGGCCAGAAAGGCACGGAGAAAAACTGGCCGAGGCTGTCTGTGTAGCCCACACCCCAATTCAGAACAGGAGAGCCTAATGACAGGCTTAAATCACAGACTCCAAGATGGAGAGAGATTTGGAGCCCCATCCTGCCCAGGCCAAAGTTGGAGGTCAGGGGCCTGCTGCCTCCACAGCCCTGAAATAAAATGAGGTTCAAGGCTGGGGCAGTGAAGACACTAGGGCAGGACTGTCCTGCGGGAATTGTCAGTCTCCCTCCTCAAGAAGCACAACTACACCCGCACCTCCAAGAAGACCCCATCTGCTGCGGTTATTTACCAGAAAACAAGGAGATAGGCAAGGGCTGTGAGAGGCTTAACTGGTTTCCAAGTATTCAGTGTCTGTTCTGTCTACTCTTCCTTTCTCTGCTTCCCCACCTTGGCCTAAAGAAGGCCTGTACAGGGAGATCACTCCCTTCTCTAAAGCGGGAGATGAGGCCTTCATCCAGTAGCAGCCTTACCCACATGCCCCCTGGGCTCTCCGTTATGCCCCTTGGATAGTGCCAGGAAGAAAGAGAGGGCCCTCCCCAGCTGCAGGGGCAGCGTCCCCTTTTCTCTTTTGAACACATCGGCTGCAGTGTCAGGATTGAAAACTTCTGAATAACAAAAACAAATCAGATCTGCTTTCTTTGCCCACCTATGCCATTTGCAAGGAGACTACATCCTTCCTGCCGCCTGTATGAGCAAAATAGGGGCAGAGGAACACAGAGAGGGGAGCAGTCGCAACAAAAAACGCGTGCTTTGCCCCTGAGATGGATATGGAAGGAGGCCATATCCATCTCCCTCCAAACCTGGTCTGGGAAGAGGGTGCCATGGACTCAGCCTGGAGAGAGGAGCGAGGCAGCCCATGAATCTGCACCTCTGTCCATCAGCCTCCGTGCCCAAGTCTGCTGGCATCTACTGCGTGGCCCCTGTCTTGGTTATGGGAGCTTACTGAGCCCAGTGAAGACCCTGACAGGCCCGTTAACCTCTAAAACTGTCTGGAAAGAAGGGTCTTCACCGGTGTCTCCAAACCTAGCGACAAAGGGATAAGCAGCAGCGGGCTCCTGGGCAGGCCAAGGCCTGGAGTCGCCAGCTACCCTGTGACAAGAGTCTAGGCCTGGCCAACCACAGAGACTCAAGTGGCTTAAGGTTCATCTCCCTCAACTGTCCACGCAGGAGCAGGAGCCAGTACCCTGCCTCCTTGTCCCCTAAGAGGGACCGAGGCCAAGAACAAAGATGAGGCCCACTACCCAGCAGGGTGAGAGAGGAGTGGGAGGCAGGCCGGGCAGGAGGAAGGCCTTGATTTAGATTAGTAATTCTCAGAGCAGGCAGGGATGGCCCAGGAAATGTGGGCATCCCAGAAAGGCCACACTGTGTTGTGCGTCCAGGACATTGTTAGTGTAGTGTGTGCCTGTGTGTGTGCCTGTGCCTGTGTGTGTGTGTGTGTGTGCAGAGGCACAGACACTTGTAATAAAATCGTAGCCATTTGGCCAGCCCGAGCTGTAGGGCCTGACAGCTCAATCACTCTATCCATCAGGCGAGTCAATCAAAGCAGCTTTTCGGAGGTTCAGGGAGCCCAACGTGTCAATAACCAGGCTGAGATGGCAGGGGCTGATAGCACGCATCGATCCGCGCTTGGCCAGCACTGGCCATTGCAGCGGGAGTAGAGCGGCGTATGGCTATGCTTTGCCCAGCTGCCTGCCGCCCGGGTGCCCTAACCCAATCCCAGGCCAGAGCCCCTGCCGGCCACACGGGCACTGTGAGCCAGAGAGGCAGGCCTGCCTTAGCTTCCTCTCCTGGGCCTATTGGCCGCAGTCTCCTCTCCTAGGACAGATCTTGGCCTTGGATCCTCCAAGCGCAAGGTATACGAGGAAAAGGGGCCAAAGGAAAGTAAAAAAAAATAAAATAAAAAGTGCGGGGACTAGGCTGGCGGAAGTCTGCTAACCCGCAGATGTGCTTTGCGGTGGGAAGGAGTTGATACGAAGGAGTTAAGCAAGGAAGATGTGCAAGCCGACGTGGAGAAGCTGTGGAGGCCTCCTCTAAGTCCTGGCTTTCTGGCCTGAGCCCGACTGTCCTCCCCTCTCCCACTGTCTGTCTGTCAGCATCAGCTCCGGGGAACCAGGAGCCAGTGGCTCTTGTCACGCGCCGTTTTGTCTACTGCCGTTCCCTGGCTTCTACCCACCCGGGTTGGATTCTCTTCGCTACCCGGCCTGGGGAAGGACAGCGATCAGACGCTTTTCTCTTTTCCTGTGCGTCCTCAAATCTGTCCCTATGTAAATGCACGCTATGCAGAAACCATCACGACGGTGTTTGTGTCTGTAAGAACACCCAGGGGAAGGTTATTTCTCTAGTCAAAGCCTTGCTGGATTTCGGCCTCTGCAGGACCACGCTGGCGGGATTGCAGACCCCAATCATTAGGTCCACCTTCCCGCCGGCTCTAAATACCTTTTTTTCTGGAAGGAAAATCAATGACTGTGTCTTTCCTGATAATAATAATAAAGGCAAAAACACAAAGAAGACCCCAGAGGCTCGGAGTTCAAAATCGAAGGATGGAGACTCGAGCTTCCAGTGCTGTAGCCTCCGCAGAAACCAGGAGCGCAAAACTGGGTGCACACTCGGTGGTGCCTGGGTCCAGAGGTGGGAAACAGGCAGCAGGCGTGAGAGAGGAGAGCGCCCGAGGCCGGGATTGCTCTCCCCAACGCCGCGGCTAAGAGTCCTGGTGCATCCGCGGGGCTGGAAGGCAAGGCGCAGCCCGGGGCTGGGTACTCACCGGAGGACGGACGATCGGAGTAGCGTGTGCAGTAGACCCAAGCGGGCCACACGAGAGGCTGCTGCGAGTCCGTTTTGACCACAGGCCCACCGTTGGCTGCGCCCATAAGCAGGATGGCTGGGTTGCCGTGCTCCGGGTACTTGGC
>NW_006295062.1:1019880-1020572 GCF_000327345.1 Myotis davidii
CCACCCCACTTCCCCAGCGGCCCGTGGGGGTGCGCGGAGGAAGGAGGCCCGAGAAGCCTCCGCGAAGGCACAGGGCGGGTGCAGGAGAGAAAAAGCCCAGGCGCCCGGCCTGGATCTCTCGGTCTTACCGAGCAGATGATCTCGCTGTCTCTACCTCTCCCTAATTTGTAGACATCCAGATATGGAGACACTTGGCTATTTCTCTTTTCTTTCTGCAACCAGATTAAACGACTTGTTTTAAATGGGGAGTAAGCCACGGCCAAAAAAGAAAAAAAAAAGGCAAGAAAGGAAAAAAGAAAGCAAGAAAAAAATTTTAAAAGCTCCAAGATTTTGTTTTTTCTTAAAGGGAAAAAAATAGTCTTTAAAGTCTAGCCATCTTCCTAGGCAGTGGTGAGGGGTTTGACTCCCCGAGTGTCACGCTCAGCTGTGCCCAAAGCGCGAGGCTGGCAGCGCCTTTAATCGCCTTTGCTTTTTTTGCAGGGAGAGCGCGTCTCCGCCAGCGCCGGGCTGCCTTTTTTTTTTTTTTCTTCAAATCTCTGACAGCTCGGATCTTTGCACAAACTCTCTCGCTTAAAAAAAAAAATCACCCAGGCACACTTTTTGCCTTCAAACCGGAAGCACGTGAGTCAGGGCCGCACGTGTGCGGGGCCAATGGCGAGCCAGGACTCGCGCTGACACCCGGGCCTCGGCCC
>NW_006295062.1:1020592-1024612 GCF_000327345.1 Myotis davidii
GCGCGGGCCCGGCCTCCGGCCAGCCCTCCCCAACCCACACCCCAGCCCCTCCTCCCATTCAGGCCAGGACCTAAGAAGGGGCAAAGGAGACCCAGGAGAGGTAGATCTCGGGGTAGGCAAATAGAGAAGTAACTCTGTAAACAACTTGTTGGAAAAATGCAGGGTTATGGGTGTGTGCGCGCCGGCTGCAGGGTCAGGAGGCCGCGGCCTCTGCGCTTTTGTACCCACATGCTTAAGGAACTCAGCCTTGTATTTTCTCGTTTTCTTCTTGCTGTTATGAAGGTGAAAGTTGCCATTGTCCGTGTGTGTAGTGAGAGGGAGGGGTAAAACCAGGAGGGTCGGAGATGTGAAATAGACCTAGAGTTGGATACTTTCAGAGAAGCAGTTTATTTTTCACAAATCGCAAGCCCGGGGGCCAGCTGCGCCTCTCCAGAACCGTCTGTTTGTAGGTTTGCAGTCCATGCCAGTCGGTTGCACTGGGTGTCCTTTCCGGGGTATCCACACCCATGCCCTTTCTTGTCCCGACCTTCTGCAAGCCCCAGGAGGCGTCCTGGCGCCATTAAGCCCGCCCCGAGGGCGCGAGAGAGCCCCACCGCCGGCGGGCCAGCGCCTATTCCTTCCCGGGCCACCGTAGTCTAAACCTTCCCGTCAGCATAGAGTTACCCTGGCCAGGCCCCTGGGCCAAGCAAGTCAGGGTGCGGATGCGCCCAAGGCTCCGGCTTTTGGGTACAAGTCAAACTCCGTGTTAAATTTCCCTGCAAAGTGAAATCAGGCAAATACAAGTACTGTCCCCCAGTATTTGCCCTCGCCAGCTGACGCCGTGGACAGCCGGTGCACCCCAGTTGCCCAGATTTTCTGAGGTTACTCCCCATTCCCTGGAGGCCTCTGGCACTAGCCCCGTGTTCTTCTTTGGGGGATGGCGGGGTCCCGCTTCTCCCGGTCTCACGGAGATCGGCCCGCAGCCCGCTAGGCTCATCTTCTCTGTTTTCCCATCGCCCGGGCTGGGGGGCGGGAAAGGGGGGTGATGTGAGGTGCTGGGCACTGGCGGGACTTGTCGGCTGAGGGGGTTGGGAAGACGAGGGTCCGACTGTGTATGTGATAAAACCCGCTCCGGAGGGTGGCGGCTAGACAGGCTCGGGCAGCTGAGGCCTTGGCGGGGATGTCATCTTGGATCCCAGGAGAACCTGGTGCCCTGACCTCCATCCTCAACTGTGATGGCGGAGAAAGTATCTTTTTGGGGATATTACCTAATGGGAACATACAGAACAATCTCCCTGGCTCAGAAGTCACAAGGGTTAGGAGGAAAATAAGAGGGAAATACACAACCAGCCGAGCCAGCGCAGTAGCCGAAGTTTCTCGGAGGGCCTGGTGGGGCGGACAGCCTTCGCTCAGCCGAGGGTCCTCGTAACCCGTAACCCGGCTCTGGAGTTTCTAGACCTGCCCCCGGGGCCGAGGCAGCGAGAGCCACTTTCCGAGCCCTGCGCTGAGCAGACCAGCCCCGCTCCCCTCAACCCTCCCTAGCGGCACCCTAACCCCACCTCGAGGTCTTCGGATCCTCTTCAGTTCTACACCCAAGGGCTCCCCGAAATCTCTCGGTGCCCCCACCCCTTCTCTCCGAAATGGGGTTGGGATTTTATTTATATTTAAGTTCGCAAAATTGAAATCTTTATCCCGCAAGCGAGCGTGGGTACTTAATTAAATTCTAATTAGGACACTATCAATATCCTATTTAGCCGCGTAGCTTTTGTGCTCCGCGGTCCCTTTCAGCGCCGTAAATAGGGTCTCGACGCCTTATCTCGCCTGCAGGAGACGCCTCGAGAAGGGCTGCGGAAGATAATTTATAGGTTTTAATTACTCTTCATTCCGCCTGATCAGCTTGGCGTTCATCACAGGCCTGTGAATAAAACCCTGGTCAAAAGCTCTGTCACATCGCGCTGGCAAGACGCTTAATCAAAGTGAGCGGCCCCGCGCGCCGCGCCGCCCGGCTCCTCCACGTAATTTCCAGCCAGCTGATAAAGCCAGCTGAATAATGCGGCGGCCCTTTGGAGACACCATTTACAGAAATGACTTTATTGACGGCTTAACGTCGGTAATTCATTTTACCTTTCATGTAGTGGAGCCCGGATTTGTTACAGTAATGGGATGATAAATGCACCCGCGGCCCACGAGCTCCGGCTGGATTAGGAGGTGCGCTGCGCGCTGGCTGGTCCCCCCACCTCCCCCAGGCCGGGAGAATGAATAGACTATTGGAACTCGGTGTTCAGGGGTTGGTGTCCTGGCAAGCCCGAGTGAGGCGCGAGTGCTCAAAGTGAGCAGAGGTTGGCGGAGATGGGTGTGTGAGGGACCCGGATGAGTCGGAGGGAGCCCAAGACTAGCCTGTGGTGAGGAAGTACCAGCAGGGGAGTTGTGTGTACAACTATGTGGGTGAAGGGACTGGGTGTGTGTGGAGCGATGTGTGCGCAGTCCTTTTAGGGGTACCGTTTCTGTCTTTGGAAATTAAGGAACTTCTTCCAATTTGATAGATGTCCAGGTGGGGGTGGCAGGGAGGTTGGCTGACCGGAAGCAGTGGGGTGATCTACCAGGAATGGAATGGAGCCCCTTTTTCCGGAAGCCCTCTGGTCTGGGGCTAAAGGCATGGGAGTTTGGGGACACCCAGTGCCCATTTCTATTGCCTGAAGTTCTGGGCTGTGCAGTTCCCCTGGAGCAAGAGGCCCCACAGATGGCCACTGACCTAGCCATGTCTCTGCAATAAATTGATTGTCCCCAAGTTCCACTTCCATACCCAGCCCACATAAAAGTGGAGAATGACAATGAAGAAAACGATTTTGTTTTATTTTAAATGCCAAAGGGGGAGCAAAAAACCCCAAACACCCCCTATGATTTCTTTCTTCATTTGAAGGCCCATGGGGGCCCGAAGGGGCTTTCAGTAGTGGCGGGTGGGGTAAGCAGGACAAGAACAGATCACAAGTCTCTCCCATTCCCAGACTTCCTCCATTCTCTGCGCCTAACCAGGGGTTCCACGAGGAAGGGGCACCTGGCCAACCAGACACGGAGCGTGTGTTTGGATGTTTGAGGGCACTCAGAAGTTTGGGGATCATGCAGTAGGAAGACGGGTGAATGCTTCTCAAGGTGAAGGCTGAGAAATGGCACCTTTGTTTCAGCCCTTGCCCAATCTTGCCAAAACCACTTACCAATGTCTAGAATGGCCTGAGGCCATGGGGGGCCAGAGCCTGCATTTGTTTCTTTTGCTTTCTATATGTGGGGACCACAGAGAGGTAAGGGTCTGTAGAAGCATTCTTTGTGTGTATTTGTGTGCCTGGCAGAAGGCTGGTATATGTAGACATGAGTGTGTACACCCAGTCTTCCCCACCGCAGCTGAGCGCAGAGCACTGTGTTTGCTAAGAGTTTCTGTGTGTGCTGCTTGGAAAGGAGAAACCGGCCACCAGCCTGCATTGCCACATACTTTTGGATTTCGTTTAGGCAGACACGAATGTCCTGGTCCTGCCTGCTCCCACCTATCTTCTGAGGATGGGTGTGAAGAGGGGCATTGTGAAAACACCTCCCAGCCTCTCCAGGCGTGTGCGCGAAGGGCCGAGAGTGTGAGCGTGTGCATGCACACGGTGGTAATCGCATTTCGAGTGCAGATCAGATGGCGGTGGGGCCTCGGTGGTGCGGGACATGAATGAGTTGTCGCAACACAATAGCGCGCAGCCTTCCTGCGGGGACTGGGTGACCAGCGGTTTTGTTGGGAGTGAATGCGAGGAGATTTCTACTACAAGTGCCGCGGTATTATTATGAGGCGGAAGGTCAGACTATACATCGCAGGTCCCCAAAGCCTATAGACCTTGGGAAATGTGAGTCCTCGAGCCACGTCATTATACCTGACAGTCCTTTCAATAGACTAATTCAATTAGCGCTGGGGTTTCGGTCTTCATTTGGAGGCTATCATAGTGTGGGGGGTGGCTGGGTGCAGGGGATTCGTTGAGCAGTGGTTAGGGATCCTAAGCCATTCTGCCTGAG
>NW_006295062.1:1024674-1025243 GCF_000327345.1 Myotis davidii
GGAGTCTTAGGGGGGGTGGGGGTGGTGTGGGAGGCAAACCATGGAAAATAAAATACTCTGATGACTCTGGAAATTGGGGGCAGCTTTGTTTGTAGATGGCCCAGAAGACTTGGGTGGGGGAGGGAGGGAGGATTTCTTTTATTCTGCTCACATGAAATCCTCCTATAAATAAATATCCAGGTTGCTAGAAAGCCCCCCAAAAACCTGCTAGTGGAGATTGTCACCTCTGGGGTTGCAACATTTGGGTTTCTGCTCCCAGATCCTGCCTTCTCTCAGGCCCTCTCCCCAACCGCCTCCCCCCCCCACACACACACCCTCGCCCCAGAGAGGGAGCAGTTCGTAGCACATATCTTTTTTGTTCTAGAAACAGTGTGGGGTTTTCTTTCATTTTTACGCTAATGCCTGGACAAGCGAAGATAATCTAGTCCTTTTTCCTCTTGACTATGGGAAAGCGGGGGAACATTTCGGTGATTTCTGTAAATCACACCTGGTGATCGGGATTCGAGAGGGCTCGGGGCCCAGGTTTCTATCGGAGCCCTGCGGACCGCAGCGCCGGTCGCAGGTCACAC
>NW_006295062.1:1025363-1031109 GCF_000327345.1 Myotis davidii
GCTGCAGGGGAGCGAGACCCAAGGTCCCTGGGCTGCGGGGCACCCAGCGTTACCTTCTCTGCGTCCGCGAGCCCCCCTGGAGCTGACCCCGCAGCGAGCCAGGCCCCTGAAGCGGAGTGTGTCAGAGCTCGCGGCTCCCAAAAGCCAAGCAAGGACACACACACATTCCCAAATCCATTTCGTCACTTTAATCAAACAACCCGCTTTCCCCTTAAATTGCATCGCACCCAAAGCACGGACCTGAAAGCCTCCCGTTCGTTCATTCTCCCCCGACACCCAGCCCCCAAACCCGGAGGACATGCAGCGTCTGCGCTCGAATTTTCTTCTCTCCTTCATTTTGCTTTTCGCCCTCTCTGGCCCCCTCCTCCTCCCCAGAAGGTGCCCGGAGGCAGGTGCCCTCAGACCGAAGGCGCCCCTGGCACACCCCTGTCCCCACCTGTCCGGTGGCGGCTCCCGCCCGGTCCGGCTGGCCGCGGCTGGAGGGGCGGGCGCGGCTTCCGGGTCTGCTCCCCCCTCAGCTCATTCCGGCTCCCTAGGAGGTCCGGACCCAACTACTAAGTTGGGGACACACAGCAATGACTCTAGAAAAGGAGGAGAAGACACAGTATCCAAGTCCTTGGCCAGAGAAGCGCCCCTGCGGCTCCCAAACCGCGTCCTTTGCCGGCCCGAGGGTGACTGTCCTCCCCGGTCCGCAGGGCGAGGGCTGCCCGAGCGCCTCTCCCGCGACCTGGGCAAAGCCAACACGCGTCCGCTCTCCCAGCTCCCGGCGCTCTGGCTCCCTGCAGGCGCCCGCCACCTCCCTCTCCTCGGGCCCCAGAGCCCGAGCCAGACCTCGCCCCCCATTTCGTCCGCGGGGGTGCAGCCTCCGGACCCCCTTCCAGGGGAGGATGCAGGAAAAGCTCTGGGTTCCAGGCGCGGTGGGCGCAGCGAAGGGCTGGCGGGGAGGGAAAAGTTAGTCCCGAGTGGAGATGGCGCGGGGGCAAGGGGCGTCTCACCAACCTCAGAGTGGTGAGAGTTCGAGGGGCGAAAACCCCAGTGCGTCCCTCCCCCCAACCCTCCTTCTGCCTCGGAGCGGATCCGCGAGGGTGCATTGGGATGAAGAAGTCCCTGCAAGATCCGGGCCTCCCGCCCCGGCCCTGTCCGCCTGCTTTGGCAGAAGCAGAACCTGCGGTGGGAGACTGGTGAGCGGCCGCCCGCACGGGTTTTTGTACCCGACTGAGTGTGAGAGGCTCCAGGGGAGTTCGCAGGCATGTGTGTGCCGGACAGCGCACAGAAAGATCGTGTGCCTTTTGTGTGTGTCCCTCTCATTCTCCTGCGGTTGCACGGTGCCCAAGTGTGCAAATGTTGTGCCTGGGCTCTGCGCTGGTGGAGGTTCCCGGCGGGGGTACCTGTGTACAGTCCCCGTGGGTGTGGCTGTCCCCAGCTGGGAACCTGAGAGCAGCTCCCTCTGACCCAGACTTTGGAAGTGAGGTGTGAGAAGTACCTAGACCAGAGGGCTCTACCCTAAACCCACCGCTCACTCCCACCCTGTCCTCACTCCCCCACCCGCATCACTGAATTATGAAAGGATGTAGGAGGCAGTTGTTCAAACCTGATTGAAAACCACCACTGGTTTTCTGCTCTCCACCTGTGCAATCTCCAAGCCTTAAACCTGACTGAGGGCAGGGTGGGCAACACGTGGTGAGGTCAAGATCAAAGGGACCTTTGGGAACCCATCGACCAAAAGCCCACTGCACAGATGAGGCAACTGGGACCCAGAGAGGGGACTGGGTCAGGGTCCCACTGGCCTCAGGGCTCCCCAAACCAGGCCCAAGTCCCAGGTGGGAGCTCAGGGGGTGGCGTTTCCTCCCCCAGATCCCAACCCCATCCCATGCACCTCCAAGTAACATCCACTCCCTTCCTTGTGTGTGTGTGCTAGGGTGGGAGGGGCTGAGGCAGGGTATCCAGGGGTTGGGAAAGTCCTGGGAGAAGAGGGGAGACCATCCTTCCTCTTGTTGGATTCCACTGGAGGCTTAATGGTTCCTGATACCCCGCCCCCCGCCCCAAGGGGTTAGCTGCTTCTTCTCCGCCCCCACTCGCCTCAGAACTTTCCAGGCCTGAACGGTAGTCAGGGGGGAGGTTGGCGGGGAGGCTGGCCTCACTTCTCACGGGGTAGGGTAGGGTGGTGGGCGCCTGGTGGATGCCGACTCCCAAGCCGGTCCAGGCACTCACTCCCTCTCCAGCCCGCCAGGAGGCCTGCCCAAAACTGTTATGCAAAGGGGTCCGGGGTGTGACCTGCCAGCCAGATATTAGAGCAGAAGACAATAAGGGACGAGCAGATTAAGAAACCCATGTCGCAGACAACTATCGCAATGAAAAAAGACCCCTCTGGCCCTATTCTCCCCTCCCCCCACCATATATGAAAGAAAAAAAATAGGGGGTAGGACGGGGGCTGGGGCTGGTGGCAGAAAAAGGCAGCATTCCATCACGCGTGAATGAGCGGGTGTGCGGACGTATTTACTGAGGGGGGATAGCGCCCCATAGGGGTGCCTCCAGTGGGGCCTGGTGTTTTCTCCGGCCAAACCGGCAGAGCCCTGCTCTCTGAACCCAATATTCATTGACCCTTAAAAGATAGAGTGTGAGGCCCCTCTGAGTCAGAGGGCAAGAATCAGAGTTCTAGGGTCCTTTTCCCCCCAACCATTCAGTACCCAGCCTGAGCCCCCACGCTGCACCCCTTCCTGCCCCCCCTTTTTTGCTGGAGAGGAACTCCGGGTGAGCGGTTCTAGCAGGGAGTGGGGTCCCCTGGGCGCTGCGGATCCTGGCAGGGTTTTCCTGTGAGAAACGCGCCACCTGTCGGTGTATCGGAGAATTGTACTTGCGTGGTTCTCTAAGGTCCGCCAGGCTGCGGGGAGAGGGGAGTGGGAACATTCCGCCTCTGTCCTGACAGCTGTCCTGGCAGGGGAGGGACGGGCATCCTCCTTGGGACACCTTTGCCCACGTAAGACCAACGCCCGAGGGAAAAATTCACGAAGAGCCGTTTGCCCTGTGACTTGGCCAACAGGAGGTACCGGAGACAGTGGGATCGGCGCTGCCTGGGAGCCAGGGACCAGGTTCCTTCGCCCTCTGCCTGCTTGGCGCTGAGTGGCCTTGGGCAGCGTTGGGTTCTCTCTGGGCCGGTTTCCTATGTGTAAACTGAGGGAACTGGGTTCTATTGAGCCCAATCTGACGTTGACTCTGAGCAGTATATGTAGACACCTGTGTCCTGTCCTCTTTCTCTTTCTTGCCCTCAATGTATCCTAGCCCTTGATATGCCATTCATACCCTAACCTCTTAGCCATAGTATTTAATGCACAGCTGCTTCAGTTACACTACTGTTTTCCCAGTTGCCTGAGATTTCATTTTACTGGGGTCAGGATGTTTCCTGGATGGAACTATCCTAATGAGTGCTCATTTGCTCAACTTTTTTTTTTTTAAGGATCAGACAAACAAGAGCACTGTTCTCCGTGAAGTGTGGACACAGCCTGCATCGTGGGGCCAGTGAGAACATAATAGATGCCCAAGCAGAAGGCTTCGAGGAGAACACCCCGGCCGGGGATTGTGGTCAATGTCAGAGAAATGACCAGAAGGACCGAGGCTGGAGAGGAGAAAAGGCTAAGGTCGCACACTCGGACACCACTGTGGGGGTGGCCCCTGCCTGGCTCCTTGATCCACGGTGTCCTGAGAGAAGAAACACAGGCGCTGAGGCCAATGTAGGATAGCTCCGGCATCAAGCTACTTTTCGGTGAATTCTCCATGAAACGAAGAACGCAGGGAAACTGAAGGAGAGGGCAGTACCTCACCCCAGTTACCCATCGATCGAGAGAGTCCGGGGTTTGCACAGCTCCAGAGAGCTGGAGTTCCACACCATGCGCTTTCCCAAAGGCCTGGAGCTCGAGTTAGGCATGTGGGTTTCAGAGCCCCAGATGGGGGAGGGCGCGTGGTTAAATGAGCAGCCGGCAGGCCTGCTCTCCTGGACTCCTACTCCTCCGTGGATGTGCAGGGCTAGATGGGGCCTCCTCCCGCAGGAGCTGGCTGGCGCCCCTCCCTCCCCTAGGAATTGAAACTCTCTGGGGAAGCTGTCACCTTGAACCCAGGACCCTTTGCTTTCGGAGTGGAAATGAAGGGGTCATTTCTCCGCCTCTCTGTCTGCAGCCCAGGAATTGCTCTGGCAGCTCAGACTGAATTTCTGAACTTCAGAGTCTTGACAACCAGAGGGATTCAGGGCCGTGTTTCCATTTAGAGATGGGATGATCCAGGGTCCGGAGGTCTGCTCTCTCATCCATGTGAGCGTTGATCTGAACACGAACCAAGACATGAGGGGTCAGTGGCCCTGACCTCCAGGCAGTCCTGGTGGCTCTGAGTCTTTTGCCAGCACCCATGAGGTCGAATCCCACTGTGGCCGGCATGGGTTTGGCGCCTCAGCTCTCAGCAACCCCCTCAGACTCGACTCACACCGTTTGTGACCTGGTCTCATTTCCAGCCCCTCAGACAGACCCATGGGTGTTTGAGTTCAGTGCCCTGGCCTCCTTGTGTCAGCCTTGGGGCCAGCTGCCCCAGCTAAGCCAGGCTGGCCTAGGACATGGGGAGCTTCAGGCCTCAACCAGCCCGTTTTGCACGTTGGGGTCCACTGTAGTCCAGGGAGGGAGCTGTGGGCAGAAGCAGCAGTCTCACACTGTCGCCTGGTCTGACTGAGGAGCCGCAGGGACTCTGTGTCCTCTCACCGCTGCTGCTCCCCCCGCGACTCTCCCGGCAACCATGGAACCCAAATGTCAGGAATCAAGCTCAAGATGCCAAAAGCCCCTGATGCTGTGAGAGCTGAACCACACGGGAACCGCCCAGCACAGGGCATAGTGCCTGCTCCCACTTGGGCAGCTCAGACCAATCTCAGGGGTGGGACTAACATAGGAAAACAAACAGATTTATTTTATTGTTTAAAAATATATATTTTATTGATGTTTTACAGAGAGGAAGGGAGAGGGATAGAGAGTTAGAAACATTGATGAGAAAGAAACTTCAATCAGCTGCCTCCTGCATGCCCCCTACTGGGGATGTGCCTGCAACCAAGGTACATGCCCTTGACCAGAATCGAACCTGGGACCCTTGAGTCCGCCAGGCCAGCTGACGCTCTATCCGCTGAGCCAAAGCAGTTAGGCCAAACGGATTTATTTTAAACAGTTCTCACATTTCACTCGGATATTGCCGGGTCTACACAGGGGCACTGAAGGTTTAGGGAGAAAACAAGATGGGAGACGGTAGAGAGGGAGAAAGAGAGGAGAGCAGAGCCAGGAAAGGAAGGAGGGCGGGAGGGGGATTAGGTGGAGTCCCTTCCTCCAGAAGTGGAGGGAAGGGCGAGGCTTGCCGCCCAGGGTGCTTGGTGCCTGCTCTGGGCCAGCTCTGAGCCAAGCTCTTCTGGTTTAGCTCCTTAGTCTTCATAGGAACCCACTGAGGTGAGTAATATCTTCCTCTCCAAATTACAAAGGAGGAAACCGAGGCAGGAGAGTCTTAACCTCGCCCCAGGGCTTGCCCCTGGCAGGTGGGAAATGAAGAGCCCCAGGGGTACCCAGCTCTGGAGGTGGTAGGGAGACCAGTGGCTCAGGGGGCTATGGGAGGGAGGACTGGCGTTCTAACTTCCGTGCCCCCAGTCGCCCAAGTCAGGCCGCGTTCTCTCAGTGGCCGCGGGTCTGTCTGGGGAGCCCTGCACCCCTGCCTCCCAGGCGGGCGCTGGGTG
>NW_006295062.1:1031144-1086141 GCF_000327345.1 Myotis davidii
GGGCCCGGCCTCCGCGTGGCTGAAGTCTGAGCCTCGGCCTCTGGGAAGAGATGCCCTCCTTTCCCGCCGCCCAGGCTGGCCTCTCCTTGCTGGCGTTGCCCTTGTTCTTTCTAGCCCTTCCTGGCTCCCTGCCCTGGAAGAGGCCGGCACCTGCCTGGGTTGGTTGCACTGGTGGTGGCGGCAGACACTCTGGTCTGGGTGGTCCCCAAGCTGGGGCTCCTGGACGGATGCAGCTTTGCACCCAGGTCTCCGTGCTTCCTGGCTGGTCTCAGAGGCTGCGAGGTGACCGCCAGGCCCAGGCTTTTCCAGCAGGTGAGTCCCTGGCTGGGACACCTAGGGGCTCAGTCTCAGGGAGGCGACACATCTCTGGGCTTCCACAGACATGAGCCTCAACTGTCAGGGCGCGGGTGATGGGTGATGAGGTCCCAGCAGCCCGCAGGCATGTGGCCCACTAAGTTGTGTGGAGCCTCCAGGATAGGACGGGAGTGGGGATGGTGAGGAAAGGATGCAACACCCGAGGCAGGAAAGGAGATCGAGACCAGCATTGCCAGGAGTCTTGGTTCTACCCATTCCTACCTTCACCCCAGTCGCCTGCAGGCCTGCGGGGAAACTCCGCCGCCCCAGAACCTGCATCGGTGCTGCACAGAGGGAGTGCTGTTGGCCCAGCGCACCAGCCTGGGAAAGGACTGGGGCGGGGGAGGGAGGGAATGGGGGCGCCCTCGCTGCTTCTGGGAGAGCACAGGTGTGCGGAGAGGAGGCACAGGCATTGCCCCAGGGTGGCGGGTCCCCAGCTCTTTCTCACTCCCCTCCTCTTTTTACTTCTTCCCGCCGGAGCTTTCGCCTTTAACCAGGGGAGCAGAACCGAGAGGCCTTGCAGTGAGAAAGTCGCGTTGTCTCGGAGGTAGGACCTATGGCTTCTCCAGGCCTTGCCAGATGCTCAGGGTGTGGGGAAATGCCTCACTGCCAGGCCGAGGCAGCCCCTGGCCCGCACCCCTTCTCTGGGTTAATAGTCCTCATTAGGACTTGTCGAAGGCTGACGCCTTCCCCTCGGAAGTCTCCTTAGGTTTGGGAACCACAGCCCGGGATTTTATAGGTAGCTTTAATGGAAAGTGTCAGTGGTTCTGAAGGAATGTGAACTTGAACTTGACACTTGTTTTTGGAAAGGTGTCTGGACCTTGAGCCAAAATACATGGAAGAAGAGATCCTGCCATTCTTGGAGGTTAGGGTACCTTGCTAGTGGGGCTCTGGGTTGGGGTGCAGACACAGGAAGTAGAGGGGGTTATCTGGGCCGGGTCACCAGAGAGATGGAAAGGGAAGGATTGGTCAACCTTTAGCATTTATTTCTCCCCCTGTCTGTCCGTCTCTCAGCTATCAAGTGTGGACTCGACAGGAATGTTGCAAAGAAAAACTAATTAAACTGCAGCACAACACTCTGAAAATACTAAGTGTCGTGTAAATGCCTAAAGCTAATAATAATCTTGATGGTGCTGATTATGTGCCAGGAAGCCCACGCTGAGCCCACACGTGCTGGTCTGGAGGATCCTGGCACGCCCACCCTCTCTGCTGCCCAACCCCAGCGTGAATGGGGAATGGCCAGACGTGAGTGGGAGCTCCAGGTCATGCCCCCATCCCCTCCCTGCTCCTCACCTGGGAGCAGGCCGGGTTTCATCCTGGCCAGGAGTCCTTAGGTTACCTCGCTCTCTGACACTGGGTGCATCACCGGTAAATGGGAAATGTGTGATTCGTGGGTTGTGTCCCCTGCACATTGAATCCTGTTTCCTCTAAGATTGGACAGGCTCCAGTGTCCACTCATGTCCTTCTCTTAAAAGAGACGTTCTCTTAGGGAACACAGACCTTGCTCTCAGCTCCCTCTGAACTCTTGATGGGAGAGAAGGAGGAGCCGGGGGTCTGGGATCTTCCCTGTAATGTTTTTCTAGTTTGATGAACACCAGGCCTTCCCCAGGACTTATCTTTGCTTTTAAGGGCGTTTTGTCACCGCCATTCCTCCCCCCACCCTCGTCCTCTTCCGCAGCCTCTTCCCTGGCACCACACAGCACCGGGACCGGCACCAGCACTGCTGGATGGGAAGCCTGGGGCAGCGAGTGCTCTGAGGCCATAAGTTGCAGGGACTCACCGCTGAGGCTTCAGGGAACTCTCACCCCAGAAGTTGCCGGGCCTTTCAGGGATTCTGAAGTCGCCCAGACACTCTGACACTCCCCACTCTTGAACTTGCCCCCCTTCCACTTCTCAGTGGCTGGGAGAATAGTTCCACCCTAGCCGTCCTCCAGGATGGCTGAGCTCTTACTGCTCCCTGGAGCCACACCCCTTCTCACCCTCGAAGAGAATAGCTGACATTTTTATCTTCAAAAGAACAAAGTGTCGCCTCCATTATGCTTCAAACACAACATGTTTTGTTTTGTTTGCATTAGGCTTCAATAACCCAAATGCCTTCCCTTTAAAGGGAACAGGTGGGTTCCTGGCTAGCCTTTGTTTACGTCACCAAGTCTGAATGTAATGAACAAGGGCAGTGTGCGGTGTGGGGCCTGGCTGTGGGGGATTCAGACTGCAGTGGAGGAGGTTTCCAAGGCCAGGCACTGACCACACACATGCGCACAGGCACCACACACACAGGTGAAACGGGTTCTGGAGTTTTCCATTTTACTCTTCCCTGTGTGAACATGGGCTTTGCTTTGAAATTCTTGACGATGGGAAGCGTGGGTGCCACCGTGCGCAGCACCCACACCCGTTTTCCAGCCGGGAGGCAGCAGCGTGTGACCCCGCAGGCAGCTCACACCGCCACCTGCCCTTCCTGCCACACCACCCTGCCGCACGCTGCCACTTCCCATGAGGAGGAAAATCCATAGGCACAACCCCACAGCCCCAAATCCTGTGGCTCCAGCGTAGGATTTGCCCACTCCTGCAGCCTCAAAGGCAACCACAGGCACGTGGGCGCTGGGCCACTGTGTCCGGCCCCGCCTCCAGGACAATGTCCCCCTCCACTCCTGGCTTACTTTCTGGGTTGAGGCTGCACCCCCAACAGTCACCTTCGTGAAGGGGAAAGTGAGGATTAATGCACATACACTATTTTTGTTACTTTTTAACAAGTTTGGGGATTTTGTCATTGTTGTGTCATTCAGACCTCCTGAAGTTCCTGCTGCATCAGAAAGAATTTGTTTCCAAGTCAGATTAAGTCCCCAAGTGAGACACTTGACACCCCAGAGAAGTTTGTAGCAACAGGTGCTGACTGAGCCTTTCTTGTCACTTATTCTTACTGTTGACAGTATCACAGATGCCCCCCTCTGCCCCGGCCCCCTCCACGCAGCCCGCCCCACCCCAGCCTTCCCCACGCTGCTGTCTGCGCGTTTTTGATTTCATGAAGATGTTGTTCACCAGAAGACAGCCCCACTCCAGAATTTTATATCAAGCTTTAAATTTTTTTTTGGCATTTTGATTCCTTTTGGTTGGTGCTGGGGAGTGCAGTCAGGAGGGAGACTGGGGCCAGGCGCTGGGTTAGCCAGAGAAGCCAGGAGGGTTGGGCAAGCTGGGCGTGACTCGGGCAAGGGAGGGGGAAGGAAAGGACTGAAGGTGGGGGGAAGGGCTGGTGGGGGGACTCCCCCGCGCTGCCCTGATGCGAGCTCCCAGGCTTCAGTTAGTGCTCTCCTCGCCACCACGCTCGGGACTCCGGATCTGTATTCAGCCTCCGCAGTTCCTCACTGCCTGCTGGTTTGCCATGGGCTGTGGGTACCCACGTATTTTGTTGAATAATTTTGGTTAATTCTTTCACAAACACTGATCTAAGCAGCCTGTTCAGGAAACGGGGTTGTCTTCGGGTCTGGTGAGTCCTTCTCCCCCAGGGGCCTGTAGACACAATGCCAGACATGGAAACAGTCTCTCCAGAAATGTGGGTGTTTCCCCACTGTGGGCTGTTGGGCCCTGGGAGCTGACATGTTCAGCATTTCCTCCAGATAAAGCAGGAAGTCAGGCCCACAGTGAGTAGCCTGGGAGACTGGGTTCCCCGCCCCCCTCTCCGCAGGAGTCCAGAGAGTAGAAAGGTCAAAGGCTTGTAGAAACCACCCAACTGAAATTCTCCCAAAGCCTCGAGGGGGTGGGGAGCGTGGAGATGGTCCCATCGGCCCAGTGGAGATTGCTCCAGCCCGTGTAGATGAGGGTCTAGGGCCGGGAGAGCGGGCAGGCTGGTCTCCTCCAACACACCTCCCCGGGCTCGTTGGGTGGACTGCAGATTCCGCTCTCCAGAGCATCCCCGTGCAGTCAGGGAAGCTCATGGGGTGGAGAGCTGGAGAGGGTCACCTTGGCCTTTGGCCGGCCAGGGGACCGGTCCTCCATCTTGGTCTGCACCCTTTCCCATGGAGGGGGGACCTCCTGGCTCACATCCTTGCATAAACTCAGATCCCATATCTGACCCGTGAGAAAGAGGGGAAGGATGTGCCACATTTAGGGATTAAAGGATATGAAGCTTAAAAGGTGCAAAATTAGGCATCATCCAGAGGGTGGCAAAGAATGCGGGTTGTCTAGGCTGTCTTGCTGCTCTCTGATCAGTCATCCTTGCTCTGGGGCTACATTCACCCTGGTCTGTGAACTGCTTCTCAGAGCTGACACATGTGACTTTGTCTTGGCTCTGCCCGGTATGGTGGCCGCTGGCCACCTGTGGCCGTGGAGCCCTTGAAATATGGCTGGGCTGTCAGTGTAAAACACACACCAGGTTCCAAAGACTTAACACAACAAAAAGCATGTAGAGAATCTCATTAACATTTTTATGTGGATTGCATGCTGACATGATCATATTTTTAATATGTTGGGTTAAACAAAATGTACTATTAATTTCATTTCTTTGAATGTGGCTATTAAAACATTTGAAGTTACAGAGCTCAAATTCCGGGCTCACATTATATTTCTATCAGATGGTGCTGAACTAGGTACTCCCTTCCATTCTGAAACTATTTTGAGGGCTTGCTCATTAGTTTCCTTTTCTTATTAACTACAGAGCTTCAGAAATACTCCCTTTCTGCTCTATAGGAACTGGGGCAGAGAAAATGCTGGGAGTCCTAGTTGACTTGTTTCCAAAAATTGGCTTTTGCTTCCATCGTGCGGCCATTTCCTGCTACTACACCATCCGCAGGCTGCGTGGAGGTCCCCAGTCCCCTACTCAAGCTTGCTGGAGTTACCACACAGGATGAGCCAATCACTCAGAAATCCTAAACTTGCAGAAGAATATCTTCTCCTGCTCATCTCTTCTTTCATTCCTCTCCACATGTGAATTTAAAATCGTAATACTATGTGGTGGACACCTGTGAGCCACCCCAAGAACTAGAACATCAGTCCTAACGCGGTCCCACATGTTCATTCCTCCCCCATCTTGTTCCTCTGCCTCTGCCCAGATGAATCACTACCCCAAATTATGTATTTATTATTTCATTGCTTTTAAAAATACTGGTTTTGTTGTATATTGTTTAGTTTTACTTGTGTTTGAGGTTCAAGAAATGATTTTATGTGGTCTAATGGGACTTGCTTTTTCACTTGCTATTCTTTTCTAAGATTCACCCCTGTTGCACGTAACTGGACTGGAGTGTGAGGTTCATTATTGGAATAGACTTCAATTGATTTACTCACCCTCCTGTCCGTGGACATTGAGTCCTTCTAGTTCTTTGCTTCTGTGAGCATCCCGTTTGTATCTCTTAGTCTACAGGTGTAAAAGTGTTTCTAAGAGACAATAAAATGACCAGAGGCTGCTAAAGGCTTAGGGGGAGCGGTGAGTAGGTGAAGCACAGGTAATTTTTTAGGGTGGTAAAACTATTCTCGAATAGGTGGTGGAACTGTTACGAAGTTGTTTCACTACCGAAAAGTGTGATTCTGTGATGATGGGTGCATGGCATTAAGCATTTGTCAAATCCCATGGAACATTATGGCACAAAGAGCAAACCTTAATATATATAAAATTGTAAAGATCATTTAGAAGGCTGGGCATTCTGTGAAGGAACACAGACAGTGACAAGAGAATCTAACTATTTACAAATGGGTGAATGCACTGATGGGGATGGGGAAAAGGTGCTGACATAAGCAACCTTGGAAGTAAGTCAGACTAAGCCCAGGAACACTGCGCCCTGTTTCATAAAGTCGTTTCCATGCAGGCATGCCTGGATAATTCCGATATCACGCCACATACACACTGGAGTGGAACAATTAAGCGAATGGATGGTAGATGGTGAAAGGCAGGTTTCCCACTGTTGAAGGGCACTTACAGGTAATCAGAGGGAGCAAACTAGAATGATCCATGTAATAATGGATTAGAATTGGAGACCTCAGTATGAACTTACGTTTACCTTAATATACACACAGATGGTTACATATAGAAATATTTATAAACTAGGGGCCTGGTGCATGAAGATTCGTGCACTGGGGATGGGTCCCTCAGCCCGACCTGCATCCTCTCCAATCTGGGAGCCCTCAGGGGAGCCCTCTCCAATCCGGGAGTTTCTGTCTGTCTTTGCAATCATATGAGTGAATTGTCTGCGACCCCCAACCCAGTTTGGTTTGTTGCTCGCAGAATAATAGAGGTGTCTTTGTTTTACTATGGTTGCAATATCAAAAAATTTCTATATGTGACACGGAACCAGAGTTAAGTTCGGGTTTTTCAAAATGCTGTCACGCTGGGTGTCATAAGTTCACCATCACTGGTCTAGGAGATCCGTCTGCCACCAGAACTACAATTCCCAGCATTCCTGGTGCTCCCCTGTGCTCTTGGTTTTCCCTTCCTGCTCTGTCTCCATCCCATGGCCTTACACTCTGCCAAGACCTCCAAGCCGCCAGCTCTCCCTCTCTGCTCTCTGTTTGGCAGCTTGGGGAGCCAAGTTCTCCAAGTTGCTCCACTCTCTGCCAGCTCTCCTGCTCTGATCTCCGCCCAGTGCCTGTGTATGCAAATTAACCCACCATCTTTGCTGGGTTAATTTGCATTCTCACTCCTGATTGGCTGCTGAGTGTAGTGGAGGTACAATCAATTTACATGTTTCTCTTTTATTATATAGGATATGTGTATACATATTGATTAGTACACACACATTTCCCAGCTGGACAGGTCTAGAAGCAGTGACACCCCAGTAGCAATAAGCATCCCAGAACACAGATGGTGGTTTCCAATACCATCTCTAATAAGGATCCAGGGTTCCTTGGAGTAGTGGCTGATTCTAGAACCAGGACAAGAAGTATACAAGGTACACCTGGAGCACCTTGTGTTGCCAGAGATTAAGGAAGGGCTCACACAAATGTAACAGCTGACATGGTAGGGTGTGTCAAAGGGTAGAAGGAGCAGCAGAAAGAGCTGGAATGATTTGAGCTACAGTAGAAAGTACTATTGGATTTTTTAAAAAGTAATATTGGAGCATAACCCAAAGTATAAAGGAAATATTCCTGAGTCCATACTGGCCCCAAAATTTGATTGCATAAACAAGTGAATGGGGGGAAGAGGCAACTCTCCCTTGCATAAAAGTTCCAAATAATTTCATCTTCAAGGAATAAGACCACACATCCCTACCTTACAAACGTGAGCTGTGCACAGCACTTCCTTCCAAAGAGTGCAGGGTTCAAAGGCAGGGGCTGGGGGCGAACCACTTAGGGACCAAACTTGACACACTCTCTCAGCCGGGAGGTCAAGGTCAATGCCAGCAGTGATGAGTCATATTAGCATGTACCCCGGATAAAATCATGGAAATGGCACTTTACCTCTTGGGGCTTCCTCCCCAAAGCCCATAACCCATGAGAAATACATCAAATAAACTCCAGTAGAGGGCCAGCCTTCAAAATGCCTGACAACACTCTTAGGAAAGGTCAAGGTCATCAAGGAGAGTCTGAGAAACTGTCACAGTCAAGAGAGTCTAAGGAGACAAGGCAGGAACTTGGAATGTGGCCTCCCAGATGGGGTCTTTGGACAGGAGACAATGGGTCAAAGTGAAGGAATGTGAACCAAGCGTGGACTTTAGTTCTTAATCATGTGTGAATGTCACAAATGGACCATCTGATGTAAGAGGGACATATGGCAACTCGGTACTGTGTCCTCAATTTCCCTGTAAATGTAAAACTGTTGCAAAAATAAAGTCTATTTAAAGTGCTGTGCATTAAGAAAAAAGTTGTAGGTAAGAACAAAATGAGGTGTAAAGCATGTCTGTGGACCAGGGCTGGCAAACTTTGTAAAAGGCCAGTCAGTGAATGTTTTTGCCTTCGTGGGCCTTATGATCTCTGTTCCAGCCACTCAGCTCCGTCAGTCACAGGCCAGAGGGGAGCGAAGGAGTGTACGTATGCATTAGCAGGAACTCCTTATATAGCCTGGGTACTAACCTTTTACCACTTGTAGATGTTGCAAACGTCTTCTTCTGGGTTTATGGCCTGTCTTTTCAGTTTCATTTTGGTATCTTTTGCTGAATAGAGTTCTTAATTTTCATGTAGTGAGGTTCCTTAATCTCTTAATTTCTTAACTTTATATAGTTAGTGGGTTTTGTCTCTTGGGGAAGAAATCCTCCTGCACTCAAAGTCAGGAAGAGACTGCCTATATTTTCTTTGAAGACCTTGGAGGTCATGCCTTTCAGCTGTGAAGCCTCAGTACACCTGAATTTACCCCAAGTGCAGAAGACATGGGATCCAATTGCATCTTGTCTGATTGGATAACCAGGAGCCCCAGCCCCGGGGCCTCCTCCCTGCTGCCTGCAACACCACTGTGTCATGTCACAACCCAATACAGGCAAGTCTAATGCTAGAGTCTAGTTCGTTTCATATGTCGTTTATAAGCCTTGATATCAAATTACCCCCAACCTATTCTTTTTGATGCCTGTCTTCACCATTTGTAGCCCCCATTGGGACTGCTATATATATATTTTAAATATCTTTATATTGTTTTCAAAGAGGAAGGGAGAGGGAGAGAGAGGTAAGAACATCAATGATGAGAGAGAATCATTGATCGGCTGCCTCTTGCACACCCTCTACTGAAGATCAAACCTGTAACCGTGGCATGTGCCCTGAATGGAATCGAACTGTGACCTCCTCATTCATAGGTTGAAGCTAAACCACTGAGCCACACTGCCATATATTTAAAAAAAATCATCTTGTCAAGTTTTATGCAAAAAGTCCTACTGGGAACTTACTGGCATCGCACTGCCTCCATGAATTGGTTTGAGGACAATTGACATTTTCAAAATATTGAGTCTTCCTATCTATGAACATATGATATGTCTTCTAATATCTTTGTTTTACAAATGAGGGCACTGAAGTTCAGAGAGGTTAAGTGACTTTCCCCAGGTTGCACAGCTAGTTGGAAGGGCCACCATTTTTACCCAACAGTAGTTGCTCTAAGCTGCTGGGCTGCACCAGTAATTTGTTTTAACAGAGCCTTTTTCCTAGGCTGTTGTCCCCTGTAGATGGCGTTCTGCTTGGCCTTGTCATCAGGGCCTCAGGCATGGGCACTGGGAGTCCCGTGATTCACTAACCAGCTACCAAGTGAACATGTTAGTGCTTCCCAGGAGAGGACCCGGGCAGCCTCCGCTCCCCACAAAATGTGGGCTTGTTAAAGGGAGGGTCTCCAAGCCCTTGTTTGCTCCACGAGACAGCTCATCTACCAACAGCTCCAGCCTCTGTCCCAGCACTTGCTCTGTTTGGGAGGGGCCTGGTTCTGGGCATGAAGGGAAGAGGTTGCGGAAAGGGCTTGGTTTAGCATTGGGGTGAGTGGAACCCTTGGTGTGGGACCCACATATCAGGATGTTGGAGTTAAGTCCCACTCTGCCATGTTCTTGCTGTGTGGCCTTGGGCAAGCACTCGACTCTTCCGAGTTACAATCATGACCTCTCCAGAGTGGGATGCTGACAATTCCTATTCCTCCCAGATAAGGTCACCGAGGGAATTAAAGTAGATAATGCAGTGACAAGCTCAGCCCAGCGCCTGTATCTCTCCAGGGAGCCTGTGGTGGCTCTGTGAGCTCCGACTCCTCCCCTCAGGCTCTGGGAGCTGGGACTCAGGACCTGCACTTTCCATAAAGACTTTCTGGGATGGGCAGACCGAAAAGAGGGCTCCCGACTACAGTGAGCTGGCACTTCCAGGCGAGAACCCAGAGTGCGTGGCAGCAGAAGGGCAGAAGGGCCCACTGAGTGCTGCCCCGAACAGGCACCACTCCTGCAGCTCCAGCGTCTGCTTGAAGGACTTTTAATAGGTCCTCAGACCGAGAGATGGCAATTAGGCCTCCTCCTGGCTCCAGGGCCTGGCTGCCTGCAGGCTGGGAAATCTGATCCGATGAACAGATAAGAAATGGTTGGAATGCACGTGATGGTGCACAGAGTACTTCTCCAAACCTTCAGGACAATTCTCAGACAAGTCTTCACTCATAAGGAAGTGCAGCCAAGCTACCCTGTGCCCCACCCCTCCGCTCATTTCCATAGAGAGCAGGAGGCGCGCCAGGCCAGCTGGTCTGCAAGTCTGCCAAGTCTAAAATCAAAGGATTGGCATGCAAGGCAATTCATATTTTTCTAGGTGTTTTAACTGTTTTTACTGAGGCATAGCAAGTACAGTAAAATGTGCAAATCCAGAGTGTGCAGTTTACGGATGTTTTACACGTGTGCACACCTGTGCGAGCACCACAGGTGGGCCCGTGGGAACCCAGCATTTCCTGCTCCCTCGGGGCCCTCACAGCCAAATCCCTACCATGCAGTGTTCTGGCTCCGGTCACCCCAGGTCAGGGCCATGGAGGGAGCTATCCCAGGCACTGCCTTGCAGTGGCTTCTCCAGGTCCTGTGTCTAGGGGGTGCACCAGAGCCTGGAGGTGCGGTGCTGAGTAATAACACACTGGTGATGTGTCCCAGTCATCATCCTACTGTGGATGACATTCTGGTTGTTTCCACTTTGGAACTATTATGAACAAGACTGTGATGAACATCACAGAAGATGCTTTATTCATAAATCCACGTCGAATTCCTGGATTATGATAGGCTTGCTTTCTTTCTGTTTTCAATCAGCTTTATTGAGGTAGTATTTACATACAATCAAATCTTGTCTTTTCATTTTCTTAGTTGTGTCTTTTGTAGAGCCCACTTTTTTTTGTTTTAATCAAGCCCGATTTATAAAATCTTTTCTTCCATAGTTCATGTATTTTAGTGTTTTATCTAGGAAGTCCTTGACTGACCCAAGACCACAAAGTTTATCCCTATGTTTCCTTCTATAATTTTTATAGTTTTAGCTATTACATTTGGATCTATGATTCATTACGAGTTAAATCTTCTATGTAGTATCACCTAATAGTCAAGGAATACCTTTTTTTTTATTTTTTTTATTTTTTATTTTTTTCAAATTTTATTTTTTATTACAAAGGGTATTAAGGAATACCTTTTTGCACATTTGTTGAAAAGTCTATCCTTTCCCCTTGAATTACCTTAGTATCTTTGTCAAAATGTACATCTATATACACATATATGACTTTATAGAAATAATATGTGTGTATAAATTAAAATGATTACATATTATGTATGTAAAATAAGTTTGATGTGAGTATCAAATGGAACTTTGGAAGCGCTAAGCACAATAGCTGGCATGTAGTAATTGCACAATAGAGATCTTCATGTTTATAATCATGTGTAATTATTAATTTAGGATTACATTATTGTAGTCCGCTTTCTGTAGATGAGATGTAACTCACCCTTTGCAGAGTTGTGGTGAGGAGTCTGCTGATGGGACTTCTCTTCATGCCTGTGGTAAAGTCTCCCCCTTCTCCGTGTGAGTGCCTACAGGCAGACACACGGTAAACCACAGCTATCATCTCGTGTGTACTGTAGCCTCCGTACAATGAATAATACATAAATAGATTTTGTAGACCGGCTAATGCTGATATCCCATATGAAACAAGAGGGAGTTATGAATTTCTACCTTTCAAGTTGGAAAAGATGTTTTAAAAAATGAAACCCAGTGTTGCTGGGGTGAGGAAAAATGAGCGCACTCTTTGATATTGTTGTAATATTGCCAATTAGCTCAGACTTCCCAGGTCAGTCTGACAATGTAAATCAACCTAGCAATTCCATGTTTAAGAATTTTAGCCTCCTCTCCCCCAATAAGACTGTGTGTTGAGAACTGTGTGCAGAAATGCTCACTGTCATGATATATATAGAATCAGAAAAAAATAACTCCCGAAGTGCCTGACAAACAGTTGAATAAACCAGGCAGTGTGTGTTAAAATGATGTTGTGGAAGAATGTTTATGATGTATAGAATGAAGGCTGTGCCCACATTCATTTCTTCACCCAGCAGATCTCTGTTGCTGAGCACTGGGCTGGGCACTGGTGCTCTGGTGGGGAACTAGACAGGTGTGGTCTGTCTTCACGTGGCTTCGTCAAAGAGAGAGAGAAAAAATTGCAGCCCGGGGTGGGAAGTGCTGGGGAAGCAGGGCAAGGCGCTGCAGGAACACACGAAGGGTCCGGGTCAGACTGGGCTGGACTTTGCTGTCTCGGTGGACTTGGAGCCACGATAGTGAGCAGAGAGAGTGTCTGAGACATGAAGGGTGAGCAGGGGCCACGCAGAGGCAGATGTGCAGGCGGGGTCAGAGGGGGGGAGAGGGCCCCAGACACAGGGAGCCATGCTGCCACCAGCTCCATGAGGCGGTTGCTGACACTCACAGTGGAGAAGGGCTCCTCTCCATTGTGGGGCTGGCTTGGGGGGCCGTGCTGGGAAGTAGGAAGACTGGTTAGCAACTGCTGGAGCCATTCAGAGACACGGAGGAGAGGGTGTGGTGTTGGGAAGAAGCAGGTAGATTCAAGACATATTGAGAAAGGATATTGGATGGGACTTGATGTGTCTGGGTGGTGAGGAGGGTGAAGGAGGGGACACCAGCCAAGTTTCTGGCTTGGCCACCTGGGTCAAGCGTGATCCTCTCAGGAGATGGGGACACAGGGAGGGAGACTTGGCAGGGAGGGGGGAGCAGGCGCCGACCTCTGCTTGTGTTACCTTCACATTGTGCTCCTCTAGTAGGCAGCTGGGGACTAGAATTCGAAGCTCAGGGCAGAGAGCAAAACTGGAAGTCGAGACTCAGGACTGACTCATGTCGCAAACAGGTGGCGACTGGACAGAGAGCGTGGGTGAGAGCTCCTATCTAGCCAGTGTTTCAAGCCATAGCTCCTAATCTATCAATTAATTCTGAAATCAACATAGTGGGATATGCCTGGCATGAAAAACAAAGAAAGAAGACAGAGTGCAACCACAAATAAGGGTAAGAATCATTTCATGAAACTTTTGTATGAGGTTATATACGGGTATGAATAGGACTCTGCCATAGCGTGCTCAGTGAATCAAAAAATTTTAAAAACCAGTCACAGAACATGTGAGGTCACACTCTTGGGAGGTCAATGAAGTGGCTGGGTTGGGTCTGTACTCTGTCCCCAGCTGGGGCTCGACTGTGTCGACGAGTGAGAGCATGCATAGAGGCTGTTCCAGTGCAGGTACTTAAATCAATATTTGTGCCCTTAATAGTTTGCAGCAGAGAAGTTCAATCGGGAAGAAAATGTAAAATACCGCATAGTGAATACTATCAATAATATTGTAATAACTATGTATATCAGGTGGGTACCAGACTTATGGAGGGGATCATTTCATAAGTTATATAAATGTCTAAACTGAATGCTGTACACCTGAAACTAATATTAAATGTCAACTGTAATAGGAAAAAAACACAGCTTAGTATTAAAGGGGGAAAAAAAGAACCGAATTTTATGCAGGCTCCCTCTCTATCTTATTTGTCTTTTAGATATTTTTTCTTGAACATTAACTTACCAGACACTGAATAACTGCACAAATTAATAAGTGTAATGCAAATAAGTCTACTTTTCTTGTTCTCCAAAAGTGAAATATTTCCTATTGTGCACACCAGACAAGTCAGTACAAGACTAATGACGTGGCAATCACTGACAAAACATTCACTACTAGTATTAGTAGAGAGATATGGTGCGCCTAAGCATAAAGTGCATAAGGGAAATGAATACAACATGATTATAGTTATCAGTCATTAGAGAACGTTGTAGTTTGTTACTAATTATGTATAACAGGATATTGTAAAAATTAAGTTACAAATTTTTATTAAAATGTTTCTTACATACTGTTATATTGACTGGGCTGCAAAAATATTTGTTTGGGTTGCATGCGGGCTGCAGGCTGTGAGTTTGACATGCTTGTGCTAGCTGGTTCCCTTTGATGTCAATTTCCTGAAACTGATTCTTAGAGCCCAGTGATTTATGACAATATCAGTCCATTATCTATATACTAGAGGCCCGGTGCACAAAATTCATGCACTGGGGGGTTCCCTCAGCCCAGCCTGCACTCTCTCCAATCAGGGACCCTTTGGGGGATGTCAAACTGCCAGTTTAGGCCCTATCCCTGCACTCTTTTGCAATCTGGAACCGCTGGCTCCTAACCATTCACTTGCTTGCTTGCCTGATCACCCCTAACCACTCTGCCTGCCTGCCTGATTGCTCCTAACCACCTTTGCCCGTCTGGTTGCCCCCAATTGCCCTTCCCTGCCAGCCTGGTTGCCCCCAATGGCCCTCCCTTGCAGGCCTGATCTCATCCCCATCTGCTCTCCCCTGCAAGCCTGATCTCACCCCCAACTGCCTCTGCCTGCCTAATCACACCTAACTGCCCTCCCCTGCTGGCCTGGATACTCTCCACTGCCCCAGTCTAATTAGCATATTAGCCTTTTATTAGTATAGATAGTTTATATAGGATAGGATTGCTTAAATGAGGGTGGGGGGGGGCTTTTTCAGCAGGAGGAGATGCTCTTGGCAGACAAAAATACATAATCCCTATATCTGACTGGTAGCCAGCCATATGCACCATACTGCCAAACCAGTCATTAAAAAATTGAACCACTTTCTTACACCTTACACCAAACAGCTGTTGCCCTTAAAACCCCTCCTCAGCCCCCACCTTAGGTTCTGCCTTCTGCCTTCTAAACACCCAGATTAGGTTCCGAATGGTCAGTTTCTATGCCAATCAGCATCAGAAGCTCCGCCTGGGAGCCATAGTACACCCAGCAACCCAATGAGAAGCCTCCCCACACTGTGAGCTGGGAAAGCAGCCCAGCTAAGGCTCCTGTATGGGGAATTCGCCCTCCTCACAGCCTTGAATGCCAGCAATGGCCTGTCTGAAGATGGGGCTCATGTAGCCGCCAGCAACCAGGTGGAAACAGTGTCTGAGGACCAGCATTTTCTGGGAGAAGGGGGTGGGGAGTAGAGGTGTGTGTGCGTATTGGCGGGGAGGGGGCTTTATCCCTGCCACACCTCCACCACTCAGAATAGGTGAAGTGGGGAGAAGGGGTGGATGACAAGGAGCCTGGTGTGGAGTCCTTGCTGCCAGCCTGCCCACAGGGAGGTGCATATCTCAGGGAGCCTCTCTTCCAGCTCGGGAACTAGACACAGTCTTCCTCCACGATCATGCCTTCTCATTGAGAGGATCGCTGCCAGAGGCAATGTGCAGGACTCTGAAAACCGTAAGTTATCTACAAATCTCCAAGTACAAGCAGGTGCTGGCTGTGTGACTTGGACTAGCAGTCCTTGGAATGACTTTAAAAAGTATATTTTTTATCGATTTTTAGAGAGAGAGGAAGGGACGGGGAGAGAGACAGAGACCGCCTCCTGCATGTTCCCCACCCCAAACCCAGGCATGTGCCCTGACCTGGATCTGCGCCCTGGCCGGGAATCATTGTGCCTGACCAGGAATCAAACTAACAACCTTTCGGTGTACAGGACAACACCCAACCAACTGAGCTACACTGGCCAGGGTCTTGCATTGTTTTTTAAAAACAGAAGGTAACGTTAAGGGAGGGGTAGGTTCCCAGAATTCTCTTGGTCGTCTCATCACCTCCCTTGTCTCTCAGACACACTGAGGAGACGCCACACGCTCCTGTGGTCCAGGTTACAGGCAGCAGCAGGAGGAGAACAGCAGATTGTCTCGAATCCCAGCCCCAGTACTGGCTCCTGCCATTCTGAGTGCAAATGTGAAAAGGGAATGACAGGACCTTATTCAAAGGGTCCTTTGAATGATGCAATGCAGTAATCAGGTGAACATAGCGTGCATGTCAGAAGTCTCACTAAGAAAGCCCCAGTCTTCCAAGACTGGCCGTGGTGGGGATGCTGCCCGAGGAGGCTGAAACTGCCATCCTTGACCGCCTGCATCTCAGATGCCCTTCTCTTTGTCACAGTTCCTACACTTTAGTGCGAAGATGCTCTCTAGCAATGCAGTTAAAATTTAGTGTCTGGACCAGTCCCCAAGAAATTCAGACCCCCCTGTAACCCCCTCCCACCCTGGAGTCTCTCCTGTGGCCTGAGGCCAGGGCTGAGGCCACCAGGGCCCTAGCTGCTCATTGAGGCTCTGGCCAGAGTATGGGCTCTGCCTCCCGTTTGCCTGCCCTTATTCAAGGTCAGGGGTAAATGAAAGAATCATGCCTTTTGTGCACCCAGCTGGCTGCTCTGTGGGTCCTGCTCTGGAGCCAAGAAGTCCCCTCAAGGCCCCCCGCCCAGCTGTGTCCCCATGTCCCCTCCTTGAGGCCATGCCTCCACCCCCCTTACACACTTGGAGTCACCTGAAGCTAGAGAAGAACAGCCCCCGCACGGGAGGAGGAAGGGAGCCTGCATTTTCTTCCTGTTTCAGGCAGAAGCACCAGGCTGGTGCTTGCCCACCTCGGGGAATAGGTGCTCCAGGGAGCGGGGGGACTCCAGGAACCTCTCCTCACACAGGCCTTGCCCCAGCCACCATATCTGCAGGGCATAATGCTGTCTTACCTGAACTGCATATCGCAGAGCAACACAAAGCAGTTTTCTAGAGGTTCTGCCCTCACTTGAACAAGGTCTAGGAAACAGCCGTAGAGACAACACCACTGCTGCTATAACATCTCTGCAACTAGCACTTTCCACACTCCCTTCTGTGTGACCGCCGTCCAGCCACCTGCAGCCAACCCTCCCCGAATGCGTGTGAAGTCTATCATCTTTGTTTCTCTGGCTTGGTTTGCACACTCATCCGTCTGTGTGTTTGACTGTGGGGTCCTGCTCGGACCCCTTGGGATGTCAGGTACCGCACAGTGTTTACACCATATTACCTTCCTAAACCCTGAACTCTGACTTTCCAGATGCAGCTGGCTCCAGAGGGTCAGGGGCCTTATATAAAGAATACTTGACGTCTAGTTGCTATTCTGGTGGTGGAGGTGTGTCAGGACTAAAGCCCCCCTTCCCCCACCCTCTTCTCCTTCCCCAACCCCTTCTCCCAGGAACAGCTGGTCCTCAGACACCATTTCCACATGGTTGCTGGCGGCTGCATGAGCCCCATCTTCGGACAGGCCATTGCTGGTGCTCAAGGCTGTGAGGAGGGCGAATTCCCCACACAGGAGCCCTGGAGCTGGGCTGCTTTCCCAGCTCACAGTGTGGGGCGGCTTCTCGTTGGGTTGCTGGGTGTACTGTGGCTCCCAGCCCCAGGCAGAGCTGGGAGGCCAGGGTGGCTGACAAGAGCCAGCAGTAATCAGATAACCAGGCAGTTATCTCTGTCACCTGTATCAGCGGTGGTCTCAGCCAGAACTCTCTGAACCCGAACCCGCTGATGCCTGTGAGCAGCTCCCACACCAGCCCAGGCCCTGTGTGCCACAGCCCCACCCCAGTGTGCCATGCGGTCTGAGGAGAGGGGAGTGTCAGGGTCTCTCCTGAGAAGTCCCTGGAGGAAAGTGGGGGTTGCTGTTACCCCAGCAGACCCCAGTGGCTCCAGAGATGCCTGTGGGCCCCACAAGGGCACGGTCATACCTACTCTATTCCCCACTGTGTGCCAGGGTCCTAGCACAACACCTGGCTCTTAGTAGGGGCTCACCTGGCCCATTAGCTGAAAGAAGTAAAACGCCCAATGGCACTCACTG
This sequence comes from Myotis davidii, assembly GCF_000327345.1. Classification (NCBI taxonomy): domain Eukaryota; kingdom Metazoa; phylum Chordata; class Mammalia; order Chiroptera; family Vespertilionidae; genus Myotis; species Myotis davidii. The sequence goes on from NW_006295062.1 coordinate 1,049,061, forward strand.
ACCTCATCAGAGGGCAGAGCATAAGGGGCCAGAAGTTCCCAGTGGGTCTGTCTTCGCTGTGGGAGCTTCAGTGCAGCGCCTACTGTGTGCAGAGCCCTACTGTCAGGTTCCACCCAGTTCAGAACCTTACGAAGGACAGACTCTTGTTCCTGTGCTATAGATGGTGAGCTCAGGTGCACAGAAGCAAAGAGCCTTCCTGAAGGTCTCCGGGCAACTGTGTAGTGGAGGCGCTTCTAACCCAATCGGCCCCTCTCCAAAGCCTCAAAGTGAGCCGTTCCCAGGGGCTGCCCCACCTCCCAGCGGGCAGAGCAAGCTCCACTGCTGTTCTTCCGGTTCTGAGCAGAGCGCCAGCAGCCTTCTCCCAGGGCGGGAAGCCAGGAGGCAAGGATGGAGGTGATGCTGGAGGAACAGGGCAGGAGCGGAGCAGGAGGGGCGCCCCCTTTCCTGGGCCTGGGTTCCCACTCCACAGTTCCACCCCTTCCCAGGCCCCCTTCAGTCCTTCCTGAACCTGAATCACAGCTTCTCCACAAGCTGGTGGACTTCTCTCACCTCCATCCTGTGACCAGCCCTGGCCCCTGTGTGCCCGGTTCAGGGGTCCACTCTGATGAGCACCATGGCCCCGGCAAGGCTGGGGAAGCCCAGGCCCGGCCTTGGTTTTCACTGAAATCCCAAGAAGCCATGTTTGATACTCTTCCCACCGGCAGGGGGCGCCGCTGAGAGCCGCGTCTAGGAAGTCCCCTCTTGTGAAGGCTGAGCGGCATGGAGTGGCTCACTCCTAGGGGGTAGATGCCTTTGTCAGGGGTGGCAGCAATCACCTCATCCGGGGCCTGGAACCCTTCTCTCCGGGTCTGACTGTGCTCCGCACACTTCCAGCGCCCCACGGGGGAGGCTGTCCTCCGTCGCCATGGAAGGGGCAGGCTCCTGAATGGCTAGTGTGCCTTGTTACCAGCCCGGAGAGCTGGCCAGCCATCACTGCGCCTGAGGCCCACAGCGCTCAGGCCTGGGCCACAGTCCCATGCAGCCCGGCTGGCTCTAGCCTGCACCTTCCGTTACTTGTTTGGTTTCAAAGCAATCACAGAGGTTTCGTTGCTTCCCTCGGTCTGCGTTGTTGTCAGTTTCTTCATGCAGCATAAAGTGTACAGTTTGGCGAGTTTTGACACATGCATTTACCTGTATAACTCACACTCACATCAAGATATGCAGCGTCTATACTTGAAAAATAAATTTTAAAAATATTTTTAAAAAGTCCGGCCGCAGTGGCTCAGTGGTTGAGCATCGACATGTGAAAGAGGAGGTCAGTTTGATTCCAGGTTGGGGCATATGCCTGGGTTGCAGGCTTGAGCCGCTGCTCTGACTGCCGGCACCATGGGTTAGTTTTGCTGCTTTTTGACCCGTTTATACGTGGACTCACAGATGCACACACTTTTGTGTCTGATTTCCGTCACTCCTTGTAATTTCTGTGAGATTCATGCACGTTAGTAAATCGGTCCAAAAATTGTTCCATTTTATTACTGAATAGAAATGTATTGTATGAATGTGCTATAGTTTCTTTTATTCACTCTCCTTTGATAGAAACATGGACATTTCCATTTTGGGCTGATCTGGATAAAGATGCTACAAATATCCTTGTCAAGTGTGTTATGGACATATATAGACTTCCTAGTGGCCTGGTGCATGAAATTCGTGCACAGGGGAAGGGGGGTGTCCCTCAGCCCAGCCTGAACCCTCTCCAATCTGGGACCCCTCAGACATCCCTCTTGCAATCCAGGACCGCTGGCTCCTAACCACTATGCCTGCTGGCCTGCTTGCCCCCAACTCCCCTCCCCTGCCAACCTCATGGCCTCCAACTGCCCTCCCTGGCCAGTCTCCTGGAAGGTCTCCCAGTTTAATTAGCATATTACCCTTTTATTAGTATAGATTTCTTTTGGCTAAAGACCTAGAGATAAAATCGCTGGGTCCAAGGGTAGGCATATGAAAGGTAGAAACTTTCATTTTTATGATGTGGTTGTATTATGTTCTCTTTGGTTTAATCTTCAACATTAGACATGTTTTAAGCTACTTCAAGTACCTTTTGGAAGCCAGTAGGTTTTTTTGATGAATGAATGAATGAATGAATCAACAAACCATTCATCCTCCAACCTTGCATGAGCTGGACATGGGGCCTGCTCCCCTTCTCCAGCTCATGGCTGCTCCATTTGGGCAGCAAACCGCACCATGAGTCTCAGACCCCCCAGGTTACCCCTGGCTTTCAACTACCTTTGCAGAGCAGAGCTTTGGCAGGAAATATAGGCAAGTTGATCCTTAGAGACAGAGTTCCCTCCACTGGGAGGACAGAGAGCAGGTGCCCGTTTCTGCAGAGGAAGAGCAGCCCAGGCACCATTCTCAGCTCTACCACCAGCTGGTGCTCAGAGGTCAGCTGTGAGCAGTGACCCATCCAGTGGGTTAGAATGTGATAATGTTATAAACCTAAGCAAGGGCTCAGGTGCAGGTCTCAGCCCCGTGGGGTCACCCACGTTCTTGTGCTTCACCTTAATTAATGATCCATTAAGCCACTCTGTCTCCAACCCCATGAATTCAACATGGAGCCTCCCTGATCCCTGGTGTCCCTGCTAACACAACGCATGCAAGGAGAGTTAGGAATAGCCTGGTTTTCTTTATTTCACAATAAAAAACAGAGTAAGATTTCTTCTGTCAAATATCAGATATTTGGGAAACTACTTCAAAATGCCAGTATAACGTAATGAGCACAGACTCTGGGGGCAGCTGGTTAGCTTAAGTTCTGGCCCTACCGTTTCACACTGGGTGACTGGCAGGTTCTTTAACTTCCCTGGTTCTCCTACCTGTGAATAAGGGCGACTCCCACTGCCTATGGTTAAAGAATGAGAGACGGTGTGGAAAGCACCTGGTCCCTCAAAGCACTTGGCAAATTATTAGACAAGATATCTAGTAGTAGATGCCCGTTCCTGCCCTGACTGGATGCTTGGACAGAACAGTTTTGAAGAGTTCTAAGTGACAAGGAAGCCATGGACCACACGGCGCTTTTGGAAGACGGTTGAAACTCAGAAGGTGGTCCAAACGACTCTTTTTTCCCCCGGAAGGCTTCAGGCAGCATCCCTGTGAGAGGCACTGAGCTGTTTGTCTCTTCAATAAGGTGACACCCGAATGACGATGTTGTCCAGCACTGCCCCTGATTGAGTTTTAATCACAGCATAATTAAATGTAGGTTCACATCTGGAGAATTCTTATCCCACACATGTGCCCTGTCTCCCTGTCTGAAGAGGGATTTCAAAATTGGACATTGTTACTTAATGGATGAAGTTTAAGGATGACACGTGGGCTTTGCTCCTCTTTAATTATGACTGGCTAATTGTAGAAAGAGCCTAATTGGATTGCCACCAGAGGGAGAGGAAGGTGGAGATGAGACGGATCTCTTCATTAGGCGCGCTAAGAAGAGAGGGCCATGGGCAAAGCTCCCGGAGGGGTGGTCTGGAGGGCGGAGCCTGGGGGCGGGTTTACCCCCCCCTCCCCCGCCCCGCTTCTCAGACCCCACACACTGTTCACCTGCCCATCGGACTTGGTCAGAGTCCACTGCCCTCCGGGTCATTTTGCTAAGAACTGGGAAGTTTGTGAAATGAACATATAACCAGCTGAGTAGTGCAATGGCTTCCAACCTGGGGCACCCCCCGCCCCCGCCATTTCCCTCACCCAAAGGCATTTGACAACATCTGGAGACATTTCTGGTGCCATAACTGGGAACTGGGTGGAGGTTGCTACTGGCGTCTAGTGGGTAGAGGCCAGGGATGCTGCTAACCTTCCTACAATGCTCAGAACAGTCTCTCCCATGACAAAATATTATCTGGCTCAAAATGTCAATGGTGCTGAGGTTGATAAAGCCTAGACTAACCTGTCCTGAAGCTAGGGCAGCAGACCTGGCAGAGCAGTCTTTGAGTGAATGTCAGTGTGTCCTGAGGGATGTGCTCCACAGACACGTGCTCCCAAGCAGCCCCCAAGCAGCCCCCATTAGCAGCCATCGCCAGGTGTCCCGCGCAAGGGATCCCCGCCTGTGTTTCTCCTCTTATACATGGCCCTTGGGTAGCTGCCCACCTGGGTGGTCATCAAATTGGCCAAGGAGTGTGTTCTATAATTTGGCCACCAGGTGGCAATCTTGGAATGCTCTTTCCCAGGGAAAACTTGCACCTGAGCTGGGCCAGTCTTCCCAGGGGGAGTCCTTTGCTCCCCATCCATTGCTTTAAGCACCTGGTAGGCTTCAGGAAGAGGGAATTTAGGGGGAGAGAGAGGCATGAGCTGGAGAGAGTGTTTAACATTCCTTCCTGCTTAGCAAGTCAAGTGCACTTACAGTCCCAACCCTCCTCTCTAAACAAACTGGGATTCCCCCCTTCAGCTCTCCCGTTAGCAGCGATTGTTCTGAAAGATGACCTTGAGACGATGAAAAGATGTGACAGGAGGTGGGGGAGGTAGGCAGACGTTGAAACTATGGGAGGGGGGCTGGTTCATCCCTCCGGCCACAACTTGTGCCTGGTGCTCTGCGTACATGATCTCCCTTTGTCGTTCCAGCATCACAGCCTGGTGGTCGTTTTAGAGACGGGCTTAGCATCGGCCAAAGTCACACGGTAGCTCCAAGTCCAGTCCTCTCCACCGCCTGAGGGCCTCCTGTTTACCATCAACCTGGGAGAGTTCCTCTCCTGTAAACGGAGGTGGGGAGTGGATTGACTGGGGCCCAGTGACTTATCACTTGAAGAAGGAGACTTCGGAGAGTGAGAAGAGGCACTCACGGCCGTACCCGGGACAGCAGGAGCAGGCCCAGATGAGGTCCCCGAGCTAAGCTTCCTTTCGTCTCCGAGACCACAAGCTTCTGAGACCCAACAGGACTGTTTCCAGCTTTCGTAGTATCTGTGAGAACACCCAGTGCAGCGGCCCTCACGGAAGATCTGAGAGAAGATGGTAAGACAACTGGAAAGGCTGGACCTCGGGCACGGCTGAGGACCACGGGGTGTGGTTGCCTCCCGGTAACTCCAGGCAGGTGGAGAGTCTGTGCCTCCAAGGAGACTGGGAACCAAAGAAAACAAGTGCTTATTTTATAGTTTTTACCTGGACACCTGTGGGTGTATTGTTATTTGGGGACGTGTGTGTGTGTGTGTGTGTGTGTGTGTGTGTAACTACCACCTCAGTGACTGTAAGTGTGTCATTTATTAGTTTATTGTCTCACCTTTCCTAATCCATCCTTCTTAGCCCTCCTGTGATTCTGGAACTGAAATCTCACAAACTTTTCTCCTTTCCCAACTGGCGCAATGCTGCGCTGTGCCAGCAGAGGGCGCCGGCGGTACACTGCAGGAGGAGGCGCTTCTGGGTTCCGCAGGCTTTGCCTCCTTCTTGCTCCTCAAGTGTGCGGCCTCCCTGGAGTGTCCTTCAGCCGAGCCGATGGCTTCCAGTGAGCTCCGCAGGCACCTCTTCTGGCTTCCAGTGAGTTCACAGCACCTATGGGGCGGCTTCCCGGAAGCTCCCTAGCGAGTCCCTCCGGTGCCCCGGACCATTCAATGCTTTCCCTTTTGGAAGTTGCATGGTCACTCCAGGACAGTTTCCTGCTTGACCATCCTTTCCTGTGTCACCTCAGCAAACCCCGCCAGCCAGTGGCCACAGCCCCAACTCTCCAGCGAGATCGGAATCCCAGCCTTGCGCGTGAGCAGGGCTCCGAGTCCGACCCAGGGCACTCTCTCAGCTCCCAGCAGCGCCTGCCGCCAGCCGCTCCTGCACCTCCCGGTCCTCCTCACCCTCAGAAGCAATGTCTGCGGCAACACCCCCCTGACACTCGTTAATAATTCTTTACTCAACTTTCCCTGTTAAATGTCCTGTGTAGTCTTGGTCTTTTGTCTCCACCAGTGAAGGTTTTTTGTCTTTCAGTCGTTATCAGCCCTTGACATTCTTTTTGCGTTTGGCTTGCTCATCAAGGGACCTGTTTGTAGAAATACATCAGGAAATAAATTATTTCCTCTACCAAGGGCAGGAGACATGGATGAGTGCTACGTGGTGTCAGTAACTGACCCTGAAGGTGCACAGAACTGAGTAATATGTGCAGCCTCCAAAAACCCATTATTCCCGCGCTTTCCAGGCCCCTGTGTTGATTAGGCGCTTTGCAATAAGAAGCAGACAAGTACCCTCCCCTCTTCAGGCCCTGGGATCCTTCTATAAAATGAGAGAAGGGGCCCAGCTGGCGTGGCCCAGTGGTTAAGCATCAACCTATGAACCAGTTTCCTGATTGCAGGCTCAGTCCCCAGTGTGGGGCATGCAAGAGTCAATTGATCAATGATTCTCTCTCATTATTGATGCTTCTATCTCTCTGTTCCTCTCCCTTGTTCTCTGAAATCAATAAAAAATATTTTTTAAAAAATATCACCCCATGAAGGAGACCTGGTGACTCCCTGGGGGACAGGATGGGCCACAAAATAAGTTTTTTGGGGGCAGACTCCCACCTAGGCCAAGGTGGGAGTCCCCGGCCAGTGGCAGGCAGCCTGTTCGCCACACGAAGTGCATGAATTTTGTGCACTGTGCCTCTAGTAATAAAATAAAATGAGAGAAGAGGCCAGGGTGTTCTCTAACAAGCATTCCAGGCTTTGATGACCATACATTTCATGACAGAATGTGTGTTCTAGAACCTTCTATGTTTCTCATCTTACACAGATGTAGAACCCTCAGTCTGGCATTCAAGGCTAGATGTTTTCTTGCTTTAGGGAAAGCATCATTTCCAACAATGATACAACTACTTTGTTGCACATTATGGCTTTGCTGCAACCACCTTATTGCAATACGTATGCAGCCAACAAAGCTTGCTGTGTTGTGTCATTTACCTATTAATGACAACAAGTAAGGAAAACCATCTGATCCAATGTTCACCTTTGCAGAGGAAATGATAAAGGCCCAGAATAACTGAATTGCTCAGAGTTACAGGGTTGGGTGTGACAGAGTGAGGACTAGAACCCAGGTTGCTTGGGTCCCAGTTTAGTTTCATACGTCGTATTACTCCTGTACCATCTTTTAAATTCTCTATCAGTTGTTGTTTTTTTTTTTTCTCTTGAAATCATGTTTGAATGGCAGTAGAAAGAAAAGTCACTCTATGCCTAGGTAAGGGGTGTGTGTGTGTGTGTGTGTGTGTGTGTGTGTGAATCCATCATTTATAAGAGAAAAATACAAGGCTATTCCTAAGGAGAGGGTAAGAAAATTCTAAAGAAAAACTTTACCTCTTGCTGATAATGAATGCAAAATAGCTCTGTGCAATTCCTTAAACACAGCACTTTGAAGGATGCTCTTATTAAGGACGAATTTCTCATACACTTTAGGGGATAAGCAGGCTCTTCACTTATTTCTGTGTGAGGGAGTCCAGCGGTTCTCTGCGGGGGCAGCTTGGTATCCCAAGGGACATGTGATAATGTCTGGAGACATTTTTGATCCAAAATGTCAAGAGTGACAAGGTTGTGATAACCTGATCTGCTTAAACATGTTCCTTAAAATCCTGAGTCACAGAACTGATAGTAACCATCTCAACCTCAATGTGTGTGAGGTGGTACCTCACTGTGGTTTTGATTTACATTTCCCATGATTAGTGATGTTGAACATCTTTTCATTTGCTTTTTGGCCATTTGTATATCTTCTTTGGAGAAATGTCTATTCAAGTTCTTTAACCAGTTTTTTTTAAATTGGGTTGTTAGTTGAGTGGGGTTTTTCTTGGCTGTAGTTGAGTAATATTTTTTTATGCATTCTGGATACTAACCCCTTATCAAATATATGATTTGCAAATATTTTCTCCCATTCCATAGGTTGCCTTTCCACTCAGTTGATTGTGCCCCTTGATGCACAGAAGTTTTTAATTTTTATGTAGTATAATTTATTTTTACTTTTGTTGCTTGTGCTTTTTTGTGTCATATGTTCCAAAAAATCATTATTAAATCCAATGTCATAAAGCCTTTCCTTTCTATTTTCTTCTAAGATGTTATTTTACCTCTTTCATTTAGGTTTTTGGGTCATTTTGAGTTGACCTCGTATATGGTGTTAAGTAGGGGTTACATTTTATTGTTTTGCATGTAGATATCCAGTTTTCCCAGAACCATTTGTTGAAAAGACTTTCCTATCCTCATTGAATGGTCATGAAACCTTGTTGAAAACCATTTAACCATATATCTGAGGGTTTATTTCTGGGATCTCTAAACTATTCCACTGTGGGGTTATTTTCTTAGGGGCTGAGGTCTGTCTTTATGCTGGTCCAACGCTATTTTGATTATTATAGCTTTGTAATAAGTTTTGAAATCAGTAAGTGTGAGACTTCCAACTTTGTTCCCTCCCCAAAGATTGTTTTAGCTTTTGGTGCCCCTTAAGACATCATATGAATTTTGAGATGGATTTTTCTGATTATGTTAACAATACTATTAGGATTCTTTTTTTTTTTTTTTGAGGATTGCTTTGAATCTGTAGATTGCTTTGAGTAATATGGGCATTTAAAAAATATTAAGTCTTCTAATCTATAAACACAGAATATCTTTCCATTTATTTGTGTCTTCTTCAATTTCTTTGATAAATACTTTATAGTTTTCGTTGTACAGATCTTTCACCTCCTTGGTTGATTTTATTGTTAATGAAATTGTTTTCTTAACTTTCTTTTCGGGTCATTCTTTGTTAGGGTATAAAAATGTACCTGTTTGTGTGTTAATTTTTAATCCTGCATCTTTATTGAATTTATTTATTAGTTCTAACATACTTTTTTGGTTAGAAAATTTGTTTAGGATTTTCTACATATAAAATCAAATCATCTGTGAATAGGGATAGTTCTGTTTCTTCCTCTTCTATTTGGATGCCTTTTATTGCTTTTTCGTGTCTAATTGCTCTGGCTAGAATTTCTAGTTCTGTGTTAAATAGAAGTAATAAAAGCAGTCACCTTTGTTTTACTCCTTATCTTAGAGGAAGAACTTTCAGTCTTTTATCATCGAGTCTGATGTTAGCTGTGGGCTTTTCATATGTGGCCTTTATTATGCTAAAATAGTTTCTTCTATTCCTACTGTGTTAAATGTTTTTCTTTTAATCCTGAAAGGCTATTGAATTTTGTCAAATGCTTCCCCCATCATTGCCTCCCCCTCTCCATCCCCCACCTGGGCCCAACTCCTGAATTAGTTGGGATGAGTCTTCTCTCTTCTTTTCTTAGTCAATCTAGATAAAGGTTTGTCAATTTTGTTGATCTTTTCAAAGAACCAACTCTTGGTTTTGTTCATTTCCTTTATTGTTCTTGTATTCTCTATTTACATAATTCATCTCTGCTCTAATGTTTATTATTTCTCTCTAGCGTTGGGTTTAGTGTTGTTGTTTTTTTGTAATTCCTTAAGCTGTAAAGTTAGGTGGTTGATTTTAGTTATTTCTTCTTTTTGATGTAAGTGTCTATAGCTATAAATTTTCCTCTTAGCACTATTTTCCCTGTACCCCATAAGTTTTAGATTATTGTATTTTAATTCTCATTGTTTCAGATATTTTTAATTTCCTTTGTGATTTCTTTTTTGACCCTTTGATTGTTTAAGATGGGCTTCTTAAACATGAAAAAATAATATGGGACCATCAGATGTGCTCTCTGAGGAATCTGGATGAAGAAATATCCAGAAAGTGAGTTCATTCGAGTAGGGTCTAAGGCTGAAAGACTCACCTTCTAGTCTCTAGTTTCCTAGTTGAGGGAAATGACTATGAATTGCTTTTAAATCTATTAACAAGGATGTAGACCTACCCACTGTCAGTCTGCCCTAAGCAGTGGGTTATCAGGCCCCCTGTCTTCTGAGGAGTTTACTGTAAAAAAAACCAAAACAGCAAACTAACTATGTTCAAAGTAACTTAGGATAGATTCTAGCAAGATGACTGTAGCAGGGCCAGAAATGTTTTAACATTTCTGTAAGTCCTCTATTAAGGCATATACAGCAACCAGGATTGCAAACTTAAAAACCCAGGACAGATCTACAACAAAACTGAGTGAAAAGATAGGTGCACAAAACCGGACATGTGAGTGGGTGGGGACAAGCAGGTCTGGTAACCGGCAGCTACCAGGCCTGCTGGTTATCAGCATCTAAGCAGGAGGAAGACAAGGCCGACAACCCTGAGAGCAGAACTCCAGTCCACCACGGTGCTCAGGGCAAAACAGCAGACACCAGAGGGCGCTGTAGAATCCGGCGATGGGTGAGCACACAGAGGCCTCCCTGAGGCCCCAGTGTAGGAGTCTGTGTGGCCTGTGAACACACAAAAACCACATGCAGGAAGCCTTCTGGGAGGAAGCCCCACCCTGGGGAGAAAGTGCTGAGGGTGGAATTCAAACTGAATTGAGCAAGACAGGGCAACAGGAGTGTAGGAGAGCAAAGATCCAAGACGAAGGAAGTAGAGGAGGCAAACATCACAAGGTAGAAACTAAGCTTTTGATTGCTTCCTAAAAGCAGCAGAAAGGGGGAGTTGGAGCTGTGAAGCGCTGGCCCACGCACACTCCTAGAAGTGTAAGAAATGTCATTTCCCTTTAAAATGAGCAGCAGAAAAGGGTTGCCAAAGAATACATACGAAGTCATTATAAGAAGAAAAATAGACAGAATAACGTGGCCGCACCAATGATGAAAGCAGGCTCAGCGGACCTGCCCACACACCCGGTGAAACCACACTCCACCCCTCTAAGTGACTAAAGGAACTTACAAGTGACAGACAGGACCACGTAAAAGTGAACTAGGAAGGACCAGAAATGAGGTCAGTAGAAAAAAGGAAGAGTTGAAAAGAGAGGTTGACGTTCAGGAAAGAATTAGAAATAAGAGGAGAAATTATAAATGAAAACTGAACTACAGTGAAGAAAAAAGGAACAAATGACAGCAGGCAGTGCCTTAAGACAAGTAGGAGATGGAAATACCAACAAAAAAGGCAGAGATCTTTTAGAGTATCCAGGAAATATGCCAGAGATAAAAATTATGTAAAGAACAAAACAATGGAACAGAACAAATATCAAAGGACGTTCTTGGATTAAGATACAAAAAGGCTGGGAGCAGAGTGAAAGGACAGAGCACATATCTAGGCAAATGGACCCCACATGGCCACACTGAGGCACCGTCTATTAAATCACTGGACTTTAAAAGGAAAAAACCCATTGGGAATCCAGACAAGAAGACATCATAAGGAAAAGGAAGTCCAAGTGTCATCAGACTTTCAACACTTGATGGGTCCCCAAGTGACCTGAGATCCAACTGATCTTAGAGTGAAACCAGCAGCAGTGGTTTTCACCAGGTGGGAAGAGAGACAGCAGTGTTCTTGGCCTGTCTCATTTCATAGGAATGTGTTAGAAAACAGCTTCAAGCAACCAAAATGTTTGGCTGACTGACTGGGAGACACCAACGTGAGGACTGGCGGTAAGTGCTGACTATGTGCCCACTGTGGATCTGGAGGAATGATGCCGGTGAGAGAGACAGCATAGCAGGCAGTGCCATATGTTCCGATGATGTACATACAATACAACTCTAAAAGAGGGGATGGGAAGAACAGGTGAAAAATAAAGTTGCTAATTGTCTTAGAGTTATCAACTGAGAGGACAAGGGTAATACCACCTCCTGTAATGAGATAAAGAGCAAATGCAGCAACCGGCTCTCTCCCGACTGCACCCCACGCCTGCAGACCTTTCTGAAAGTCCAGCTTGTGAGCAGGGCTATACCCTAGCGTGAGAAGGCAGGGTGTCCTGTACCAACCCTTGGCTGACTGCTCACCACAATGATGAGTCCCAGGCACCAAGAGAGCATTGGCCTCTGTTTAGGAGAAGGTGGCATTTTAGAAAAATAACATGAATGGAATAAAACAGAAGAAGGTTGATATGCAGACGAGCTCCCAGTTGTCTGGGAACCCCCAGCCTGGGACCCCCAGTCTTAAATGATGCAAGCTCAATGACAAATCAGCTCAAGATGTGGTTGTCTCCGCCATGTAGCTTGGTTTGTCTTGATATCGTCAGTGATGTGGCCGCAATGCCTGTGCAACATGTGATTTCATATCTGAATATCAATTTAAAAAAAGAAATCCCAGAATAGGGGCTGTGAATTCAAACAGTAATACCGTCCTTCTAAACAGCACCACCGAGAGCCGCAGCGACTGGGTTCTGACGCCGTCTGCCCGAGGGGCTCATTGAGAGTCAAGGCTAGTCGCTCACTTTAATTAGAATTTGAGCTGGGAGAACTGGTAGAAACCAGCCCAACGAAAGGGTGTTGGAAGAGAGGGCGGGGAGGAAGGAGCAGGATATTGACCTGAATAAAGGAGACCTTAATTAAAGGATTAATGATGACAGTAACAATAAAAATGGCTTCTTCCTGGCTCCGTGTCAGTGTTGGCCAGCGCTCTGTGAGCCCCGCCAGCCTGGGGTTGTGCTCCGGGCTCAGAGTGAGTGGGTGCTGGCGCCAGGCGGCCCAGGCCTGCCCATCCATCACCTGGATGCTTTGCGCAGGTGAATGTGTGAGGCCTGACCGCACTGAATCACCTCTGATTGTTTCCCTCGTGAGACTTGTATCGACTCACCTGCCTCCCTGGGGAGGAGAGCCCTTCTGTAGCCCAGGCTGGTCCCGAGGCCCCTCCCAAATGAAACTGCAAAGCAACCACAAGAAGGTCCAACAAATGCCCCTGCCTCCTTGATGGCTACCTGAATTCTTTTTGGAGAAAAGGTTGAAGATCAAATATTTTCACAATAATTCTGTATTGACTCTGCTTTTGCCTAAGCCTGAGCCCTGTCTGCCTCGCGGGTGGTCCTCAGTGCCTGGGTGAGGGAACCTCTGCTGCCCTGTTCCCACTCATCCCTTTGGCTGCCCTCCTTATCTCTCGGTAACACAGTGGCAAATAGAGTGGTTCCAAGTTTGGGCAATTTTGAGGCTCCATGATGCCCTCAAGGGCCCAGCAGTTTTCCCACCTGCCATCCTCAGCACTTAATTCCTCCCCTCAGCAGGACAAAATAGCAGCAGCAACTCCAGACATCACATCCTCACACCAAAGGCCCCTCAGACCCAGGGGTCAGAAGAGAGAATGTCCCTTTATAAGAATGAGAGCCCTCCTTCCCCTTCCCCAGTGGAGGCTCCTTCCCGCTGCCTTGGCCAGAACTGAGTCACATGCCCACTCAACTGTGTGTTGGGGGGAAGGAACCAACATGGCTTTGCTGACAGAATCAAGCTCCTTCCCTGGGGCACACGAGGGGACCACCCTCCCTTGAAGCACAGGGCCGCCTGTTTCTGTTTCCCAGAAAGGAGGGGGACACACCTGTGAAGCTGCCCAGCCGTGTTCGCTATAAAATGATTCAAGAACCTGTGTCTCATGCACCCATCCTTCTCTCCAGGAGTTAGGAGAGCAGGGCTGACCACGCCCAGAGATCCGGAACTTCCTCTGTTCCCCGCAGGAGGAGTCAGATGCGGAGCCATGCAAGCAGTTCAGCCCCCAGAAAATGCAGGTCCCCTCCAGGCAGGGAAGTGTCGGTATCTCAGGCCTCTGGAGGCCGTGCCCCGGGTCTCGGAGGGAGCCACGCATGAGGCCCAGGACCTGGCCGTTTGCTTCCAGTGTGTTATCCATCCGTCCACAGCTCCTGTGTGCACCAGAGCACTTGCTGATGGATTCATTCCGGTCCTGTTTACTGCTCTTACTTGGGGAAATAAACTGACAGCTAAATTGTAACTAGATTTAAGACAAGGATGACAGACGGAGCTTGGAATGGATTAAGGGTAGCTGGGTGTTTGGGGACATCTGGAACACCCAGTACTCGGTAGCGGGAAAAACATCCCATCATTCCACTAACTGCTTCTCTGGGACCTCCTGTGGAGACAGAATTTTGGCCTGCGGAGCTGAGGCCCACCCCGTGTGGCCACTCTGACTCCTTAATGGCCAGGGGACAGGCCAGGGAGCGTCTGGTCTCAAATACCTTTTCCTGAAACATTGCAGTCTTTCGAAGAGAGGGAAATATGTCTTTTTGTGGAAGTTACTGTTTTTATGTGTGTGAGAGGTATATGTGTGTATTATGTGTGCATGTCTATAAGTGTGTATGTATATGTGTGTTGTGTGTGCATGTGTGTATGTGTGTGTTGTGTGTGCACATTGTGTGTGTGTTGTGGTGTGTGAGCCTGTTTCCTTGCTGGTTTGGGCCTGAGGAGAAAGGTGCATGTCACCTTACTAGTTATCTTTGTGATGCTGCAAACTTTACCCCTTAGCAAGGTGAGGGTTTCTGCTCCCGCGCCCTCAGAATTCCCCACTTACACGTGATGTGTGGGATGCTCCTCTGACCGTGTTCCCACAATCAGACCTGCCCCGGAAAGACCACCAAACCTCTATTATTCATCTACGAAACAACCTGCTGACAGACAGGCGGCTTATTGAACACCAAAGCATGAATCCCTTGAAGTTTCTGGACACTGGGTCCACAGTGAGAGTAGGTATGAATGCCCCTTGCATCGGTGGAAACACGGAGACCTGCGCGCACTGGGGACCAGCTGGAAGTCAGCTGCACGGCTCTAGCCGCCCACCCTGTGACACGCAGAGCCGCATCCCACCTCCTCGGAGGGTCTGCGCTGGAGCCTCCTTTGGCTCGAACCCCGCAGCTCTGAAGGGTGCATCCATTAGGAAGTTTTCAGTCACCAGTAAAAAATTCCCCAGCTGAAGTGGCTGAAATGATCAGGACATTATTACCTCAATGACAAGAACTCGATCAGAGCAGTGAAGTCAGCAGCTCGGTGATGAGGGGCTGTTTCTCTGTGATGTCCTTCACGTCCCCTCGTGGTCACGCGTGGCTGCTAAAGCTTCAGGTATGGTATCCGGTCACCCATTCCTTCAGCAAGTATTTAATAGGCCGCTATGTGTGGGGCACTTGTCTGGGTACTGAGGACACGGCAGCTAATAGAACTGATAGCAACCCTGCCTTTGAGGAGCTTCATCCAGTGGGCAGAGGGGAGACAGTGAACAACACAGACAAGAAAACTGCACCGTGTGCTGGTGGCGCGTGTGGTGGAGAACAATGACGAGGGGAGGGTGAAGATACAGAGGAGGAGGTGGAGAAGGGCATGTTTAAATGGTGGCAGGGGAAGGTCTCCCGGAGAACCTAACATTTGCGCACAGAAGCTGAGGGACGTGAGAGAAGGAGCCAGTGGAGACCCCGAGGAGACCACTCTCGGCGAAGGGGACCAGCAAGTGCAAATGCACTGAGGTGGGACCTGCTTAGCATGTCCTAGGAGAGCAAGGAGGCCCGGAGCTGGAGAGGTGTGATGCGGACAAAGGTCATAGAGGCGCGGCTAGAGAGAAAAAGGAGGCCTCGGTCCTTGCAAACACATGACAGCTCACACAGGCCACAGCGGCACGAGGCTGCTAGTGCAACTGGGCCATTTCTCAGCAGTCCAGCCCCACCCCAAAGACTGTTCCTTGCATTTCACTGGCCAGAACTGGGTCACATGGCCACCCCTGAACCAATCACTGGCAGGATTCCTTCTCAGGGTGTGAGCCCACCTCCGCCCAGCATGTTGCTGAACACAGTGGGTTCTGCCAGCAAGGGCAAAAAGTAGGGTGCATGTTGGGTAGGTGACACATGTTGGGTCACAACCACACAGGAACTTCCCATTCAAGCAGTTTGCCCCGTGTCATGTGTCATCAGCGGCAGAGCCTTGCTCCAGACGCCTGGCTCCTCCAGCAGGTTGTTAACCCCTTCTTCCTCATCTCCCAGGTCTCTGGTCCACAAAAAAGTCTCTTCCATTAAAAAAAAATAACAACAGCTCTAGCCGGTTTGGCTCAGTGGATAGAGCATCGGTCTGAGGACGGAAAGGTCCCAGGTTCGATTCCGGTCAAGGGCATGTACCTTGGTTGCCGGCACATCCCCCATGGGAGATGTGCAGGAGGCAGCTGATCAATGTTTCTCTCTCATTGATGTTTCTAACTCGCTATCTCTCTCCTTTTCTCTCTGTAAAAAAAAAATCAATAAAATATATTTAAAAATATTTTAAAAAATAAAATAGAATCTATTCTTAAAAAATAGCAACAAAATAACTTTTAACCACAGAAATTTCAAGCATATTCAAGTAGAGAGAAAGTATGATAAACTCACATAGTCATTTCCCAGCTCATCCATGTTATCACTACACTGACCCTCTGGGGCCAGGCCTGCTCCATCTAAGATACCCCCCACCCCCCTCCAGTATCCACCCCATTAAAGAGCTCTGTCCAGCACACAGGCCTCTGAAGGCCTGCTGCCTCCCTAAGGCCCAGCTGGGGCAGGAGCGTGGAGAGCTGGGACAGTCACCCAACCCAGCCAAAGGCCCTCTGAGCCCAGGGCAGCCGCTTCCCACCTGTCACTGCCCGTGACCAGCTGAAGGACACGAGGCTTCTCCTGAATCATCCTGCGACAGCCGTCAGGAGCTGCCGACGTTCACAAAATCATCACTGGTACAACCGGGCGCTCGGCCCATCAGGCATTTGGATGTGCCAAAGCACAAGTCCTCGCACTGCTCAGAAAAAGCAAACACAAGCAATGCGAGATCTGACTTCTGCGCCGTTAATTTAATCTCCACTCCGAATACAAAGCAGCTGCTTTAGGTCCGACGCACTCCGTCCACCCAAGCCTCGTGCTGAATGCTAAGCACGGGGCTGCGGCCGGTAAGGACAGACCAAAACGAAGCTGCCTGCAGCTCCAGTGGCGTTTCTGGACTCAGCAAGGACACAGCTCCTTTGGAAGAAACTGCTCAGCAGCATCAGAAGACCTTCCTCTGGGATCAGGGTCTCCTTATTGGAGGGTGAAAAGCAAACTTGTCTTAAGTTTTTAAGGTCCTGGCCATGCCTATAAGTGGAAGGGAAAACAGAACAAGAAGCCCCTATGAGACCTTCTAGAGGGGAATGACACCATTATATGCCATGTCCCTCTGAAGGACTATAATTCGAGCAAGTAGGAGAGGGACAGCATAAGTTATCAGAGATGACCAGCTATGTAGATGGAATGGGGGGAGGGCACTTACTCTCCTTCTGAACTTTGGGGGGAATGTTCAGGTCACGGTTGGATCTGTTCGAGGAGCCCTCAGAGAAATGTGTCTCTCCCACCCTCTCCCACTGAGCTGGAGGTGTGTCCCCTGGGGATGGAAGTACCATGTTTCTATGTGAAGATGGGGTTAGTGCCTGTGAGGGCATTCAGGCAAGGCTCACAAAGGCCCCAACATTTCCTGGTGCCTGCGATTTCTGCTTCAGACCTTCTCTGAATCAAAGCCTTAAAGACCCTGATCAAATACAGCTCTGTGATCTGGGAATTTGATGGATAGGTCCCAATTCAGTCCCTTGCTGAGTGGACATTCATGATTTCCAGCTCTAGGGGGACACTATGCGAGGCAGTGGGGGTGGTACAGAAGTAAAAACCTAAGTGCCAAAATACAATTTTGAAAAAGTTAAAATTGTGATTTTCATTACAAATATAGAATGAACATGGGTCACAGATTTTATTCAAAAAAGCAACTATTGGATGAGAGAACTGGTAAGGGAGTAAAACTAGTTTTAAGAGTGTGTGAGGAGTTTAGTTTGATATAACCCATTAAGAAAGGTATTTTGAGAGAGGTGGGGGGGGAGAAGAGAGAGAGAGAGAGAGAGAGAGAGAGAGAGAGTGAGAGAGAGAGAGAGAGAGAGAGAGAGAGAGAGAATAAGAATGAGAATATTGTTGGGCTAAATTAAAATTGGTTAATGTCCTACAGAGCAGTAAAATATAACCACTGGGGTTATCGTCTACTTTGGCAACAGAAATCTACAGCTAATTCACAGTGTCTAAGCTCCGATAAAATAGTACAAAGCCAGGCACATTCTCCCAGAGAATTAATAACCCTCTAGGCTTCTTAAATAATGCCCTGGTACACATTGAAGGCTATGCTGTACTTTCTTTTGATTTTCAAGATTCTAATCAGTTTCTTCTTATCACAAAAGAAGCAGAATAGCATGCCTATCGGCCTTCAGGTGCGATGAAGACCCAGGCCAATGGGAAGAGAGGAAGGAGAAAGTTTGGGCCTAGGAGCTGGGAGACCTGGGTATCAGTCCTATGGCCCAGGTGTTATGTGAGCGTGGATGAGGAGTCTCATTACCTCCTAAGCCATAGATTCGCTCTCTGTTCTGTGCATGTTGACTAGGTAGTCTCTGACCCATTTACTTTTGGCCTCATCTTTAGATGATGAAGCAAGGCTATCAAACAAGTCCCATTGTCGATAGTGAAAGACCAGTGGATATTTGGAGGGGGGGAGAGGGTATGGAGAGGGTGCACAAACTCTCCCTTCTCCCAGCTTCTGGTTCCCATCAGTGCTCTGGGGTGTTTCAGAGTCAGGAGAGCCCAGGTCACACTACAGTGACAAATTGATACTGAAGTCTCAGTGGCTTAGCCCAACCAAAGTTCGTCTCTTGCTCATCATAGAGTCCTGGTGGACAGCTGTCCTCCATGTGATGCCTGACCATTCATACTTTTTCTCTCCTGTAACTCGGCTATCCTTGCACATGGCTTCCTGAGTCACTGCACCAGAGCAAGAGAGAACGGAGCACTCACTACCCACTCCTAACTACAGAGAGTTTGTGCTTGTGGGCCATTTGCCAGAACTAAGTTGGTTGAAGCATCATCCCAATACACCACAGATTGGTTGCATGTTCAATCTGCAGTCAGGGCCTGCTCAAGAATCAACAATGAGTGCATGAACAAGTGGAACAGCAAGTTGATGCCCCCGCCCTCTCTCTCTCATCAACAAATAAAAATTTTAAAAATAGAGGAAGTTGGGTTCTCTTGAGTTTTCAGATCAATGTGGACAGGCACTCTGGGTTTCCAGGATGCCAGAGCTACGTTCATGACCTCCCAGTGATCTGTGGCCTAAAGTTTCAGCCAAGATCATTGTCAAAACCCACTTCCCTCTGTTCTGGAGGAAAGAACATTCTTCTGAAAAGGGAAATGGCTTTTATTTGCTCTTCTATATGATCCTTGGTTGCTCCTTGTACACAACCTTGATTGTTTCAGAGCCTGGATTCTTATCTCTTTAACAAGTTCCTTAGGTAGTGGTTGTCCTGTGGCTAACACCCTAAGCTAAGCAAATGCTGAGGGCCGCTGTTTGCCGACTCATGCCTATATAGCCAGAGCACCAGGGATATTGATCAGTAACCAGGGCAATAATATCATGGGACCAGTCATGGGTGCTGGTCAGAGACGTGAGGAGCGTGCTATGTACACAGGCAAACCCACGCCGGTCTCTGACCCTTCCCCACCCACCTGGCTTCACTATTAACTTGCTCCAAAAAAGACTTGAGTCTTCCTAGAGAGACACACAGACAATTTAACAAGATTTAAAAATTAATAAGGTGAGGAAATCAGACTATTATTCCAAAGGGAACCTCAGTCAGCATCATTAGAATTGCTAAGGTGTTTGTGGAGAGCAGCTGGGATGGAGCCTAACCCTGAGTGCTGCTGGCAGCCCAGCCTTTGCTTAGGTGCCAAATGGAATGTCTGGGAGGCAGTATCTGGTGCTGGTGAGGAAACAGTCACCTGAATGCACAGGACTTGTGATGGGCCACAAAGTACCAGGCATGGCGACTGCAGCAGTCCTCAGGGCATGGAAAACCTTTGTCTTTCAGATGGAAACAGACTGAAATGTACAGTCGTTCCCTTAAGCTCAGTCACCAAATTCCATTGTCCATCAAACCATGATGGAACTTGGAGCTGGAATGCCAGCCATGCCACTGAATTACTCTGTGACCCTGGTGAGGTATCACCTCTCTGAAACTCGGCTTTTTCATCTGTGAAATGGGCATGAGGACCGTTCTCTTTGTAAAGAATGTAGATCCATCTCTTGGTGATGTGCCTGGCTAATTTCTCTAAGCAGTCTGGGAATTACCAGGACTGTAGCTCTGCATTTCCCACAAGACGGTGGTCTCCCAGGGCAGAGTGAAAGTCATTTCCCCACCTTGGTCCGGAAACCTCCCAAGGAAGGTGCTTACCTCTTGAGCGTGGGCACACAAATGGGCAGCTATTGTCATCCTGGTCATTGGTGCAATGACCATATTTCTTCCTGAGGGAAAGTCCTGGAGGAAGCTGAGTAGGAATTCTCAGGTGCTTATGACTTCATTTGAGCATCAGGCAGCCCCTCCTGGGGAGGCTCGCTGCTCTGGGCATGACTGCTTGCCTCTCTGGCTGGACCAGAAGCGCCCTGAGGCCAGGGGTCCGTCTGCTGCCTCCACGTCCCTCCCGGGAGGTGCTGGATTAGTACTTGCGGAATGGGAGCTGAGGCATTTGGGAGACCAAAGATGGAGAAGTCTTGACTCTCCCTTGCAGGATCTTTAGGAAATACTCTGTTTGCAGGTTATTTAGAAATAGTGACCATAAAATTTATCACACTTCTGCCTGGCCGGTATGGCTCAGTGGTTGAGCATGGAGATGGAGGTTCAATTCCTGGTCAGGGCACATGCCCAGGTTTCGGGCTTGATCCCCAGCAGGGGGCATGCAGCAGCGAGCAGATCAATAATTCTTTCTCACCTTTGATGTTTCTATCTCTCTATTCCTCTCCTTTCCTCTCTCGAAAAAAAAAATCAATTAAAACATATTTAAAAACAAACAGACAACTGGGGACACTTTTAAGAGTAAAGGAGGATGCTATTAACAACAGGCATACACTGGGACTGTGCTTTCTGCAAAGCTGGTGAGGTCCACTCTGGAGCCTCCACTTCGGCTGTGGCTCAGCTCCCACGCAGCTCATGCTCACCATGGTCTGCAGCATAAGAGTGCTAGAGTCTGGGACAGGTGTCAGTGGCCAGAGGGGAGGACTCAGTGAGGTGATCATCGAGGTTGACAGACACAACAGGGATCCCCCACCCCATACCCAGCAGTGGCTGGGGAGGACATATTCCTTCCTTTACAGAGCCCCCAGTCTGATAGACAGACAGTGACCTTGAGCTCAGTGAGTGCCTTGTCTAATGGAGATGACAATGACCCAACCCTTGGGATGCTCTGAACCTACCCAGACACTGCCAGACCCTCAGTCCTGCAAGCCCCTTTCCCAGGTCCCAGGTAAAACCACTGGAATGCTTCTTTCTTTCTTTTTTTTTTAAATATATTTTTATTGATTTCAGAGAGGAAGGGAGAGGGAGAGAGAAACAGAAATACCAATGATGAGAGAGAATCATCAATCGGCACACCCCCTACTGGGGATCGAGCCTGCAACTCTGGCAGGTGCCCCTGGCTGGAATCGAGCCGGGGACCCTTCAGTCCACAGGCCAACACTCCATCCACTGAGCCCAACATCTAGGGCTGGAACGTTTCTTATGCCCCTTAAGCAGCCATTGCAAATACACGCTTACACAATTTTACTTTTGTGTGGGGGAGGTCTTTCTTGCAATGTGATCAGCTGCTGGCCCTGAGCACCTGCACTGGTACCCACGGAGAGCGGCTGGTCCCCCAAAGTGCTCAGAGACAGACAAAGCCTTCAGAACCAAGGCTCTGCCTTTTGTGGCTTTTTCTCCTAGGTTCGAGGAGCATTCCCCAGTGCCCAGGCCTGGTCCCCTGCGTGCTTTCTTCATACCACACTGCACACTGGGATCTGTGGGGTCTGAGGACTGCCTTCAAGTTTACCTACCTTTTAGGTGCTCTCCCCCCCAGCCCCCCGCCCTCCCCTTCCCCCGTCCTGTGACTACTAAGCCAGGTGAGGCATGGCATTAATTTGAAGGCTTCTCATCTCCGTAGAAGTGTCTTGAAAAAACAGGACAAGAGTCCCAAGATGATCTGATTTCCCCATCTTATCTCTGACCCTGACAGGGGAGCCAGACTTGCCCCTCAGAACACTGGCCCCCACCCAACCGCCCTCTCCTCTGGCACTAGGAGGTGCCACCCCTCAGTCATTCCTCTCACGCTGACTTGTCTTTCACTCGTGGCTTACCCTCCAGACTCTGGTTCTTGAAATGTGGAAATCCAGCTCTGGCAGTTCTGAGAAGTCCCCTTGCTATTTCAGGAAATGCTGAACTTTTAAGATTCTCTGTGGCTTCACTAGGAACCTCGTAAGGCCCAGAAATCAAAACTGAAACATGACCGCTGTTGTAGGCTGTACCAGCCTTTCCGACCCCGAGGTGGGGCCGGCACCTCCCACAAGTCTGTGCCTCTGGGATTCGCTTTAATAGTCCAGGGGCCAAGGAGGAAAAAGGAGTGTGTGTGTGTGTGTGTGTGTGTGTGTGTGTGTGTGTGTGTCAAGAGTGGAAATACACTGGGTGAGATTTTGAAATTATTGTGCAGACATTAGGCTCCATTGTAAGAATGGATCACAATTTATTTAACTGGCTTCCTTTTGAGGGACATTTAGATTGTTTTCAATCTTTTTTTTTAACACTGCTTTCGTGAACATTCTTTTCTTTAAAATTGATTTTAGAGAAAGGAAGGAAGAGAGAAAGAAATATTGATGTGAGAGAGAAAAATTAATTGGTTGCCTCCCACATGGCCTGAGACCAGGGATCTAACCGGCTACCTGGATATGTTCCCTGCCTGGGAATTGAACCTGCCACCTTTTGGTATGGGATGATGCTCCAACCCACCAGGGCTCCATGAATATTCTTGTGTGCATTTCAAGAAGGAACTTATCTACCAAGATGGGCTCCCCCTGGCTAACTGGGCCTAAATTCAAAACTAGAGTTTAGCCCGGCTGGCATGGCTCAGTGGTTGAGCATCGACCTATGAACCAGGAGGTCACAGTTTGATTCCCAGTCAGGGCACAAGCTGGGGTTTCGGGTTTGATCCCCAGAGTGGAGCTTGCAGGAGGCAGCTGATCAATGATTCTCTCTCATCTCTAATGTTTCTGCCTCTCTCACCCTCTCCCTTCCTTTCTGAAATCATTACATTAGAAAAACAACAACTAGAGTTTAGAGGCCTTTTGTTGAGAGAGTCCTGTCACCCACTCCGCATTCCAGAAAGAATCACCGACTGAACTTTCAAGCGTCTGCAGTCTGCCCTGCCTGTTCATACCATCTGAGTCACTCACTGCAGAGAAGCTCCTTGCTCCATCATCCTTACTATCCTTGAACCAACAGACTGTGACCTGGCCTGACCAATCAGAGCAGCACAGACTATACCCCTCATTTACACCTGCAGCAACCAACCTGAACTGACCAGACTTGAAGTCCTCATGTGCATAACAGACTGAGTGGGGAGTGGGTGGGAACTTGCTCCATGAAAGACCTGCTCTCCTTTGTCTGGGTGAAGGGGCGGGGGGAAGGGGAGGGGCGCTTTCAATTTCCACTGGAGGCTGTACTCTGGTTCGCTTTAATAAAGTCTCGCCTTTTTAAAACATACCTTTTAGTGACTTTTGTTGACATTGTACACATGAACAAGAACACGTGTACAAATGAATGCTTAGAAGTGAAATTACTGAGTCAAAAGATAGCTATTTTCATAGATGGGCCAAATTGCTCCTCATCAATTTGCATGAGAGTGCCTATTCTCTTTACACTTCTGACATAGTGTTTTGTCAAATATGTTAGCATTTTCCAATCTGACATAAGAAGTGGAAATGTGACTTACATAAGCATTTATTTATGACATTTCCCACCTTGCAACCTGCTTGTTCAAACGCTCTGTCTCTCCTACCAGCATTAGTATTTTTTTTTAGATGCTTTACCTCAAGCATGTCAAACTCAAAGGCTAACATGGGCCAAATAAGCAAGGTTTAAGTCTATGTGGGCGGCAAACAAACAGAAGCTTCAATTTTCATAGAAACACAGGTTTATTTTGATAGAGACATGCTGAATACAAAGGGCTAAAATAAATGAATCATTGTTAACATAAAATAATAGAACATTTTAATAAAAAGTAATATTTTTTTGAACATTAACTTACCAGACACTGAATAACTGCACAAATTAATAAGCATAACGCAAATAAACCCATTTTTCTTGTTCTCTGAAAGCGAAATATTTCCTGTTGCTCACACCAAACAAGTCAGCCCAAGACTAATGACGTGGCAATCAGCTGCTAAAATATTCGCTGCTAGTGTTAGTGGAGAGAAATGGTGTGCCTGCATGTAAGATTCGTACCGGAAATGAATGCAACACAATTATAGGAATCAGTCATTAGCGAATGTTGTAATTTGTTATTAATAATTATGTATAACAGGATATTGTAAAAATTAAGTTATGAAATTTTTATGTCGGGGGGAAGGAGACACATGTAATACTCTTTGTAATACTTTAAGCAACAAAACAAAATTAAAAAAAAAACATTTCTGACATACCATTATATTGGCTGGGTTGCAAAAATATTCGGTGTGGGCTGCAAGTTTGACATGTTTGTTTTACATAGTTAGGAAATTAGCCTTTTGAAATATGTTTTAAATATTTTTTCTTGGCTTATCCTTTCAAAAACATTTTTGCAGTATATTCTCCCCATATACGTAGCTAACTGTAACTTTTATGTGGTCTAATTTACAGCCCCTGTGTTTTGGTTGGCTTGGAAAGTTCGTCCCTGCTCCAAAATGTTCAAAACACACCAAAGCAGATCCCTTTTCCTCCTGGTGCTGCCAGTTTCTTACGTTTTACACTTATATCTATGATCCATCGGCATTGAATTTTTTTGGTAAGGTGCTGCTGGTCAGTTACCTGAGCATAATTTCTCAAATAGTCTATCTTTTATTCCTAATATGAAATATACCTCTTTTGTACTGTGAATGTCAATTTATATTTTTCAATATTTGTTGGCTCCCTCTTCTTTTCTACTGCCATTGCCTCATCACAGATAGACAGGGACGAACTCAATTACTGTACCTTATAATACTTGGTGATATTTGGTAAGATTAATCCTTCCTCATAACTCTTAATTTTCATTTTTCTGGCTATGCTTGCATGCTTATTCTTCACATAAAGTTTAGAAAGAACTAGCCTAATTTTCTGCTTTCAAAAAAATCCTTTTAATATTTTTATTGAAGTTGCATTAGATTTACAGGTTCATTTAGGGACAACTGGCAGTGTTATAACATTGAATCTTCTTAGCCAGGGCATTTATTCAAATCTCTGAAAGATGGACTGCAGTAAAACTTCAAAGTGTTCTTCACATGGAGACTTAACATTCTTTCTCTACAGTTATTCTTAGTCTTTCAACCCTTCACTTACAGTGTGAATGATACATTTTCTTTATTATATTTATTATATCTTCCACTGATGGGTTTTTATATAAGGAAAGCTATGGTTGCATGTTAATTTTGTTACCAGTCACCTTATTGGATTTTCTTAATGTTTTTATTTCTTTTAATTCTTTTCAGTTTTCCAGATATATAATCACAAATCTGAAAATAATAGTAATGTCTATGGAAAATTATTTCAGATATAAGACATCACTAAAACTGACCTTAGCTTTTGCTCCTGTCCCTAAACCCCTGTAATGGACATTGAGGTTGCTTCCTCAACACCTATTTCCCTTTTCCTAGCAGCTACCTCAATTTACACTTCACCATCGTCACCTTGCCCGCACAGTCCATGTTTTTTTTTGAGGAAACTGTTGTCCTATACAATGGTGGTGAGGCATCTGACTCATACCTAGAATAATCACAATAATTATATCCCTACCACTGGCCACACCTAAACACTCAGATTTAGATTTGTGGTCCATTTTGAGATGCGATGAGGACTTCCAGCCATGAGTCCCTCTCTCTCTCTGAGCTGTGAGGAGGTGTAGGCAACCTTCATGTGACCCTGTGAAGTATCCAAATCAGGATACAGCCCTGGTGGTTTCATTAAGCTGCTAAACTAACCAACTCTGTAACCCATCTTCACCTTCAACTAGCAGTTGATGAGCCAGTGATTCCTCACTATTTAAGGCAATTTAAGATAGGTGGTTTTTAAAATTAACTAATTAATTTTTAATTGAATTTATTGGGTTGACATTGGTTCACAAAACCATACAAGTTTCAAGTGTACAACTCAACAAAACATCATCTACACAATGATTGTGAGCCATCGCCCCAAGCAAAGTCTCTTTCCAGCCCCATTTCTCCCCCCACCCCCTTTGCCCAACTTTACCTACAAGATAGGTGTTCTGATACTTACAGTTGAACACACTGTAGTCTACACACCACTGTCAACAATCACTCAACCTCACTGATCTTAAAGGTTGCTTTAGTGTGAGGTCAGGATCACTTGAAATAGCCTGAGGCTTATCACTTTCTCTAAATAGACCACAGACTTTAATTTGAAGTCTTAAAGCTATAAACCTAGAAGGAAACAGAGGAGAAAATCTTTGTGACCTCAGGTTTGACAAAGATTTCTTAGATATGACACTACAAACACTGTCTTATTTTTTAAAAAATTTTTATATATATTTTATTGATTTTTTACAGAGAGGAAGGGAGAGAGATAGAGAGATAGAAACATCGATGAGAGAGAGACATCGATCAGCTGCCTCCTGCACATCTCCTACCGGGGATGTGCCCGCAACCCAGGTACATGCCCTTGACCGGAATCGAACCTGGGACCCCTCAGTCCGCAGGCCGACGCTCTATCCACTGAGCCAAACCGTATTTTTAGCTATTCTGAGTCCTTTACATCCCCATTAAATTTTATAATCAGCTTATCAATTTTTATTGAAATTGCACTGAATCTATACATCAGATTTAAGAATTGAAGAAGAATTCTTTTCAAATTCAAATTTTTTTCAAACTCATAGCTTAACTATGAGTTTTCTGATTCATGACAATGGTATATCTCTTTACTTAGCACTTATTTAATTTCTCTCAACAACGTTTTATAGATTTCAATTTATAGATCTTATACATCTCCTGTCAAAGTTACCTCTCAGCATTTCATATGTATAATAATGCTATTGTCCATTGTGTTAATTTTTTATATTACTGATTCCATATTACTAGCATAAAGAAATTTAAACATGAAATTAAATTTACTATTTATATTGTACTCTGCACCCTTGATACATTTATTATTTAGTTCTAGTACCATTTGTATAGATACCATGTATTTTCTACATAGTTGATCATGTTGTTTGTAAATAAAAACAGTATTATTTTTTTCTTTTCAATTGAGATTTTTCTTTTTCTTTTTCTTATTTTATTAAATTACTAGAACCTCCATTGTTGAATAGAAATGGTGAGGACAGACATACTTGTCTTGTTCCTGATTTTAAGGGGGAAAACATTCAGTCTTTTATCATTAAATATAATATTTAATTTGGGATTTTCATAAATGCTTTCTATTAGGTTAAAGAAGTTTCTTTATATTCCTAATTGTGTTGAGGTTGTTCGTTTTTTTTTTAAATCAGTAATTGATGTTGAAGTGTTTCAAATGGTTTTTTTTTGCATCTGAGATGAAATATGGTTTTCCTTTTTTAATTTTTAAAAGAATAAAAAAAACAATTCTGAGAGAGAATCTTTGCAAGCCATGTATCTAATAAAGTACTTATAATAATAATATATGAAGATTCTTAAAATAGAACAATAAAGAGAAAAATCACTCAATTTAAAATTGTGCAAAGGTTTGAACAGACTCTGCCAAAAAGATACTTAAATAGCAAATAAACACATAAAAAGATACTCCATACTAGTAGTCGTTAGAGAAACATAAGTGTAAACCACAATGAAATGTCATTGCTTACCTATCAGAATGGCTGAAATTAATGAGTGACCATAACAAGGATGCTGGTGTACTAGTCAGTGTTCTCTAGGGAAACAGGCCCAACCGGCTAAAACACACACATGTATGAAGATATTTGTTCTAGGAATCGGCTCTTGTGGTCATGGAGGCTGAGAAGTCCCACAATCTTTCATCGACGAGCCTGCAGAATCAGGAAAACTGCTGGTATATTCAGTCCGAGTCCAAAGGCCTGATAAGCAGCAACTCCAATTCGCAGGGCAGGAGAAAGTGGATACCCCAGTTCAAAAGAAGAGGCATCATCCATCAGTGGATTGGATGATGCCTGCTCACATGGCTGAGGGTGGATTTCTTTTTTTTATGCAGTCTACTGAATGGAATGCTAAGCTCGCCTAGAAATACTCATAGACTCACCCAGAAATAATGTTCATTCTTAATCTGGTCAAGTTGACACATAAACTATCCATCGCAGTTGGCAATGATGTGGAGAAACTGAAACCCTCACATACTGCTGATGGGAATGTGAAATGGTACAGCTGTATTAGAAAACAGGTTGGCAGTTTTTTCAAAAGTTAAACACATACCTATCATGTAACCCAGCCATTCCATTTCTAGATATTTACCCCAAAGAAAAGGAAATATATGCCCATACAAAGACTTATGTGCAAATGTTCAGCTTTATTTGTATTTAGCCAAAAACCTAAATTTCCATCGACAAGTGAAGAGATAAACAAATCATGCTACAGCCATACAATGGAAAACTACTAGGTAATAAAAAGAATGGATAACTGATCCATGTAATATGAGTTTCAAAATAATCATGCTACATGAAAGGAGCCAAACAACTGGATTACATACTGTATGAGTCCATTGGCATAGACTCCAGAAAATACAAGCTACTGTTTAAACCAGTGATGGTG
This sequence comes from Myotis davidii, assembly GCF_000327345.1. Classification (NCBI taxonomy): domain Eukaryota; kingdom Metazoa; phylum Chordata; class Mammalia; order Chiroptera; family Vespertilionidae; genus Myotis; species Myotis davidii. Next base: position 1,077,605 of record NW_006295062.1, read on the forward strand.
AACCTATGACGCGTGTCAGAGGTGACACGCGAACTCATTTTTTTGGTTGATTTTTCTTTGTTAAATGGCATTTAAATATATTAAATAATATCAAAAATATGTCTTTGTTTTACTATGGTTGCAAATATCAAAAAATTTCTATATGAGACACGACACCAGAGTTAAGTTAGGGTTTTTTTTAAAAAATGCTGACACGCCGAGCTCAAAAAGTTCGCCATCACTGGTTTAGACAAATCATGAAGCTTTACATAATGGACCTCTGTGCAGCCACAGAGCAGCATGAGCAGCCATCCCTGTCCTGAGGAGAACATGGCCACACTCGCCTGTCAGACAAAACAGCAAGGGGCGAGCTGATGTGGGCGCACTGTCACCATGTGCTTGGACGTGGATGCACCAAACTCTGGTTGTCACAGTGGCCTCTGGGTGGGTGAAGAGCTGGGGAGATGGAGTTTGAGGTGGGACAGGTCTTTTCACTGCTTTCCCTTTTGAATTTTGAACAAGAATGTATTACCTATCTTAAATGAATAATGAATGAAATGAATAAAATAAATGAACAAATGAAGGATGATTATCCCCTTAATAAATAAGTCTTTGTGTAAAAACCAAATACAAACTAATCGATAGTGATAGAGGTAGGTCAGGGGTTGCTTGGGGAGATGGGTTGTAGAAACAGGCAGGATTAGGCACCACAAAGGGGCCACTGAAACATGTTGAGGAGATGAATATCTTGATTGTTTCATGATTTATAGATGTGCCAAACATAAAATTGTACATTTGAAATATGTGCAATTTATAGTATGTCAGTTATAATAATAAAAGCGTAATATGCAAATCGACTGAATGACTGAACAGCAGATCGTCCAGAAGACCTTAGGGTGACCACACTATGACACCTACTGGTGCCACGCCAGCCAAGGCAGGTGTGATGTGATTGGTCGGGGAGCCCTGCCATTGCCCCACAATCACCCCACAGAAGGAGGCCCAGGCCACCCTCTATGGGGCGATCAATGGGAGGGCTCCGTGATTGATCGCCCTGCAGAGGGAGGCCCAGGCCACTAGGCTGGTAGTGCTATGGCAGATGGGCAGGACCTCCCGCTGTGGGTTGATCAATCAAGTCTTGTGGGGACCCTTAAAGTTTAGGAGGAAGGAAAGCCCCAATAGGCCCAGATTGCCAGCTAGGCCTAGGGACCCTACCTGAGGGGTCGCAGATTGTAAGAAGGCACAGGCCAGGCTGAGGGACACGCCCCCCGCCCCCCCCCCGCATGAATTTCATGCATTGGGCCTCTAGTATCTCAATAAAATTGCTATAAACCCTCATTTAGCATTTTTGAGGCAGGATAGAAAAATTCCTGGGCAAGTGGAATGGGGAAACTGAGACAAAAAATTGGACAAGGCCACAGTTTGGGCAGCTTGCATCTCCCCTAACCAAGGACACCTTCCAGATGAAGCTGGGGTCAGAGTGAAGCCTGGATCCCGGGGGCTAGAGGGAAGCTGGTGCTGGCAGCTGGGGGAAGAAAGGCCCCCCCCCCCCATTAATTTCATGCATTGGGCCTCTAGTATCTCAATAAAATTGCTATAAACCCTCATTTAGCATTTTTGAGGCAGGATAGAAAAATTCCTGGGCAAGTGGAATGGGGAAACTGAGACAAAAAATTGGACAAGGCCACAGTTTGGGCAGCTTGCATCTCCCCTAACCAAGGACACTTCAGAACAAATAATTTATACCTCCCCACTCTATCCAGAGAATACATAGGGTAAGCCACCCAATTAATCTGAGGACAGAGATCCAATTAATGCCGTTTTTGCCAGCCAAAACCAAAGAGGGATGAAGTCAGGAGGATAAATAACAAAACCCTGATTAGAACAGACAGACCCAACATAAAAGTAAAGCAGCAAAGCAGACCAAAGATTAATCCCAAACACCCAATACGCTCATTTTGATTCATCAGCATATTAAAAACACACCTGGAAAGCTGACCAATATTCTGCTGAAACCCTCCTCTAGGACTCTAACCCACAGAAGAGAGAGAAAACCCTCAAGAAAAGGACATCAGGGTGGGCTTGCTCTAGAGCACGTCCGTGCCCCTTCTCGGGCATGTACTTTTTACTTCCTCCTAAACTTTAACGGTCCCCACAAGACTTGCAACCAGGGAAGCAGCGGGCAGGGGTAGCTCATCACCTGATCCTGTCTCCAAACCCCCCTTTTCCTCTGACTTCCCAGGGAGCTACCAGCAGCCCGCCTTGGCACATTTCCTTCCTGTGACATTTCTAGAGAACCAAAGCTGAGCACGGCCGAGCGCTCCTGCTGCTCCGTCTAGCCTAAGCCCTTCCTGGCTTCCCCAGCTTGAATTGCACTCTCACAATCATCTACACTCGTGTTGTGAAATCTTTCTCACATGAAGTCAAGAACCCACACACTACAGGCAGGCCTGAGAAGGACCTGTTCCGGCCAGTTTCCTGCCCAGTGACATTTTTAATGTAGTATAAGCACATGGTAAAAAAAATATCAAGCAACATAAAAATTAGTTGATTACAAACTTCAGGGGAAAGTTCTCTCAGAAAAATAAAATTCATAGGGTATCTAATACATTTGATCATTCGAAAACTAAAATTTATTGTTGTTTATTTGTAAGATTTTTTACTGATTTTTAGAGAAAGGGGAAGAAAGAGGGGGAGAGAGAGAGAGAGCGAGAGCGAGAGAGAGAGAGATTGATGGAACATCTATCAGCCACTGCCTGCATGCCTGGCCTGCAACCTGATTATGTGCCCTGACCAGGAATCCAACCAGCAAACTTTTGGTGCTCAGGATGACGCCCAAACAACTAAGCCAAACAGGTCAGGGCGATATTTATTGTTTTTAAACAGATGTGATGTAACATTTGGGAAAACTTAAGGATGAATTCATAGAAAATGAAACCAGTAAAAAAAATAAGCCAAGTATTAACTCATGAAAGAAAAAATTGGAAAGGAAAGGCAATTGTAGTAGATGCCTTGGCTCACCCAGGAGCATACGCATGGTCATGGAGATCTAAGTGTTGATTATAGTTAAACTTTAGATTTACTTAAACTGTGAGAGAGCAGGATTAGAGTAGGGGTGGCAGTGAAAGAGAGCCAAATCTTTATCTTCCATAACATGAAATCAGCAGATTGTTTTCTAGAATTGGTATGTCAAAAATAGCAGCATAAACATATTAACAAAAAAAATATGGAGGTAATAATCAGAATAAAAAGCTAGAAGAGGTTGAAAGTTTTGCTCCTGGGGAGGAAGTGTGGGGCAGTGGACTGTTCCTTTTTTAGATATTAACCTTTTATCTTTTTTTTCAGATGCATACATTATGCTGCTTTAGAAGGCAGTGTAGTGTACTGGCTATGACCCTAAACCCTGATGCCAGAGTGCCTGAGCTCAAACCCCAACTCTGTTGGTTCATAGATAAGAGGCTTTAGGCAGCTAATAATGATATCAATTTCATAGCCTTGTTATCATCAGATAAATACATTAAAATATATAAAAACTTAGGATAATGCAAGGAGTATATAAATAGGACAAAAGCTAACAATTCTTATTATGAAATGATGATTTAAAATGTCTGCTTTTTACTACCTTATTTCTTAGTAAATAGAAAAGTTGTTCTTGCTTATTCTTCTTGGCTCAAACAATAATAAAGAAAACCATAATAATAGTAGTAAAAATAAAATTATATAAAATTATATTTCTCCCACCCCAGTCTCTTATCTCAAAGACAGACACTGTTGAAAGGTCTTTGTGTACTATTCTACTTCTTTTTTAAAATATATTTTTATTAATCTCAGAGAGGAAAAGAGCGGGGGAGACAGAAAGAAACATCAATGATGAGAGAGAATCATTGATCAACTGCCTCCTGCAGTTGGATTGAGCCCAACTACTGAGGGTTGAGCCCGCAACGCAGGCATGTGCTCTGACCAGAAATCGAACCGTGACCTCTTGGTTCATAGGTTGACACTCAACTACCGAGCCACACCGGCTGGGCTGCATATACTTTTTAATTTGCACGCTGGAGGCACACTGTTTATTTGTTCTGCCGCTCCTTTTTTCTCCTTATTATAACTCATGCAGTTCTCTCCTAATTGACACAATCAGATCTATCTTGTTCTTGTTAATGGCTGTGTAAGGATCTATAATTTATGGATTGTGTCTCATCCGAAGGCTATTCAGGCTCCTTCCAGATTCTCGCTGTGACAAAGCGCTGCAACCTGGTGTTTGGATCATGGTGCCTTCTGCGAGGCGCTCCTTCTCGTGAATTCTGGCTGTGGAAGTGCTGAGTGCACAGCCTTCTTCAGAGGGAGAGCCAGGGCCCAAGTGGGGGAAAGGGCGTCCAAGACCTTTGTTACACATTTCATAACCCTCCCGTGGGCTCACCAGCCTCTGTATTTCTTACAATGGATGGCATCAGCTCCACAGCTCCAGACAAGACCCTCTCATGAACACATCATCGGACAAACTGGCCCCCTGCAGGGGACAAGGGGTGGCGCCTCTGGGCTCTGCAGTCAGGTGGACCTGGGCCTCAGTTTCTTCACCTGTCACAAAGAAACAATGACATTTACATATAAGGGGGATTGTTGTGAAGAATGAACCCCTGTAAATGCCTAAAATGTAAATGTTCATTTCCCCCCGCCTGGGGAAGTGATTCTATAAAATCCACCGTTTTGGAAGTGAGTCTGCGGAAATGCGATTACTTCAGCCCCCTCCACCCAGCCCGAAAGTCCTGCATCAGGACTTTGCTTCCCTCCTCATTTGTATCCAGTTTGCACAATCACCATTTGTTAGCTCTTTTCTGTGGGCAGAAATGACACTGAGGGACAGTAATAGCCTGGGAATTTTGTAGGCTAATAATATAATTTCTTGCATTTGTGTTTTAGTTAGTTTTACCATACTCAGCACAATGCCTAGAATTGTGTAAACCCAGATTTCAGCCTCATCTAAAAGCAGCATGGAGCATACAATGAAGGGGTCAAGGTTGTATTTCTTACTGCACACCTTCCCACTCAGAAGTGGTCAAAATGCGGCAAGAGGTAGAGTTTGGCTTCAGATGGCTAGAAATGCCCTATGTGTACCCTTAATTTCTCAGATGGAATTAAAATTCCTTATAATCTTCACAAGGTACCTTCTGTACTGGGTGAAAACAAACCACAATTTCTCACAAAGCCTTTCCAGATCGCCATTCTTTGTGATCCAATATAAGAAAACCATCTATAATAATAAAAGTGTAACATGCTAATTAGACCAGACAGCTGAATGACCTTCCAGACATCATCCCGAGCGTCCTTCCAGATGTCCTTTTAGACAAAGGCGGTTAGGGGTGATCAGGCAGGCAGGCGAGCAGTTAGGGGCGATCAGGCAGGCAAGCAGAGTGGTTAGGACAATCAGGCAGGCAGGTGAACAGTTAGGGATGATCAGGCAGGCAGGCAGAGAGTTTAGGGGCAATCAGGCAGGCAGGTGAGTGGTTAGGGGCTTTCAGGCAGTCAGTCCAGCAGTTAGGAGCCAGCGGTTCTGGATTGCAAGAGGGATGTCTGACTGATGGTTTAGGCTCGATCCTGCAGCGACATTGGGCCTAAACTGGCAGTCGGACATCCCCTGAGGGTCCCGGATTGCAAGAGGGTGCAGGCCGGACTGAGGGACCCTCCCCCACCCCTGTGAACAAATTTTGTGCACTGGGCCTCTAGTAAGAGAATAAAAGGGCCTCAGGCCTGCCCTTTCCTCCCCTCTCCTTCCACACATCACTGGGGGACATAGGCAGCCACAGATGCTGTATGGAGCTGCCTCGCAGTGTCTGTATGCTTCCCAGTCATTTCTTCATTCTTGTTTGAACTAGAGTTAAAGAAATTATGTGTGGCTCCTGCTCTTGGGATTCTCACAGTTTGGGGAGGAGATCAATAAACACCACTGCTGTGGAGTTACTTGTGCTTTCCTTGAATCTCTGTGCAGAATATGCATTGAAAATGTGGGTAGGATGTGTGTGTGTGTGTGGGGGGGGTGTCATTTCTACTTAGCAGTAGGCTTCATAGAGAAGACGCCCTTAGGTTGACTGATGATCATTCACCAGATGAGATTTAAGAGCAAGACTATCTCTTGAAACAGAAGGAACAGCCTTCATAAACTGTAGTTGTTCAGGATGACCAGAGTCATATGGGTGGGGGGAGGAGAGGTAGTAAGAAAGAGCCCAGAAGGTGGGTGCTGGCATAATCACAGAGACCCCTGTTGGACAAGCAAAAAAGGCCCTGGCACCTTATTATTCTCCCCAAATCTAAACACTCGGTCCTCCTGAGGGTCTGGATTGCTGACCCTCTGCACCAGTCTGCAATACCAGGCCAGAGAGAAATCACGCCACAGAACCCATGCAGTGAGGAGCCATCTGCTGCTGCCCGGGAGGGCTGACATGGGACCCTCGGCATTGCCACAGCTGCTGCCCCTTCCCTGGTGTGTCTGACTGGCCACGTGCCAATGCCTAGCTGCAAGCGAGGCTGGGAACTCAAGCTACTAGACTCTTTAGTCTCTTGAGTAGAACATGGTTGCTGTCTCCCATGACATCTCAAAAGGTGGGACAGACCTCAAACAGTGAAAGGGGGCTCACATGCAGGTCAGTCATAACCAAACAGGAAATTCCTCACCCGGGGCTGTGGGAGCATTCTCAACTCTATGCCAAGTCATACGCTACAAGAAGGAAGGTGGCTGTCTCTGAGTCTTTTCTTAGGGACGTTACTGCCAGTTGATCGTTGTTTCTGGGTTGTTCAAGGAATTTGTTTGCTTGTTGCTATTTTACTATTGAAAAAGTTGTCACTTTCAGAAATAGGTAAAACTGCTAACTGCCAAAAAAGGATCAATAATTATTAGAGATGAGTCGGGTTATTTGGGAATGAATCTCCCATATGGGTTCTGAACGCTGTGAGCCTCCTCTCACCCTGGCTTGAGTTCTGGCTGGTTTGGTTCCGTGAGGCCAAGGCTGATCAAGGGAGTACCTTACCCATTCACTGGGGGTCAGGATGACAGGCACACAGACAAAAGGGATGAGCAGAAATAAGGTCAGGCGAAGGCCCTGGGAGCCCTTTGTACAGAGCTAGCAGAGCCTGGGTTCTTTATTTATATGTGATAGAAACCAAATCTTGTTGACTTAGCAAGAGAAAACGTATTAAAAGAATGTTGGGGACTTCCAGATTTAACAGAAAGAACTGGGGTTAGAAAAGAGAAAAGGGAGGCAGTTTCAGAAGGTGTCAGGTGGCAGGAATGACCATCTCAGGACAACGCTGGTAGGAAGGACTAAAACCCCATCGAGTTTTAGGCTATTGTCCTCTCTATGACTTCAATACCAGAAAGGGCTCATGCCATTAACCTAGCTTTGTTTGTGTGCCTACCTCTTGCCTGTGTAACCACAGGCCCCAGTTAGGGAGTGGAATGGCAATAAGGAAGAAGTAATATTGATAAAGAAACTTGGGGCACTCTAGGAGGGGAATAGATGCCCGACAGCCCCAAAGCCTGGAAGTGCCCTGACCAAGTATGTGGCCCAGCGCCCATAGTCTTAATGCAGTGACCTGAGAGGGCCCCTCCTTGCATCTGAACTTAGCTCGGATGAGACAGTCAAGTGCGCACTGATTTCACCCCTCCTGACTTCAGCCTGACCACATGGCCCCAGGGGGCCACCTGGCAACCCCTGCTTCAGCCAACAGGGAGCCAATATGGCATAGCATTCTATTCGGATCTGTGCAGCCAGCTGTCCACAGTGATATATGTAGCAATCATGTATTACTATCTCCTCTTCTATCAGTTGCTCCAAACTGCATCTCACTACCCCCCTCCTCTCCAAAGCGCTCTAGGTGCTCTCTGGGACCCCATGAAGCCACACATGAACTCTTCCTCACCCCGTGTCTCCATCACCGCCCAGTCAGCACTCTGAGTGCTAGAGGCTCTCTGCTAGTGCTCTCCAGAAATGAGAGTCAGAAGGAGAAGAGAAACCCAAGGATCACTCTTGCCCTGCATCTTCTTTCACAAGCACCACTTCTGTTTTCTAGTTGCCACTCCCTCCATTCATTCCTTGAGTCTCCCAGGAAGTCATATGACACTGATTAGCTAGTGAATGAACCTTCTCCCCAAAGGCAGCATCCCTCTGAACTGAGACTCTGGGAACAGTGGGGCAGGGCCAAGGCTTGGGGTGGAGAAAGGAGAGGATAGATGTCCATTCTCCAGCAAGGAGTGCTATCAGGCCATTCTGGCCAATATGACTTACACTTTTATTGCGGTAAAATATTTAACACAATAATTATTTTAACCATTTGTAAGTGACATACGTTTTGGTATGTTCTGCTTTTGTTTTCATTCATCTCTAAGTATTTTCTGATTTCCCTTGTGATTTCTTCTCTGACCCATTGGTTACTTAAAAGTATGTTGTTTTAATTTCCATGTTTGTGAGTTTTCAGTTACTCCTGTTATTGATTTCTAACTCCATTTCATTCCTAGAGAAGACACTTTATATGATTTCTATCTTTTAAAATCTATGGAGACTTGTTTT
>NW_006295062.1:1086449-1089635 GCF_000327345.1 Myotis davidii
ATGTGCTTGCGAAGACTGCATTCCGCTGCTGTTGGTTAGTGTCTGTATGTGTCTGTATGTGTCTGTATGTGCCTGTATGTGCCTGTGTGTGTCTGTATGTGTCTGCCAGATCTACAGGGTTTCCTGAGTTGTCCAAGTTTTTTGTTTCCTTACTTATCCTCCTTCTATCTGGTTGTTCTATCCATTGTTGAAAGTGGTGTATTAGAGTCCCCAACTATTATTGTAAAATTGTCTGTTTCTCCCTTTAATTCTGTCCAATTTTGCTTCATATATTTAGAGAGTCTGTTATTAGGCCTTTAATGTTTATAATTGTTATATTTTCTTTTTGTATCGAACCTTTATTAATATATCATGTCCTCTTCCTCTTGTAATCCTTTGGGTTTAAAGCCTGCCTGGTCTGTTATTAGTATACCAGCCTTACTTCTCCCTGGTTACTATAGTCGCGCACTGCAGAACACCGTTCAGTCAATGACAGACATACAGACAAGGGTGGTCTCATAACATGACGATGGAGCTGAAAAAATTCCTATTGCCTCGTGATGCTGCAGCCGTTATGACATCATAGTGCAACGTTGCTCAGGTGTCTATGGTGAAGCTGGTCTAAGCAAACCTACTGTGCGGCCACTCCTGTAAAAGTGCAGCACATACAACTATGTACAGTGCATAATATTTGATAATGATGATAAATGACTGTTACTGGTTTATGTGTTTACTATACTATACCTTTTAGTGTTATTTTACAGTGTGGTCTTTCTACTTACTGAAAAACATTTGCTGTAAAACAGTATGCTGTGTTATGCCAGCCTCACACATTTTGTGTTTACTGCCTCTCTCGATTGCATTATTTTCTCTTGTGTTTGATTTAACCTCAGGCTGCTTTGTGCAGTAGCATGCTGTACAGGCTGGTAGCCTAGGAGCAATAGGCTATACCACATAGCCTAGGTGTGTAGTAGGCTGCACCATCCAGGTTTGTGTATGTGCACTCTACTATGTTTGCACGGTGACAAAATTGCCTGATGATGCATTTCTGGGACCACATTGCCCTCCTAATCTGTGCATGACATGATTTTTTTTTTCCATCCTTTCACTTTGAATTTGCATGTGCCTTTGGATCTAAAATGAGTATCTTGTTGATAGCATATAGTTGAACCAGGGGTTGTTGTTTTTTATTCATTCTGCCAAATTCTGTCTTGATTGGAGAGTTTAAGTCTGTTTACATTTAAAGTAATTACTGATAAGGAGGAACTTATTTTTGCCAATTTATTATTTGTTTCTACATTAGTAATAGCTTCTTGTTCCTTATTTCCTTATTTTTGTGCTTAGTTGATATTTTTTACCGAAACAATTTTGTTCCCTGGTCATTTTCTTATGTGTAAACTCTATAGATATTTTCTTTGTGGTTTCATGGGGATTTTATTTAATATTCTAAAGTAATTACAACCTAATTTGAATTTCTACCAACTTAACTTTAAAAGCATACAAAAACTCTGTTCTTATTATGTTCTGTCCTCCTTTCTGTTCTGATGTCACATATGTCTCCTTTATATATATTGTGTGTATATATATAAACACAACCGAGATTAATTGATTTTTTAAATGCATTTGCTGTTTTGCACAAAATTAAAAATGAAGTTACAAGCCAAAATTACAAGAACACTAACATTTATAATAGCCCCTGTATTTACCTTTACAGAAAATCTTAATTTCTTCATATGACTTAGAGTTACTGTGTAGCTTCATTTCAACATGATGAACTCCTTCAGCATTACTTTCAGGGAAGTTCTAGTGGCGATAAACTCTCTCAGCCTTTGTTTATCTGGGAATGTTTTAATTTCCCCCTTGTTTCTGAAGTGTGATTTTGCTGGATGTTGATTCTCAGTTGACAATTTTTTTTTTCAGTGATTTGAATATATTGACCCGTTGTCTTCTGGTCTCCAAGGATTCTGATGAGATATAAAGTAAAATCATGTTAAGAATTCTTTGTGCATGACACGCCACTTCTCTCTTGCTGCTTTGAAGATTCTATCATTGTCTTTGTCTTTTGACAACTTGATTACAATGTGTATCACTATGACTCTGTTTTAATTTGTCCCATTGCTTGTTTAGCTTCTTGGATTTGTAAAATTATAAATTTTGGGACATTTCGACCATATGTTTTCAAAAATTCTTTCTGCCATGTCTCTCTTTCTGAGATTCCCAAATGTCTGTTGCTCCACTTGATAGTGCCCCACAGATCCCTTAAACTTTACTTACTTTTCTTCATTCTTCTTTTTGTCTAGACCAGTGATGGCGAAACTATGACACGTGTGTCAGAGGTGACACGCGAACTCATTATTTGGTTGATTTTTCTTTGTTAAATGCATTTAAATATGTAAAATAAATATCAAAAATATAAGTCTTTGTTTTACTATGGTTGCAAATATCAAAAAATTTCTATATGTGACATGGCACCAGAGTTAAGTTAGGGTTTTTCAAAATGCTGCCGAGCTCAAAAGGTTCACCATCACTGGACTAGACTGAAACTATTTGGATCTTTGAGTTTGCTGATTTTTGTCTTCAGCTAGCTCAAATATGATTTTGAACCCCTCTAGTGTATTTTTTATTTCAGTTATTTTACTCTTCAGCTTAAGAATTTATTTCTGGCTTGTCTTTATATTTTACATAATTTTATTAATATTCGTATTCTGTTTATATATTATCTATCATTGCCATTGTCTTCCTTTAGCAGTTTGAGCTCTTGACTGATGTGCTCAGTGGTTGGAGCATCAATCAGCCTGTGCACTGAAGGGTTACAGGTTCAATTCCTGGTTAAGGGCATGTACCTGGGTTTCAGGTTTGATCCCTGACCCCAGTGGAGGCAACCAATTGATGTGTCTCCCTCATATCAATGTTTCTTTCTTTCTTTCTCTCTCTCTCTCTTCTCCTTCCCTTCTTTGCACTCTCTCAAAAAATCAATGGAAAAAATATCGTCAGGTTGCACAAATAGGCCCCTAAAACTTCATCTTGGAGAAAACTGAGGGCTGTTTTCAGGCTGCCAGCACCCCCTTCAGGGTGGGGGTCCCCACTGGGGTGCCTGGCCAGCCTGGATGAGGGGCTGATGGCAGTTTTCAGGAGGGCCAAGCCTGCAACTGAAGCTCCCAGTCTCTCCTTTTTTTCTTTTGTTTTTTTTTTAATTCTGCGATTTAT
>NW_006295062.1:1090115-1099184 GCF_000327345.1 Myotis davidii
GGAATCTTTAGGGTTTCTATATACAGTATCATGTCATCTGCAAATAATGACAGTTTTACTTCTTCCTTCCCAATTTGGATGCTTTTTATTTCTTCTTGTCTCATTGCTGTGGCTAGAACTTCAAGTACTATGTTGAATAAGAGTGGTGAAAGTGAACTATCTTGTTCCTGATTTTAAGGGAAACACTTGTAGTTTTGACCATTGAGTATGATGTTAACTGTGGATTTGTCATTAAGGCCTTTATTATGTTGAGGTATGTTCCCTCTATTTTCACTTTGCTGAAAGTTTTTTTTTAATCATAAATGGGTGCTGAATTTTATTAAATGGTTTTTCTATATCTATTGGTATGATCATGTGGTTTTTAATTATTCATTTTTTATGTGGTGTATCACATTTATTGAATTGTAGCTCTTGTGCTAACTTTGCATCCCAGAATAAAGCCCATTTCATCGTGGTGTCTGACCTTTCTAATATTTTGCTGGATTTGGTTGCTAATATTTTTTTAGGATTTTAGTATCTATGTTCATCAGGAATATTGGCCTATAATTTTCTTTCTTTGTAGTGTTATCTGGTTTTGGAATTAGGATAATGCTGCCCTTGTAAAACGACTTGGGAGTCTCCTTTCCTCTTGAATTTTTTGGCATAGTTAGAGAAGGTTAGGCGTTAGTTCTTCTTTGAGTGTTTGGTAACATTTACCTGTGAAGTCATCCAATTCAGGACTTTTGTTTGTTGTAAGTTTTTTGATTACTGCTTCGATTTCACTAGTTGTTATCTATCTATTTGGATTCTTTTATTTATCCTGATTCAGTTTTGGAAGATTATATGTTTCTAAGAATTTATCTGTTTCATCCAGACTGTCCAATTTGCTGGCATATAGTTGTTCATAATATTTTCTTATAATCCTTTGCATTTATATTATGTCAGTTGTTATTTTTCCTTTTTTATTTCTGATTTCATTTATTTGGGTCTTCTCTCTGTTTTTCTTAATGAATTTGGTTAAAGATTTGTCAATCTGGTTTATTTTTTCAAAGAACCAGCTCTTGGTATCATTGATCTTTTATATATATATATACTCTATTTTGGCTATTTCTGCTGTGATCTTTTGTTATTTCCTTCCTTATACTCACCTTGGGCTTTGTATGTTATTTTTCAAGCTCCTTTAAGTGCACAGTTAGATTGTTTGTTTGAAATGTTTCTTGTTTCTTGAGATAGGTCTGTAATACTATAAATTTCTCCCATAGAACTGCTTTCACTGTGTCCAATAGATTTTGGGTTGTTGTGTTCTAATTTTCATTTGTTTCAAGGGTTTTTTATTTATTTCTATCTTGATTTCATTATTAACTCATTCATTGTTTAGTAACACATAATTTAGCTTCCATGTCTTTTTGTACTTTTCAGTTTTTTTCTTGTGATTGATTTCTACTTTCATACCATTATGGTGAGAGGAGATACTTGGTATAATTTCAATGTTCTTAAATTTATTGAGAGTTGTTTTGTGTCCTTGTTTTGTTTCTAGGGTCTACCTTAGGAAATAGTCCATGTGCACTTGAAAAGAATGTATATTCTTCTATTTTGGAAGGACATGCTCTCAAGATATCAATTAAATTAATCTGATCTAGTGTGTCATTAAGACTGCTGCTTCCTCGTTGATTTTCTGTCTGAAAGATCTAACCACTGATGTCATGCCAAAGTCCCCTACTATGGTTGTAATTCTGTCAATCACTCCCTTTATGTCCATCACGGTTTGCTTTAAATATTTAGGTGCTCCCAGGTTGGGTGAATAAATGTTTTCAAAGGTTGTATCCTTTTGGTGGATTGCTGCTTTTATCATTATATCATGTGTTTTTTTTATTTATCTCTTATTATGGCCTTTGTTTGGAGTATATTTTATCTGATATAAGTATTGCTACCAAAGTTTTTTTTTGTTTTTTTCATTTACATGACATATCTTTTTCCACCTCTTTACATTCAGTCTGTGTTTATCTTTCATTCTGAGGTGGTCTCTTGTATTTAGCACATATATATGGTTTGTGTTTTTGTTGTTATCCATTCAGCTATCCTATGTCTTTTTATTGGAGGATTTAAGCCATTTACATTTAAAATAATTATGGATACGTATGTATTTATTGCTATTTTATTTTTTTAATTATGATTCTCTGTTTTGCTTTCTTCCTTCTTCTTGAAGAAGGCCCTGTAACCTTTCTTGAAATACTGGTTTGGTGGTAACAAACTGCTTTAGCTTTTTCTTGTTGGAAAGCACTTTATTTCTTCTTCAATTTTAAATGATAGACTTGGTGGGTAAAGCAATTTTGGTTGTAGGTTCTTGCTTTGCATCACTTTCAATATCTCATGCCAGTCCTTTCTGGCCTGAAATGTTTCTGTTGAGAAATCAGCTGTCCATCTTATGGGAGCTCCCTTGTAGGTAACCAATTGTCTTTATTTTGCTGCTTTTAAGATTCTCTCTTTGTCTTTAAATTTTGTCATTTTAATTATGATGTATCTTGGTGTGGGCCTCTCTGAGTTCATCTTGTTTGGAACTCTCTGTGCTTTCCTAGACTTATGTGTGTTTTTCCTTCACTAAGTTAGAAAAGTTTTCAGTCGTTATTTTTGCAAATAGGTTCATTCCTTGTTCTCTCTTCTCCTTCTGGCACTTACATGATTGGATGTACTTATACTTCATGTTGTCCCAAAGCTTCCTTAAAATATTCTTAGTGTTGTAATTTTTTCTTTTTGCTGCTCTGATTGGGTGTTTTTTCTACTTTGTCTTCCAAATCACTGATTTGATCTCCTACATTCTACGGACTGTTTATTCCTTCCAGCGTATTCTTCATCTCAGATGTTGTATTCCTCATTTCCAACTGGTTCTTTTTTATGGTTTCTATGTCCTTTTTCATGCTGTTGTAGTTGTCACTAAATTCCTTGAGTATCCTTATAACCTGTTTTCTGAACTCTATATTTAATGTTGTTTGTCTCCATTTCATTTATGATTTTGGGGGGAGATTTTTTCCTACATGTTTTTTTTTGTGTGTGTGTGTGTGTGTGTATTTAAATTTGGGGCATGTTTCTTTGTATTTCTTTCTATGAATTAGGTAGATCTGCTGTAGTTGTCAGGGTGAAGCCAGCAGAGTTTATCAGACCAAAACAGACTAAGAGTTGGCCATATGAAGGGCTCTCCACTGGTTGGGTGTGCAAGGGAAAAAGGCCTCCATCCTAAATCCACACAACTCAGTCTGTTTCAGATTTTCCTCAGAGCCCAATGTCAGTAGGTGAGGCCACCAGGAGTGGAGAGTGTGGGGCTAGTGAATCTCTTGTGAGGGGGAGGTGTGGATTAGGTTTGGACAAAGGTGGGGAGTATGGTGCCTACCCTAGAACCACAAAATTTAGTCCATCCCAGATTCTGCCCAGCCATTGTCAGGGTAGAGCCACCATGAGACATGAGGGTGGGGACATTGGGAGCCTGACGGGTGGAGTTAGATGATTTCCCACTAGAGGAAAGCACCAGTCAGGTTCACAGGAAGGTGGGAAAAATAGCCCCTACCCCAAAGCCATAGAACTCAGTAACTGACACCCCCTGCATCTGCCCTGATCTCTATACCTTGGCCCAGGAAGCTGACTTCTCAGCAGGGCACAAGCTCCACAAAGGGTAAGGCTATTGCATTCCCCCAGGCTGATGCTGCAAAAGGGGAGTGCTCCACCCAAGTAAGATGGCACCTGTGATGTGGGAGTGGACCTCAGCTCAGGGATCCTGGAAGCTGCCTTTCCAGCTCTCTTCCCAGAGCCACAAACTTCAGGTTCTCCTCACGTGACTCTAGCCCACTCTGCCCCTCCTTTGAAAGAGCCCAGAGTGAGTGGATGCAAACAAGATTTTGTGCATTGGCCTTTTAAGAGGGCAAATGTCTTGAGCAGGTTCCCACATCTCGCTGGCAGACAGAATTCCTCTCTGATTTTCACAGCCAGGTGTTATGTGGGCACCTATGGACTCTGGTGCTCTGGGCTGGGGAACCTGGCTTGGGGTTGAGACCCCACACTTCTCAGAGGTAACACCTGCAGTTGAGATATCCATCTAGAATCTCAGTTGCCACCCATGGGACTGGGTCCAGTCCTTTTTGAGTCTCTACCCTTCCCACCAATCTCAATGTGGTGTCTTCTGTAAATTTTTTATTATAAGACATCTCTTCAGCTAGTCTTTGCTTGGTTATTAAGGGTAATTCAAATTTGACATTTTAAAACTCAGAAATATAGGACTAACCCAAAGGCTATTCAAGTCCATGTGATCTAGGATTAATCTTTAATAAATAAAAGTACTCACTTCTTTGAAAGACTGCTGTCTCTTAAATTGTAAGTTTCTCTTTGGCTTCTGACCTCTCTTCCTTTCACTGAGGTCAAATGCCTTAATTTGAGATTAGGAGGGGATTGCAGGGGTGGAGTGGAGTGATTACCCCAGGGATGCTTGTTGCAGTGCCCATGTGCAGCTACTGCCTCAAGAATTTGCCACCACATAAGGGATTTTTTTTTTCCCTCAGGAGGGTGTTTCTTTATGGCTCTTAAGCTTGTAAGAGATTCATGGGGGGAAGTGGGGGAGAACAACCTGGATTTGCTACCACATAAAGACTATTCTTTTTTTTTCTCATAAGGGGCTTCTTTCATGGCTCTAACACTTGTAGGAAGTGTCCTGGGGGTGAGTAGTTCACTGGGATTTTTTTTTTTCTGGTGGGTAAGTTCATTTTTGTTGCATACTCTTTTTTTTTTCTTTGTCTTCTGTGTCATTTGTCATAAGAAGGAAATTTCCTGGGGGTTAAAGCCAATGAAGTTTTTCCTTTAGTCTTGAGAGTTTGGATGATGAGCTATGGGAATACTCTCTTTGGTCCCTGCCTTCTGGAAGGTGCCTATATTATTACCAATTTGGATCATCTAGACCCTTACTGCAGGGACCCAATCTCCTGGAAGGACCATCTGTCTCCTTCAGTGTCACCTAGCCAAAAGGAAAGCGTTCAGCAGCACAAGCTGTATTCAATGGCCAGAGAATGGAGAAGTAGGAGCTGAACTCACAGATCAACTTTTCTTTTTAAAGAAGTCTGGGGAGCTCTGACTTATGTGCTCAGTGGTTAAAGTACTGGGCCATGCACCAAAGGGTCATGGATTCAATTCCCAGTCAAGGGCACATACTTGGGTTGCAGATTCGATCCTTGGTTCTAGTCAGGGCATGTGCGGGAGGCAACCAAACAATGTGTTTCTCTTATATTGGTGTTTCTCTCTTTTTCTATCTCCACTCCCCCTCCCTTCCACTCTCGCTAAAAATCAATGGAAAAAATATCCTTGGGTGAGGATTAAGAAAAAGAAAAAGAAGTCTAGGGAGATTGTTGTGGAGATAACATATAAGCGGGAGACACATGCATTAGTTTTTGTGTAATAGGCAGTCTCTTTCTGGAATTGAGGCACCACTCATTTTCTTATATGGTTTGAGTTGGATCTGACATAGTGTGACAGTCAGCATGCTAATGTATTATAATTACAGTATAATGAGCGTTAGGGTCTCTTCTGGTGGTCAGATTCAGTGCCGTCTTGGTTCAGGGCCGTTTTGCTCAGTTTTTGGTATACTAGCCTCCTTCCCTCTTTTGTGTTTTTCCTATGATTGACATGGAAAGATAAGTACATAAGGTTTCAACAGCTGAAGGCCTACTGCCATGGCGACACAATCAACATGAACTTGGCAGCCAGTTTAACAGATTGGGGATTCCCGGCAAGTGGTCAGATGCACAGGAATTTACCTGGGGCTTATACTTGGCATTTCTTTGTCTTTTTATCCCACTATGCCAGCTCTCAGGGCAATTTTTCTTTAACATGAGACCTTCACCTGAAGTCTTTTCCTTGGGAACTCCACCTGGTTACATGTGCAGACACCCCCGTTCCTCCTCTTTTGCCTTTTTAATAACATGGACCAGCTTTCCCAAACAATTTAAAACCCTAATGTCCATTCTGAGGAACCTTTGCTTTAGTTAAGTCCACCTGAAGAGCCCCATCCCCGTCCCATAGAGGATTCCAAGCCTCTCAGAGACAGCAGATTCTTTGATTGGTATGCAGAAGCTCCAAAAAACCCAAAATGACTTCAAAAACAGGGTTAAAAGGATCTTTAAAAATCATTTTGCCATCTGGGCAGGGCTTCAGAATGTCTTACTGTTTGTCCTGCTATTGACCAACCTCTTAAAAAAATTAATAACTCTATGACCAGAAATTTGGTAGAATTAAAAGCTAAAATTCAAAGTCTGATAGAAATTTTTAAGTCTTTAAAAAGACTCAGAAAGCCCTCCCGCAAATACTAAAAAATGTAAACACAGTCTCCTGAGCCTGAAATCAAAGTAAAATGATGATAAAGAAGAGCGTGTTAGATGGGTACACAGCTGAGTAGGTTCCCCTGTGTAAATTCAGCTGTTAGCATTGGTAGCTAGTTATCAATAAAAGGAAGGGAGCAAGGAGAAACAGACATTAAGAAGCCTAATCAGCTACAGAGCTGAATCAGACAATAAGCCTGATTAAGTATGGAAGTTACAGCTTCAGACACCCCAAGGCATCGCAGCATTTCTCTGCCAAGGAGGTTAACACCCTTCCCTCTCTCATGTAGGGAGGAAGGACTGGCTTTTCCAATACCTCCAGGGTATAACTGGTCTACTCCCCAGACTAAGAGGGCGGAGAAGTAAACAATAAAGGAGAAATCACTGTGCTGGGATTTCTGCTCAATAGAAGCCAAGATGGCTCAGGGGGAGGTCCTATTATCATACATGCACAGTAAGAACTAAGGGGCAGAGCATAGCTTGGGGAAAGGATTGGATTGGATAAGGGACACAAAACCCCAGAAGATTAGAGAGAGAACCCAACACCAGCCTGCAAAGGATTGGGAAGTTGATTTGTTAGTTTGAAAGGGTATCTGGTCCTTTCCAAGCCCGAGATAATATAAGTTATAATCTCTCTCTCTCTCTCTCTCTCTCTCTCTCTCTCTCTCTCGGACATTTGTTCATGAATTCTCCCAGCCTGGGACTGAACTAATGGCCCTATTTCTGGGCCTGATGAAGAAAAAGCTGGACTTTTCCCACAGCAGGATGGCCAGAGATGAGACACCTGGAACCCGGGAGCAGCCTTCTATTTCTATCCCAATAAATCTTACCACAATACCTCAACCTCCCATGTGTGTGTCTCCCCAAATGAGTTTTTTGCAACTCTGTGAAAAGACTCCATTTCCACTGGCAGCATAGCTATCCCACTCCAAGTGTCTTAAAAATGTTTGTCAAGGACAAATAGATATTTTAAAAATCTTTTTCACAAGTAGTAAAAGCCTTAGTCATCTGAACAAATAATCTATTTCATTATTTATAAACTAGTGCGTTTTGCATTGTTCTGCCTGTCTCATGGCTAAAATTTTAAAACAAAATTATCTGATCTTTGGTTGCATCTGTTTATATATATGTATGTGTTGTGGAACTTGACAAGCTCAGAGGAAGCCTGAATGGCAACATTGCAAATTTAGAGACCTAAAATAACCAAATAGGATGGTCTGAAATTAAAACTTTCTAGTTAAAAGCAAGTCATGGTGGATAGTCATGTCATAGGCTGGTATCTTTCTTGAAAAAGAGAAATCTTTACCTTAACTGAGCCTGTTTGTTGTCTTTTGCATCTAGGATAACATAACCTTTGGAAAGTCAAGGTAATTTTTTTCCTGACTCCTAAAGGCACAATTTTTTTTTTACCAGAGCAGAAGCCACAGAACCATCATTGTTATTCTTAACCGTGTTAATTGTTAACTGTTAACTATCCTATATCCACCTATGGAAAAGAAGTATATGTCTATTTGTTTTACTTTTTAACCAGAGCAGAAGCCACAGAACCCTCATTGTTATTCTTAGCCGTGTTAATTGTTAACTTTAACTATCCTATATCCACCTATGAAAAAGAAGTATATGTCTATTTGTTTTACTTTTTATCAATCCCAGAGATTTCCTTGCTTTGCTTTCTCCCACCTCTCTAATCTATCACCAATTAATTTCATGTAACCCCCTTACACCTTCCCTTGTATTCTGATGTATAAAATAAGTGGTAAAATTGCCATTTTCCAGAGCATTTTCTCAATCCATTGAGGTTTTGCTTCCTGGCAATTGTCATCAGTTTGACTCAAACTCAAAAAATTTCTTACAGGTTTGGATGTTTCTTATGTTGACAGTAGTGTTAAGCCACTGGGTGGAGGAGTTTGTTAGAGCACTGACCATTACCCTCACAGAGAGTCAGTATTGAATTTTCTCCACAAGAACCCAGAAAGGTTAGGGACCCCTACAGTTCCTGTCCAGGTGGATTCGAAGAATGAAGCCACGGAGAAAAGGTGGTACAGCAAAACCTGGAAATGTATCGGGAAACAAGTAGAGGCTCCCACGTGGGGAGGGGAAAGACCCACCAAGTCCCTCTATTCTAAGTTTTATAAAGGCTGCAGTTCTTTGTGTCCTGATATCCCCTCTGATTGGTCACTATAGCAGCTTCAGATCTCAAACCTCATGTGGGGTTTCCCTCTGTATCTCCCCGTTGTTTTTCTATTTCACGTGACCTTCCTCTTCATTCTGCCAATGGGTTGCTTCCTCTCCCTTTATTCTGTGAATGTATACCTTTTGGCAGTTCCCAGCTTTGCAGCCCCACTGTTCCCCACATGGACCCCCTAGTTCCTAAATCTCCCTAAACCTGTCTATTTTTACCCCTAAAAACTCCTTTCATCTGTTTAATTGGCTGAAAGAAATTAAGCACTTATGTAAATTAAGAAAAATAATAAAAACTCACTCATGCCGAAACCGGTTTGGCTCAGTGGATAGAGCGTCGGCCTGTGGACTGAAGGGTCCCAGGTTCGATTCCGGCTAAGGGCATGTACCTTGGTTGCAGGCACATCCCCAATGGGGAGTATGCAGGAAGCAGCTGATCGATGTCTCTCTCTCATTGATGTTTCTGACTCTCTATCTCTCTCCCTTCCTCTCTGTAAAAAATCAATGAAATATATTTTTTAAAAAAAAGGTCTCAGATCTGCTATGTTCATTATTTTCT
>NW_006295062.1:1099538-1102610 GCF_000327345.1 Myotis davidii
ATCATTTCCAAATAAAACACAAAAATATTAATTTCTGAAAATAGATTATTTACCTTTGGCTTCTTACTACAAAGGAGCTAAAAGATAAATTTGGATTTGTTATGTTTTGCACTTTGTTGAGGAAGCATAAAAATTATAAAATATATTTGTCAATAAAAGAGGCTGTGTTTTTAGAGATCATTAAACAACTTAATGGTTTTGCCAATCTGTAGAAACCTGCTATAACAACTCGTAGTTGCTTACTTTTAGCTTTTTAAATGAGAAGTTAACATTTTTAATGATTAAGAATTCTAATTCAGGTGGAAGAAATTAATATAACATTGGTTATAATACTAGCATAAGGCTGCTTTCACTGGAATGTAATGCTTGAGAGAGACACACATCACCCCAGACAGCATTAGGCATCCTCCTCAGTTTATGCAGCCCCACGCAATGGACTTGTTCTGCTTGCATCCAGTTTTTTCATTAGTTCCCTTGACCTTGCCTGATGCTTGAGGGTGACAGGTACAGTGAAAATGCCAAGAAGTTTCCAAGGTTGCATGATTTGCTCAGTGAAGTGAGTGCCTCAATCACTAGAGATTGTGAAAGTTAGACCCAAATTGAGAAGCAAATTTCCTAAAAGTTTCTTTGCCACTGTGAAAGTATCAGCCTTGCAGCAGGGGAAAGATTCAATCCATCTGGAAAACACACGACGACAACAACAAAAACATATTGATAGGCCAACTAAAGGACAGTTGCATGAAGTCCAGCTTAAACACACTGTGGTAAATGAAGGAATAACAACAGCTGAAAAGTAAGGTTTGTCAGGGAGCCCTGAAGAATGCGTGGCCATCTTGGGTTTCCCATAGCCCAGACAACTTGTTTAATTTATAGCCATTGTTTACCCACATTAGTTTCTCTAACTTAGGAGCAGACTGCTATCATGCTACAAGGGCGTCAGGATGGTGAAAGTCTAGCAATAGGGGGCCGTTTTGGGGGGAGTACAATGGATGAAAAGCTGCCTCTTATGAATGTACAATAAAAGTGGTTTCTTGAGACAGAATCTACTCTTGGTAAAGATGGTGTGAAGATTGTTGACATTACAACCAGGGATTTAGAATATTACATAAGCTTAGTTGATAAAGCAGAGGCAGGCCTTGAGAGGATTGACTGCAATTTTGAAAGAAGTTCTACTGTGGGTAATATGCTATCAAACAGCATCCCATGCTGCTGATAAATCATTCATGAAATGAAGAGTCAATCAATGTGGAAAACTTGACTATTGTCTCATTTTAAAAGTTGCTTCAGACAACCCAATTTTCTCCCACCCTTCCAATTTCTCCCACGAAGCTCCTGGGAAGGGACAGTCCCAGGTCTTCCTCACGACCCAGATGGAGCCTGACTTCAGGGGCTTGAACCTCAGATATACATCTCACAACTGAAGAAGACCCTCCTGACTCCTGGTCTTGCACACACGCTGGAGACCTTAGAATCAAATCGACTAGGAAGAGAAGTACCTGACACTGATGTAGATTGCTCCTCCCCAAAACGCCAGATCAAGACTTTCTACTTCAACTAAACAGAAAACCTTTCTTCTTTTCTTTCTTTCCTTCACTCTGGCATTAACCTGGAAAGATAATGCCATCACCTGCATCTCTCAGGCCATCGGCTAAGAGGGTCAGCTCTGGAACGTAGGACATATTTTTATTTCCAGCTGGGAGAGAGCCTAACTGACCCCTGCTTTGAATGGGCAATTGTGCCCCAACAGGGATTAACCTGGAAAGATAATGCCATCAGCTGCATCTCTCAGGCCATCGCTAAGGGGGTCAGCTCTGGAATGTAGAACATGTTTTTATTTCCAGCTGGTAGAGAGCCTAACTGATCCCTGCTTTGAATGGGCAATTGTGCCCCAACAGGATTAATCTTTGTATGTGGTGGTTATTATTTTCCTTGGGCTAATGAATGCCTAGATGGCTGGTTCACAGCTGGACAATCATTTTTAAATTATTTAACTGCAGCCCTTACCTGTTCTCGAAAGGACCTACCAGAAGGCATCCATGTTTAAGGAATCACTTCCTTCGGCAGGGCCATATTTTCCTGGTTAGAAATAGATACAAATGGGAATATAATCAGAAACTCCTTCTTAACTATTTGAGAAATTGCAGATTATGTTGTTAGGGCAGGCTTAAAATATGCAGAAAAATGTTTTGTCTACATTGAAAATTTGTTGCTTGGTGTAGCCAAGTCATCAGTTATCTTCACTCATCTTCTGTGTAGCTCTCAACTTGGAGACATTGCAGATTATGTTGTTAGGAAGGCTTAAAATATGCAGCAAACCATGTAGATGTGCTGCCATCCAGGCTTTGTCGTTGCATTTGCAGAGCACAAGCAGAGTAGAGCAAGCATGCTTCCTAGGGTCCTAGCATTTTTGGAATGGTCGATGAGCATTGGAGTCGCCAGCTGTATTAGCCCCTAAGAAGGGAGTTAGCTTGTCCTTTGAAGCCAGGCATTGACTTCTCTTTAGCTGTAAAAGTCCCAGACAGCATCTTCTTCCAATATAGAGCTGTTTTGTCTACATTAAAAATCAGTTGCTTGGTGTAGCCACATCATTAGTTATCTTCACTCATCTTCTGTGTAGCTCTCAACAGCTTCCACCTCAGCACTTGCTGCTTCACCTGCACTTCCTGTTATGGAGACGGCTTCTTTCCGTGAACCTCATGAGCCAATCTCTACTTGCTTCAAGCTTCACTTCTGCAGCTTCTTCAGCTCTCTCAGCCTTCAAGGAATTTAAGAGTCTGGGCCTTGCTCTGAGTTAGGTTTTGGCTTAAGGGAATGTTGTGGCTGGTTTGACCTTTCATCCAGCCCACTGAAACTTTCTCTATCTCAGCAATAAGGCTGTTCATTTATCACTCATGTGTTTCCACAGTAGCACTTTTAATTTCCTTTTAGAACTTTTCCTTTGCATCCACAACTTGCCTGTTTGGTGTGAGAGATGTATCTTTCTTGGCTTTTGACATGCTTTTCTCACTGAGCTTAATCATCTCTTGCTTTTGATTTAAAGCTAGAGACAGGTGACTATTTTTTTTAACTTGC
>NW_006295062.1:1103684-1104704 GCF_000327345.1 Myotis davidii
AGTGAAGACAAGTATGAAAGAACTGTTTGGGAGGATAAGTTGAACAAAGAACTCTATACCACACTTGCCAGACAGGATTACGTTTAATTTGCAGTTCGTGTCATTAGATCAAAATGAGACCATTAGCCTGGTCACACTGTAAGGTCGTGAATTGGCCTGATTGTCTCAGGGAATAGGGAGGCCTGAGAAGAGGGAGAGAGATGGGGAATGGCTGGTTTCCAACCAAACTGGCTTCCCTCAGTTGCTTTCAGTTGCATGGAGAGTTTGATCTAACCTGCATTGTGGTTTTTGTCAAGTACAATGAAGCAAAAGAGGGGTAAGGTAGTTGAGGATGTGTACAAGGACGTGATTAGATTACAGTTGATTAAGTAGGGTAGAGAGAGGACGTGAAATGGGAAATGTACAGTGGAACAGTGGTGGAACAATAGATCAGAAGTCCTAAAGGCAAAGGTTTGATGAAGGCAGTACACTAAAGGAATGAGCTGAAAAGACTGTGGCCTGAGAGTGAAATAGATGAGTGATTATGAAGAAGTTACAATTACTAAAACTAAGGTAGGGCATGACCCTGGGGGCATGTGACTAGGGGGGAGGATAAATAAGAAGCTCATTGGAGAAAATAAGGGTCTGTTTTCTTTTTTCTTTTTCTTTTTCTAGAGTTACTGTATTATTTATTTATATTACAACTGTAAACTTACTTTTGCCCACCCCTGTATAGTCAAATTTATGAAAACTAAAAGCGAATACAAAGCTTAAAAGCACTTCAGGAGAACTGACACATTATCAACAGGATAAAAACAATTTGGACAACATTAGATTTCTTTTTTTAATTTAAATTCTTTATTGTTTAAAGTATTACATAGCTTCCTTTTTCCCCCATTGACCTCTCCTCGGCTGCTCCCACCCCACAGCACATGCCCTCAGCACCCTACTGTCTGTGTCCATGGGTTATGCTTATATGCATGCATACAAGTCCTTTGGTTGATTTCTTACCCCCCCCCCCCCCCCCCACCCCCTCCTCCC
>NW_006295062.1:1104966-1106208 GCF_000327345.1 Myotis davidii
GCTAATGGTAGCCATTCTGACACGTGTGAGATGGTATCTCATTGTCATTTTGATTTGTTTCCTTTTCTTGCCAGCACAGAGCTTGGGACACAGTAAGCACTCAATGAGCATCTGTTGAATGAACGGATGACTGACAACTACCTTGACAGCAATTTTGATTAAGTTTCTATCTTCCCTGTGCCATCCCATTTGCTCTTAGCCCAGGATTGCTCAGGCAAAACTATTTGAGATCAATGGGAATTATCTCAGGTGACCATTGGCACCACTTCGCAACCTGCAAAATTCCTAATAGTGGCACTTGCTTTTCTTTATTATTTTATTTTTTAAATTACAGTTGGCATGCAATATTGTATTTGTTTCAGGTGTACATCATAGTGGTTAGACATTTATATAACTAGGGAAGTGATTCCTCTGAGAAGCCTAGTATCCACCTGTCCCATACATAGTTATTACAATGTTATTACAATATATTCCCTATGCTGTACTTCACATCCTGTGACTATTTTGTAACTACAAATCGTGCTTTTTAATCCCTTTCCCCTTTTCACCCAGTCCCCCAACCTCACTCCCATCTGACAACCATCAGTCTGTTTTCTGTATCTGTGGGTCTGTTTCTATTTTGTTTGTTTATTTACTTTGTTTTTAGGTTCCACATATAAATGAAATTACATGGTATTGGTATTTCTCCGTCTGACTTACATTAGTTAGCATAATACCCTCTAGGTCCATCCAAGCTGTCACAAATGGTAAGATTTCATTCTTTTCTCTGGTCAAGTAATATTCCATGGTGTGTTTTCAGTGCGTATTTAACAACTTCTTGTGCAGAGTCTTCCAGGTCCTGGTTGGTCTCATTGTCTCCTGCTCCACCATTTCCTCCAAACCTCAAACCTGCTCTGGGACAGGAATAACATTGCTCATTTTTACTGCAGAGTGAATAAGCCATGGAGTCTCTCCTAGGAAAGCATACATTTTAACTGAGGGAATACAGTTGGCATGCAATATTGTATTTGTTTCAGGTGTACATCATAGTGGTTAGACATTTATATAACTAGGGAAGTGATTCCTCTGAGAAGCCTAGTATCCACCTGTCCCATACATAGTTATTACAATGTTATTACAATATATTCCCTATGCTGTACTTCACATCCTGTGACTATTTTGGAACTACCAATTTATATTTAATCCCTTTGAATTTCTCACCCAGCCTCCCAACCTCCTCTCTTCTGACAATCATAAAACTGA
>NW_006295062.1:1106369-1106955 GCF_000327345.1 Myotis davidii
ATGAAAGGTCTGGCTCCTATGGAAATATTACAGGTCACAGGGGGGCAAAGCATAGTCTGGGGTCAGGAGAACCGCATCCTGAAATCAGACCAGAGAAGCACAGCTGCCTCATCCGCCTCTGCCCTGGGTGGGCCCTGCATCTGCGGGAAAGTCTCCCCATAGACCCATTGGCTTCCCTTTTCATTCCACTGTTCTGAGGGCACAGACTGCAGTCCTGACACATTAATCCCATAATGTGAGGAAGGATGCCAAGACAGGAAGAAAGGGTGTGAGGGGACCTCCCAGGTGGGACACCTGGGAAGACGGCCCCCGTTTACACCTGTTGTGGGGAGGCTGAAACCACCACCCCCACCCACCCCCAGTGGCTCTCAAACAGTTAACTCAGTGAGTTAGGGGAAGATCCAGTGATAATGATTCTGTATTCTTTTTCATTTCTGTTTTATTTAACTTTGTTGAAGTATAACTTATACACTGTGTTCAATTATCTTTATTTAAATGTAATGTGCAAACTATGTACACTACATGCAGATTTCAAGTTAACACTCCAATCAAGACCTAGAATGTTGCTATCACCCCAGAATTCTCT
>NW_006295062.1:1107188-1115896 GCF_000327345.1 Myotis davidii
AGTATCGATTGTTCTGGAACCTTACATAAATGGAACCGTGCAGTCTGTCCTCTTTGTGGTCCAGCTTCTTTTATTAAACACAATGACTTTTGAGATTCATTCATGTTGTTGCTTATTTCTTTCTATGCTGATTAGTGTCCTGATGAATAGATGTACCACAATTTATCAATCTCTGTCTACTCACCTGTTGATGGCCATTGTGTTGTTGGGTCTTTAAATTTTTCAAATGGATCAGCAGTTAAGCTTCACTTAGTACCAGGCAGTGATGGAGGCTGGGACCACTGACTACCACTGTCAGCTCCAGTGACAGGAACAGTGAAGTCAGTGGTCAGAATTGTTAACATTTGTCTCCTCGGCTTTTTCTTTAGTGCAGGTTCCTCTTCCCTGGGCTTTGCTGGCGAGCTGGGGCAGGTGGCAGGCTCCGGCAGATGCCAGGCTCAGGCAGCAGCAGGGCAAGTGGCCTCACAGCTAGTGAGGTATGAGGGGACTCGGGGTAGCGCAGAGACTTGGCTGGCCTGCTTGCTGTGGGGTCGTGTCTTTTTGAACATTAGTGGTTTTTATATCGTGCGGTAACCTGGTGGCCCCAATTTCAAGCTGGAATGGGGTTACTCAGGAGTTCTAGGTCATCTTCCAGGTGGCCCACCAAGTAGGCTAGTTTAGGACCCACTAGTCCATAGAGTGTCCAGTCTGTAGAAGCCACCAGGGCTGGGCTGCCTTTGCCTGGGATTCCAGTCCCACTCCCCTGTCCACTAAAGCACTTGAATCACAAGGCGGTCACTTTGGAGAACAGCAGAACCTGATATAACTACAGCAGAGCTGCTCTGAACACACATGTAGATTCTTCAATCCAGTCATAGGCACTCTGCTAGAAAAATAAAGCCAGCCCTGTATTTCTTGAATAACATGGTCCCTAAATGCAAGTCAACCACTTCATCTGGTGCTGGGGTTAGTAGGGAAGTAGCAGCCAGGTCCGTGCTCTCGAAGATAAATGTGTCTGACCACACACTTTCCCCACATTGTGTGCTTTGTACTTTATGGAAGATCTAGGGGACGTTTAAGGGTAACCTGGACAATGCAGGAGTTTCACATTAGGACTGCTGCTTGATAGTAGATGCTGTTCTGAGAGCCTTTCATTCACAAATGTGCTTACATTTCTGTCTAGTTTCATCCTCACACCCACGCTCTGGGCAGACAGGGTGACTACTGGTCCCTGCTTTGCAAGTGGGGATGCTGGCGTGCAGAGTAGTGCGTGGGGCTGGGACCGGGGAAAGCGAGAGACTCATCACTGCAAGTGCAGCATGGGATCCTGTCTTTATTTAAAACAACTATGTTTTGCCCTAGATGGTTTGGCTCAATGGACAGAGCGTTGGCCTGCGGACTGAAGGGTCCGAGGTTCGATTCCAGCCAAGGGCACATGCCTGGGCTGTGGGCTCGATCCCCAGTAGGGGGCGTGCAGGAGGCAGCCCACCAATGATTCTCATCATTGATGCTTCTATCTCTCTCTCTCTCTCTCTTTCTCTCTCTTTCTCCCCCTTCCTCTCTAAGATCAATAAATTATTTTTTCAAGCCAAAACACAACAACCATGTTTTGTTCATGATGGGCTTTTTCCATTAACTTTCACTTTTAAAATATTGTGTTCAAATATTATTACTGAATAATGAATCTTTTGATTACTGAATCTTTTGCACCCCAGGCGAGTGCCTCGGTTGCCTGCCTCTAGTCTTTGCCCTGCAGGCTGGATGTATTAGCCTAAATCCTATGAAATGGCATTTATCACATGTCAAGAGGGATGGATAGCAGTAATTTCGTATGGTTCAACCTTATGGATCCTCCCAGGATGGAGTCATGAGGGCCCACTCGGGTCTGCATGCTGCCTGTGAGCGCTTCACTGTTTCATGCAGGGTCCTCAGCTTGGCTGTGCCTAGAACCCACCAGGGGCTGTTAAAGCCAGAGCCCCCGGCTAGGGGTGGGGACTGGCATGTGTGTTTTCAAAAAGCTCCTCTGGGCAAACCTCTGGCTTCCAGCTCCTGGATCACACTGGGCTTCTGGGTTTAAATTCTGGTGTTGATACATTGTAGCCACAAGACCTGAGGCAAGCCCCAAGTTGTGAGTGTTGAGTAATGTGGGTAGAGTCCAGCACAGTGCCTGGCACCTAATAAATCCTGGGCAGCCATTACTGAGGGCTGAGGTTCAGAGGAGTTAAGTAAGTCAGTGAGGCCACACAGCAAGTTAAAGAAAGACTTGGATTTGGATCCCAGGTCTGTCTGGCCCCGTAGCCAGAGCCAAAACATCTATACTTGACACCCACTAAATGTTCCCTCCAAGGCTGGTGGAACCGGTAATGGGCCCACAGAGTTTTCCAATGAGCCCGTTCCACGCCGCCACCCAGGAGGACGCCCTCGGCCGGAGCTGAGCTGGCCAGGCAGAGAGAGGAGGCGCTGCGGCCTAAGCGAGGGGCTCCTTAGCTGGGGGATTTCCCTCCCGCAGGGGAAGCCCCCTGAGCCTCTCTATTAGCTTGTGCGGTTCACCCCAAACTTCTGCCTGAGCTACCAGCTGCCTTCCCGGCTTCACTTACTGGAATCTCCTTTTAACATTTCTGTTCTGGCTTCCGTTCCTAGCCCTCAGCCCAGACCAGAGACTTCCTGAATGTTGAAGCTGTGGGCACACTGGGACCTCTGCCTGCTGGGACATTTTCCCCTTTTCCTTTCTGCTGTGCCTCAGGGCAAAGAAAGTGAGTTAGCCAGCCAGGCTCATCTCCCGCCACCTCCCCTCCTCACCTTCCATGGCCAGGGTTCCCATCTATGTGAGGCGGTCTTGCCATTCCTCCTGCCGGGGGGCCCTGTCTTACCTTGCTCTCCAGGCAAACCTGTGGTCATCCCGCTAAACCCAGATCTGATTGGAAGCTCGTCGTGGTAGTCCCACCCCTGCCTCCCCACTGGGCCACGTCCGTCCTCTCCAGCGCTTCCATTCCCACCACACTTAACAGAAATCTTCTGGAATTCAGTTGTACCCACCTCCATCCTGCAGACTAGAGCGCACCTTAGGGCAGAGGCTGTTTCCTTCATCTCCCTGGCACCCTGCACGGTCAGTGTCTCCAGCGCTAACAGGCAGCAGCACCTCAGTGCTCATTGCCCACCAGGCACCGCTTAGCCACCAGGCCTGATTTCATTCATTTAACATGCATAATAATTATTGCAATCTTTCCTATTTTACAAATGAGGAACGTAAGGCACCTAAAGCTAAAGCGGCTTGCCCAGTCACATGGCTGCTACATGGAGGAGTTGCAATTTGAACCCAGGTGTTTCAGTTCTGAGGGTCTGTGCCTTAACCACTGCCCCACACAACCTCCCCTCAAGCATCTCAGCTCTTACTGGGGCCAGAGCAAGCACATATGTGCACACGTGGGACATGAGAACAGTGTAGGGGGAAATGTAGCTGCATGCTAAACGGCGTGGCATAGAGCAGTGCTCGGCAATGCTAATGTGGACATATATCAGCCGGGGATCTGTTAAACCGCACGTCTACATCGGGCCTGAGACTTCATTTCTAACAAGTTTCCAGGCGCAGCCATTGCTGCCAGTCTGTGGCCCGCACTCTGAGTAGCAAGGATGAACTCCAAGAGGAGCAGGAGACAGGGGAGGGAGAGTTCAGTGTGGACTGGGTCTGGGCTCAGGTAGGAAAGGGGAGGTAGAGAACAGCCTTCCGGGGTCATCAGCGATCCGCTCTCAGGAGCCTGGGAGCAAGGATTTGTGCCGAAAGCTGCCTGCCACCCCCCCACCCCCCCACACCTCCCCTTGACAAGCAGCTGCACGAAGCAGGAGCTGCACACGTGAATGGTCTGTTTCTGGGAAATGCCCGGTCCTGATCACGGCAGGAAACATTTTGCAAATTCAGAAGTCAGAGCCAAAGGGAAGTGCTGTGTGATCTACAACCAGGCAAATGGGAACAAGCTTCCCCGAGTGGTTCCCCAGGAGGGACGCGTTTCTGCTGGCTTCAGGACTTTGGCCGTCTATAAAGCTTAGCGATGGAACAAAAGGAAATTCTCAAGGAGGAAGAGTGCGCAGCTGCTCTGGACCACACCATGTTCTCTACGATGGAGTCCTTCGAAATCAATGGTAAAGTACCACTCACTCCCCAGGGACGACCCTGCCTGGCGAGGTAGGCTTTCTGTTGGTGATGAAGACTGGAGATGCCATAGAAAGTCTGGGGTAACACCACAGACTCCCACTAATACATTTCCGGAATGCTTCAGTAGAGAACTTGTGTCACGCTAATGAAGGATGCTGTATTTTCAGCATAGAGTAGGGTTTTTCAAGCTTCACAATTTCTGTCAATTGCATTTCTATAAGATTAATGCTAATGCTCATTATGCACCCCTTCTTTTTATTAGTGTCTTAGTCAGACACACAGGTTGTGTGATGCAATGGCAATGCAAGAGGAATGAGAAGCTTCCACAGAATAGAAGCCAAGCGCCTCCTATTTATTTCATGCATTCCTTTGAAACGCTTTAAGGTGACTGCTGTTCTAGCTGTTGTGTTGACCGGGGAGTGCTTTCTCTAGCTTCATATTTAGTTTGTTTAGGTTAAACTCAGATTTTAAAAATTCAGTCAACTCTGTTGTCTTTATCTATTTATATTGCTCGGTGTTACGTGGGTGTTGCATCGTTTAAATCTTCTAGAATTTGTAGCATTTAAAGTCCCAGGTGAGTGCTTCCCACAGGGGAGCTCTGGTCTGCCATTCTAGAGCATCCTCTGCAAATCATCTTCCAAGTCAGTCAGCTTTCCCACTCCCAATCTTCTCTGGAATGACTGCAGCTCTGTGGGTGGATTTTCGGGGGACAAAGACGACGGGTCTGGGGTGCGGGTGCGGCAGTGCAGGAACCGTGCTTCTGAATGCCTTTATTAACTGCCAGCTGTTCAGAACTTTGGGGAATGCAGCATTCTGGCTATATGACCTCTAAGATACTGAAGTGTTCAAACAAAGTCAGCCGGTCAAACATATTCAGCACCTGCTACCTGCTGGGCATCGCACCCAGCACGGAGGAAACAGACACCAATAAATGCAGCGCCTGGCCTTAGGGAGCCCACAGTCCTGTCGGTGGTGGCAGGAGACTGGCAGGGCGAGCCCACCGTAAACTACTTCTATACAGTTCACCCCCAGCTAGAACGGATACTTGTACAGGACATTACAGAGGAGCCTGATGTGGGCCCTGGAGGTCAGAGCTGAGATTAATGGACAAAGGGGATTAGTTAGGAAATGGTGTGGTGGCTGGGGTGGGGAGGAAACCATATGTGCAAGATATATTCATGAGGAGTATTCAGAAACATGAAAACAGCTCGATGTTGTTGGACCAAAATTAAGTGGGGAAAGCTCAGTGGGGATTGAGACTAGGGCCAATTTGAAAGGGTTGAAGCTGGGCTGAGAGGTATTGGTGTGCATTTAAGATTACTCACCATCATAGACAGACAAGCTGGTAAGAGTGATGTTGAGGACAGAGGAGCGTGGCAGTGACAGATGAGGCAGTTGTGAAGAAGGAAAGGGAGAGTGGTCTGGGAAATATTAGAAGTCAAATCAGAGGGACTGTAATGGCAGGTCCGGCAAGTGAGGGAGATGCAATCCCAGATCACTGACTTGGGTTGTGGATGCCACTTACTAACCAGCTAACCAAGAAACAAAAGCACTCCAGTTTGGATGGAAGGACTATTTTCCTAAGTGCATTTGTGACTGCCTGTCTTCTTGTACAGAGATCCTGGAACAAATGGAACTTTCTAGATGAGTGTCATTATGGACAGTAATCTCTATGGGGCTCTGTAACATAGTGACCCCTCATGTCTGTCACATCACATGATTATCAGTTCTTCTAGAGTTGAAAGCAATTAAGACCTACTCTCTCAGCAAGTTTGATCTTTATAATGGAGTTCTGTTGTCTAGAATCACTGTTCTGTGTATTGGGTCTCCAGGACCTACTTATCTGCTTGTTGCAAGTATGTACCATGTCTTCCAGCCCCTCCACTTCAGTCCCTGGTAATTTATATTTATCTGCATCTATCTCTTCCTCATCTGAAGAACATCCTTCTTGACAGAGAAAACCCAAAAAAATATAGGTAGGAAAGTTATAATTTTGTGTTTTTTTTTCTTTAAATCTTCACCTGATTGTATTATTTTATTGATTTTTTTAGAGAGGAAGGGGGAGAGAGAAACATCAATGTGAGAGAGAAACATTGATTGGCTGTCTCTCATATGGGCTCTGATTGGGGATTGAACCCATAACCTAGGTATGTGCCCTGAATGGAATTGAACCTGTAACTTCCAGTGTATGGGATGACGCTCTAACCAACTGAGCCACCTGGCAGGGCTGGTATTTGTTTTAATTAACATTAGGCCTTGGCTCCCAGCCATGGGCCTTGCTCTACAGATCATTTAAAAAATTTCCCAACACCTTAACTCCGGAGTCCATTCAGGGTCAGCCCTGCTGATGTGACTACTATTTGTTCATTGTTCTGACTTTTTCTTTGTCGTGTCACTATTTCTCAACATCTTTTAAACATCTGGCTTTACTCCAGAATTTTTTTAACTTTATTTAGAAATAATTATAGATTCATGTAATGTTGCACAAAAATGTACAGGGAAGTCTCTGTGACCACCCCATGTTTGCTCCTGTAATGACATCTTGGATCGCTGTGGCACAATATCACAGCCTGGAAATTGGTATTGTGCAACACAGAGAGCTTATTTAGAGTTCATTAGCTTTACATGTGCTCATTTCTGTGTGAGAATATAGTTATTTCCCCTTTAATCACATGTGCTTATCTGTGTAACTGCCACCCAAAGGTACAGAGTGTGTGTTCAATCACCACCAAAATCTCTCATGCTCCTCCTTCGTAGCCACACATACTCCTCACTCCCCCACCAGCAATCATTTCCCACAGCCACTACTCAGAGTTCCGATCCTATAAAGTCGTTACTTAAAGACTGTTCTATAAATGGAATTGCACAGTTTGTAACTGTTTTAGGATTGGCTTTTTCCCACATGTCATAATCCCTTAAGATTCATCCAGGTAATGTGTGTATCAATAGTTGGTTCTTGTCATTAATGATCATTCCGTGATGTGAATATACCACCGCTGAACAGTTCACCCATTGAAAGGCACGTGGGTTGTGTCTAGTTTGGGCTATGGCAGAGAAAGCTGCCATAACTATTTAGTAAACATTCTTGTGTGAGCATGAGTTTTTATTTCTGTGGGATAAATGCCCCAAAGTGCAATTGCTGGATTCTAAGTGTATGTTTGGTTTGCAACAAGCAGCTGAGTTATTTTTCCAGTGTGGATGTAACATTTTACATTCTCACCAGCAATGTGCAGCTGACCCCATTTCTTTGCATCCTTGCCAGCGATTGGTATGATTACTATTTTTACCTGAGCCATTCTGATAGATGTATGATAGTGATACCTCACTGTAATTTTAATTTGCATTTTCCTAGTGGCTCATGATGTTGAATATCTTTTTGTGTGTTTATTAACCATTTATGCACACACTTTGGTGACACGTCTCTTCCTGTTTTTGCCAATGTTCTAATTAGATTGGGATTTTTTGTTGTTTACAAGTCCTTTGCTGGATATATGGTATTCAAATATTCTCCCTCAGTATGTAATTTGTCTTTTCATTCTCTTAAAGAGTATTTTGAAAAGCAAACTTATTTCATTCTATTGAGGTCCAATTTGTTAATTTTTCTTTTATTGAATGTGCTTTTGGTTTCAAGTCAAAGAATTCTTCATCTGAGGGTCTTCTCCTACACTTAATCCTAAAAGGTGTAGAGTTTGACATTTTAAAGTTAAGACTATGGCTTACTGTGAGTTGACTTTTCCATAAAATGTGAAGTTTAGGTCCAGGTTCTTGTTTTGCTTTGTTTTGTGGTGTGTGTTTTGTTGTGGGTTTTTTGTCTATTGATGCCCAATTAATTGCTCCAACATCTTTTGCTGAAAAAGCTAACCTTCCATTAAATTACTTTTGCCCCTTTGTCAAAAATCACTTGGATATATTTGTGTAGGTCTATTTCTGTCTTGATTACTGTAAATTTATTATAAACCTTAATTTCAAGATTATTGTAGCTATTTTATGGCTTTGCCTTTCTATTAAATTTTAGTATAAGCATATCTATACCTACAAAAAACCTTGCTGGAATCATATAGGAATTGAATCACACCTACAGATACATTTGAGGAGAACTGACATATTTACTATGTTCAATATTACAGTCCATGAACATGGCATGTTGCTACATTTGTCTTTTACTTTATTTTTTAAATCAAGATTTTGTAATTTTCAGCATATACTCTACACACTTTGTTAAATTATATCTAAACTAGGGGCCTAGTGCATGAATTCATGCACCTTGAAAGGAACTGTGGGCCACGAGGCTGTGGTGGGCATAGAGGCAGGTCTCAGCCCATCCTCCACACCTCCACCTGGCCCCTCCTGCCACGGCCCCCAGTCCCCTGTCCGCTGGCAACCCTACTCCCGTTGCTGCCACTCCCATATGCTGACAGCATGGAGTGATTTGGGCCGGCGCCAGCAGTGGGTGCAAACTGGGAGGGACCACAGTGCAGGGGAGCAAAGAATTTTCTGTAACCACCAGAGGCTCACCCTGATGACAGTGACCAGCACCCTGCCTTCTTCTGGCACTCCTGCTCACCTGCTCCACCATCCC
>NW_006295062.1:1116847-1128195 GCF_000327345.1 Myotis davidii
ACGGCCCGCTCGGAGGCCTGCAGCGGCCGGCAGGGAACATTGGAATCGCTGTCACTGAAGCAAGCAAGCCTCATGTTCAGTTTAAGCTGCCTGGCTTCTGGCCGCCATCTTGGCTGGCAGTTAATTTGCATATCGCCCTGATTAGCCAATGGG
Organism: Myotis davidii; assembly: GCF_000327345.1. Classification (NCBI taxonomy): domain Eukaryota; kingdom Metazoa; phylum Chordata; class Mammalia; order Chiroptera; family Vespertilionidae; genus Myotis; species Myotis davidii. The sequence goes on from NW_006295062.1 coordinate 1,117,001, forward strand.
AAGGGTAGCGGTCATACGCCAATTACCATGTTTCTCTTTTATTAGATAGGACTAGAGGCGCAGTGCATGAATTCATGCATGGGTGGGGCCCAGCCGGCCCGGCCTCAATCAGGGCAGATCAGGGCCAGGACTGTCGGGAGGAGGAGACAGCAGGAGGTTGGCCAGCCAGCCCGCTCCACTTGGGGCCCTATCAGGGCTGGGCCAGCTATGGGGAGGAGCTGTGGGCAATTGGCCAGTGGGCCTCACCCCCAATTGGGGTGGGGGGTGATTGGGGGTGGGGCTGGCTGTGGGGAAGGGATGTTGGCAGTGGGCCAGCCAGCCCCACCCCCAAATGGGGGGGGCAATCAGGAGTCAGCAGCTGGGGGAGGGGCCATGGGAGGTTGGCTGGCCAGCCCCCCCCCTGATTGGTGTGGGGGGGCTGATCTGGGGTGGAGTTGGCTGAGGGGAGGGGCTGCAGACCAATTGGAGTGGTGGGGGCTAATCAGGGATGGGGCCAGCCATGGGGAGGGGCTGTGGGCAGTGGGCTGGCCGGCCCCACCACCAAATAGGGTCAGGGGGGCAATTGGGGGCCAGTGGCCTAGGGGAGGGGCCATGGGTGGTTGGCTGGCCAGGCCTTCCCCTGATCAGAGTCCCTGGCCAATCAGGGACAGAGCTGACTGGAGGGGAGGGGCTGTGGGCCAATTGGGGTGGTGGGGGCCCATTGGAGGCAGGGCTGGCAGTGGGGAGGGGCTTCAGGAGGTTGGTCTCCCAGTCCCACTCCTTATTCTGGTGGGGGTGGAGATCAGGGGTGGGACCGACTGGGGGGAGGAGCCGTGAGAGGTTGACCACCAGCCCCACACTCTGATACTGGCCACAGTGGGCATCATAGCAACTGATTCTTCTGGTTGTTATGGTGTTCCAGTTGCTAGCTTTATATATATATAGACTAGAAGCCTGGTGTTCCTCATCCTGGCCTACACCCTCTTGCAGTCTGGGATGGCTGGCTCCTAACCACTTGCCTGCCTGCCTGTCTGCCTACCTGATCGCCCCTAACCCCTCTGCCTGCCTGCCTGATTGCCCCTAACCACCTCTGCCTGCCTGCTTAATCACCCCTAACCATTCGCCTGCCTGCCTGATCACCCCTAACCAGTCACCTTCCTGCCTGATCACCCCTAACCTGCTTGCCTGATCACCCCTAACCACCTCTGCCTGCCTGTCTGATCACCCCTAACCACTCGCCTGCCTGCCTGATTGACCCAAACTGCTTTCCTGCCTGCCTGATCACCCCTTATTGCCTCTGCCTGCATCCCTGATGCCCCTAACTGCTCACCTGCCTGCCTGATTGCCCTTAACCACCTCTGCCTGCCTGCTTAATCACCCCTAACCATTCGCCTGCCTGCCTGATCACCCCTAACCACTCACCTGCCTACCTGATCACCCCTAACTACTCTTAAACTTTTGTTATTATAGATAGATATTCTGTTTTCTTTGGAGTGATTGTAAATGCCATCGTGTTTTAATTTTGATTTCCACATGTTTTCTAGTAGTTTGTAGATATGTGATTGAGTAAGAGAATGAGGACATCCCCATCTTGTTCCCAATCTTAAGAGGAAAGTGTCTGTCTCACCATTATTTATCCTATTAGCTTTATGTTAGAAAAAGCTCCTAATTGATGTTGTGGGAATAAAACAGTCACTCAAAAATGCATCAATAAGGCACTTCACTTCTGCAGAAGGATGCTGCAGCCAGCAACAAAAATGGGCAGCACAAAGCAAGCAAGTCCGCTTCCCTTTTATCCGTGATGGTTACTGCACCGAACCTGGATTGACTGAAGGGCTTAGTTTCACAATCTGGTGTGAATGTCTAACCCAGTGGCTCCCAGCCTTTTCTTGGCCGTGCCCCATCTAAGCATCTCTGAAATCCTGATGCCCCTCCCCCCGTGACACACAATTCTTATTATTCAAAAAGTGAACTCCTATTCATGTGGGGGAAGCCTAAAAGGCCATTAACTTGGTCTAAACAAGCTTCCAAAGAACATGGCATCCATGAAAGAGAAAAATAAAAGAACAAAAGGACAGTTGAAGTACTGAGGAAGAAATCACTAAGAAATTGTTTAAAAATAATAATAATAATATGAAGTGATATGAAAAAGTAACAAATAAAGTTTCACAACTTTTAATAGAGATCTGAAATGCATAAATATGTCACAATATATTTATATACTATATATGAGGCCCCTAGAACCATAAGAAATGCAAAAAATTCTCTGTTAATAACTCATTCTCAAATTGCCCCCCTTAAAAATCAAACTGCCCCCCTGTGGGGCGTGTGCCCCAGGTTGGGAGCCCCTGGTCTAACCTGAGGAGGCTGGTGCAGCAGGGATGGGGCCTGCAGGGAAGTGGTGCAAAACTATGTCTTTGTCTCCCACAGGAATGTTTGCAGGATTAATGACCTGTTAGGCTTTAACTGCTGCCTTTGTCTTTTCCAGGAGGGGAGGCCAGATTGATTTGAGTACAAAACGGAGGGGAGGTTATAAAAGGGAAATGTAGCTAATATCTAAACTATAACTTCTGATAGAAAAGATTTCCTAATCCTTACATTTAGATATTTTGTAAATGCTCCTTTTTTTTTAAAGTTGAGGAAGTTCTCTATTTCTAGTTTTCTGAGAGGTTTTATTATGAATTTATTGTTATGAGAGTTGAGATTATGAATTATAATTATGAGAACTTTATTATAATTGTATTTTGTCAACTGCTTTTTCTGCATCAACTAGATGGTTATGTAATTTTTCTGCTTTAGTCTGTTGATTTGGTGAATCATATTGGTTGATTTTTGTATATTGAACCAGCCTTGCATATCTGGAAATCCTATTTAGCCTTGATATATAAATTCTTTTTATAGATTGCTTGACATGGTTTATTTTATTGAGAATTTTTTGTGTCAAATTTCATAAGAGACATTGATTTTTTTTTCTTTTCTTGTACTGTCTTAGTCTTGTTTTCATGTCAGAGTATTCCTGACCTAAAAAAAAAAAAAGAGTTAGGAAGTACTCTTTACTCTTCTATTATCTATAGGAGATTGTGTAAAATTGATGCTTATTCTTTATTAAAGGTTTGTCAAGATACTCCAATAAAATCATCAGGGCCTGGTTATTTCTTTTTCAGAATTTTTAAATTAAAATTAAATTTATTTAATAATTATAGGTATTCATATTATCTATTTCATATTGACTGAGTTTTGATAGCTTATGTTTTTGAGCAATTGACCCTATTTCTTCTAAGTTGTAAATATAGAGTTAGTAATTTTCTTATTTTCTTTTTAATGGCTGCAGGATCTGTGGTAATATCCTCTGTTTTATCCCTGATATTATGATTTGTACCTTTTTAATAAAATCTTTGTCAGTCTTGCCAGAGCTTTATCAATGTTATTGATTTTATTCAAAGAACCAGCATTTTGTTTTGTTACTTTATTTTTTGTATTTCTATTTTAAATCTAATTGATTGCTGCTTTGATCTTTTTTTTAATCCTTGACCAAGGATTTGTTTATTGATGAGAGAGAGAGAGAGAGAGAGAGAGAGAGAGAGAGAAACATCTTTCAGTTGGCTGTCTCCTGTATGTGCCCTGATTGAAGATGGAACTATCATATTGTAAATCAGCAAGCTAAACAGAGGACACCTTAATCAATCAATCAGGAAGCCGAATTTTGGAGTCTTTATTATGCTAGTGGTCTCAGAGGAGTTGTCTTTCAAAGTCTGAGCAAAGCAATTTGGAGACAGCTTTCCCTTTATACTTTCCCAGTTTCTTTGTCCCCCAAATTTCTTGAATTTGTAGGTTTATGTCTTTCACTAATATGGGGTTTCCAGACCCTTTGCAGGCTTTACAAAGAGCCCTTTGTATTGGGAGATACTTTGCAGGAAGCTTGTAGCCTTTAACATAGCACAATTCAGTAACCTTGAGTACAACATAATTCAGATAACTAAAAGACACCTGGCATAGGAGCAACCAGGGACAGCAGCAGAGCAGCTTGCAAGGCTAGATAATTGAGCTTATTTTCCCTAATATTCGAGCAAGTGGGTTTACAGAAGCCAAGAATAGCAGTTAATTCACAGACCAAAGGACCATCTAAGTTTGGAAAATTTCAAACAGCAGTTTTTCCCAGCATAGAGTTAAGGGGACAAGATGGAGTGCCTCTACTTCAGAACCCATAACCTCGGTATGTGCCTGACCAGGAATCAACCCCTCAGCCTTTGGTGTATGGGATGATCTCCAACCAGCTGAGCCACCAGCCAGAGCTATCATTTCCTCTTTCCTGGTTGCTTGGGGTTTACTTCGCTCTTCTTTTCTAGTGTCTTGAGGTTGAAATTTAGTTTATTGATTTGAGATCTTTTCTCATTTGTGATGTAAGCATTTAGTCCTATAAATTTCCTCTTGGTGCTGCTTTAGATATATCCTATAGTTTGATATGTTGTTTTATCATTTTCATTCAGTTCTTTTTTGTGTGGTTTTTTTTTTGTTTGTCTAATTTTCTTTGAGACTTTCTCTATGACCTTTCTATATTTAAATGTGTTTTGTTTGTTTGTTCTTTTAACTAAAATAAAATAGAAACAGACTCATAGAGAACAAACTGGCAGCTCTCAGAAGGGAGGGGGATTGGGTGAAAAAGGAGAAGGGATTAGGTTAAAAAAACACCAACTCATAGATACAAACAAGAGTATGGTGATTACCAGAGGGAAGCGGGGGAGCGGGGGGTAGAAGAGGGTATAGAGGGGATTAATGGTGATGAAAGGAGACTTGACATTGGGTAGTGAACACACAATACAATATATAGGTGCTGTGTTATAGAATTGTATACCTGAAAACTATATAATTTGGTTAACCAATTTCACCCCAATAAATTCAATTAAGAAAGAAAAAAGCACAATACAATATACAGATGATGTATTATAGAATCATACACCTGAAACCTGTATAATTATATTAGCCAATATCACCCTAATAAATTCCATAAGAAAAGTAAAATAAAATAAAGTTTTTTTAAATTTTTCAAGTGTTTTGGGGATTTTCCTATTGTCTGTATGGTATGTTACTGGTTTCTATTTTCATTCCACTGGCAGAGAACATACTCTATATGAATTTGTTTAGTGTGCATCTTGTTGGGTTTTGGTTTATGGCCCAGGATATGGAGTGTCTTGGTGCACGGGAAGAATGCATACTGCTGCAGTGTGGGGGGTAGTCTATCAGTGTTGATTAGATCCTGTTGCCTTGTGGTGTTCAATTCTTCTACGCTTGTGCTGAGTTTTTCCACCAACTGCTGAGAGTGAGCTGTTAAAGTCCCCAATTATAATTGTGGTTTTATCTATTTCTCCTTTCACTTATATCTATTTTTACCTCATGTGAATGGAAGTTCTTTTTTTTTGGGGGGGGGGTTTCTTGTAAATAGTACTAGTATATAGTTGGATCATGCTTTTAAAACCATTTTGTCAATTTCTACTGGCTATAACTTCTCTTAGTTTTTGTTCATCTGAGAATCTTTTTATTTCCTATTCATTCTTAAAAGGTATTTGCATTGGATATAAAATTCATGGTTGATAATTTTTTTTCTTTCAGCACAGGGAAAAAAAAAAGTCACACCCCCATTTGATCTCCATGGTTTCAGATGAGAAATCTGCTATCATTCAAGTTGGTATGCCTTTATAGGCATTGTGCCATTTTTCTCCTGGCTGCTTTTAAGAGTTTATCTTTTTCTTTAGATTTTTTATTTTATTTTTATCTAGACTGTTTGTTGTTGTTGTTCTTTGGGGTTTTTTTTTGAATTTTGCTAGTGATGTGTCTTAGTATTGATTTTTTTTGCATCTATCCTGATTAGGTTTCCTTAATTTCTTGAATTTGTAGGTTTATGTCTTTCACTAAATTTGAGAACTTTTCAGCTAGCATTATTTCTTTGAATATTTTTTCAACCTCACATTCTTTCTGGGACTTAAATGATGTCAATATTATGTGTTTTGTTATTTATTCACAGGTCTATAAGGTTGGGTTTGTGTATGAGAGAGGATTGTATGTTTTTCAGATTGGACAACTTTAATTATTTTATTATTTAGTTTATTGAGCCTTTTTGTGTCATATGTATTACACAATTGAGGAATGTCCGTGGAAAATCATTCATTGCAGAAATCAAGGTGCTTTATTATATGTAATATGATATCATTTATGTAAAATTAAAAGAAAAACAACTGGACTTAGGAGTATATGGGTATTAAGTTTCTGAGAGCAAGGGGAATGGTAGGAAGGGCACACCCGAGAATGCTAACCAAGTCCTCCTCAGTTAGGCACTCAGGGGGTTGAGAGAAAATCATTAACTCTTGTAATGCTCTCTATATTGTTTAATTATATTAAGAATGTTTTTTTATATTTTTTATTGATTTCAGACAGGAACAGAGGGAGAGGGAGAGAGAGAGATAGAAACATCATTGATGAGAGAGAATCATTTGATTGGCTGCCCCCTGCACACACCCCCCTTACTGGGGATCAAGCCCGCAACCCAAGCATGTGCCCTGATCTGGAATCGAACTGGGACCTCCCAGTTCATAGGTCAACGCTCAACCACTGAGCCACTCAGGCCGGGTATATTAAGAATGTTATAATTTCAAAAGCTAAAGACAAAGAAAACAATGGCCTGGACATGAATTCCAGGTCTGCATCTTAAAACCTAATAAGTTTTTCAACTTCTCCAAACCTTCCTCCTTGTTTATAAAGTGGGAACAATGCTCCTCCTCTCTGGGTTTTAAACAAACACATCGATGTACTAATTCATCTGATAAACATCTTCCGAGAGCCCTGTGTGGCCAGGCGCTGTGCCACCAGTTTAAGGACCATCCTCTTCCAGCTATGATACGTGGCACGGGGGATTGTTCACTTGGCCATAGAAATGAATGAGCCACAATGGCACTTCCTGTGCTGGGGCAAGAGGGAGGGTTTGAGGGTAGTAGGCCTTTGGTGTCCTCTCTGCTCAATTTTACTGGGAGCCCTCTGCTCGCTCACACAGAGGGGATTCCGGCCGCCATGGGGTCCCTGCTCCCCACCCTTGACAGTAGCCGCCTTCCCCCTGGGTTATTTCAGATCCAAAGCCCAACAAGAGAAAGGGGGTGAAGTGCTTCATGGTCGCGATCGTCACCTGCCTGATTTTGCTCTTCGCGGGCACCGGGCTGCTGGTGTTGAAAGGTAAAGCAGGCTTGGTCCCTCTGGGAGTGGCCGAACACGGCCCTGACCCACAGAGCTGCAGCTGAGTGCAGAGCTCTGGGGCCGCTGCTGCCCCTTCTGGAGGTGGAAGGGGGAAGTGTGTGTTGTGTTGCACATGTGTGCATGGGTGTGCATGTGTGTGTGTGTGAGAGAGAAAGAGAACGCACACGGGAGCCTGTGTGTGTCCAAAGCAGTGAAAGGTGCAATGCTCTCACACGGTGTGCCGTGAGCACTTTGCATCTAGCAGCCTCTGAGTGGGAAGGGGCTTTGCTGATCAGTGTGCATTTCAATGTGACTTGACTTTCAAAGTGTTCCAGTCCCAATGTGAAGTTCATGAAGCAACTCCACCAGCAGACACTGAAGTCACACAGGAACAGCGTGTGCCCAGATGTCATGAACACATGTCACATGCACATTCAGGTCACGCATGAATAAGTCAGACCAGCACAGTAGTTGTCATGCATTCACACCCAGAGCACGCACGTGACACTGTGGGTATGTGAGTGTGAACATGTAATGTCATGCCTGAGTGGAGCGAGCACACATGTGCAAGGTATAGTTAAAGCTCTGTGCCCACATGGTCCCCACAGCATAGGACATGTTTTTGTCTTCACAGGAGTTATGCACCTGCATGTGTATTGAGAGAAAATCATTAACTCTTGTAATGCTCTCTATATTGTTTAATTATATTAAGAATGTTTTTATTTTTTTTATTGATTTCAGACAGGAAGGGAAAGGGAGAGAGAGATAGAAACACCAATGATGAGAGAGAATCACTGATAAGCTGCCTCCTGTACACCCCACACTGGGGATTGAGCCTGCAAGTATTTCACCTGACACAAGGGAGTTATGCACCTGCAACACGAGCTGTCAGGAGTGGGATCAAATGCCTAAATGCCTCAGGCTTTACTGAGGTCATAAAAGAATGCCGTGGGGCGGGTGGGTGTCTAGTTCTGAATCTACAGGAGCAGCTCAGGGCCCTGGAGATTCCCTTTGACAACGAAACACTGGCCGCTGAGGACAACCCATCCTTCGCCTCACTCTGGTCGCACAGCCCTTCACCGCCTGCAGGGGCTCTGAGGCTGCAGGTGCTGCAGGCCCAGCTCCGCCAGGTCCGCGCCCAGCAGGAGCACCTGCTGCAGCAGGTGGACAACTTCACTCGGAGCCCAGGTTTGCCCCTCCCCTCCGGATTGGGACTCCTCAGAGGAGGGCGAGAGCAGGAGCTGCTAGTTCATGGGCTTTTCCCAAGGGGGTCTTTGGGCCTGAATTTCCTTCCCGGGCAAGGGGTCTTCCCAAACCCTGACCTGGTATGGAACCCTGGGGTTCGAGACATGGGTGAGAGCCATAGGAGAGGGACGTGAAGCCACAGGTCCCATGGGCTGCAGGCAGGGAGGTGGGGGAGTAGGGCCAGGAACATAGAAGCCACAAACCTGGCCAAGCAGAGTGTGACCTTAAGAGCTAGCGCCTGGAGCAACCAGCCACAGGCCAAGTCTGAGTCACAAAGCCATCAGCCTGATCCAGAACGTTTATGAGGTCGGGTAAGACACAGAAGCTGGGGTACCGCCCGGGACCCCATCCATACATACAAGGAATATTGGCCCATGGCTGGCAGGAAGTCCTGGTGCACACCAGGCCAGTGCAAGCAGTGGGGGGACCATGGAGGGGCAAGGACAGCGGGCCTGCAGGGAAGACAGGCCAGCTTAGCAGGTAGGGCTACAGGCAGGAGGAAATGGAGCCAAAGGGGGCTCCTTTCCCCTGGCTCCCTTCTCTCAGGCTGTCCTAGAGTGGGAAGGGCTAATCCAGGCATATCCAGGTTCTAGGTGCGACCTGGCTGCCTCAGGGCTGGCACTGTTACCTGGAGCTGGGGCCTTGCTCTGACTGGTGTCTGGGTGTGCTGGGGTATAGGAGGTGAGCCTCTGCCGGGGGCTGTGCCCACGGACCACGTGCCAGACACAGGACCCAGGAGGGCAGGACCATGAGAGGCTGCTGCCTCTCCAGTGAGCAGAGATGAGAGCCCAATGGGGATGCGAGGGGAGGGGACAGTGGGGCAGAAGGAGCTCAGTGGGGACACAAGGGGAAGGAACGATGGGGCAGATGGAGCCCTGAGGACTCGAGGGAGGGGGACAGTGGCAGAGAAGCAGAGCCCAGGCTCTGGTGCTCAGACACAAGAGGGTCCCTCTGCCCCTTGGGAGGTGAAGGACTAGTTCTGATCGTACGAAGGCCCTTCCTTTAACCTGAGGCACTTGCCCAGCTGGTTTGGCTTCATGGTCTTCTGATGACGTGGGGTGCTCTTCAGGGTCCCACACTCTGGGGCTCCCAGGAACCTCAGGCTCTCCTGTGTAGACCAACGAGACACCCGGCCCTTCATAAGGACTCGTCCTGAAGGATGCTGGGCTTGGATCCTGTGGCCCAGCGCCCACACCACAGTGCTGTGTGCCCAGAGGGTGCTCTGGCTGTACCACAGCTCTGGCTGCAACCCTCTCTCCTTCCCTCGCAGAGCTCTTCAGGACCAGAGGTGAACGCGGCGCTCCAGGTGGGTTCATTTCCACTCCGACCCCCATTCCCTCCCACAACCTTCTCCCCTGGCCCCATGGCCAGTGCCTTTCTGGGCCTCCGCACCTGACCCCAGCTTACCTTCCCTGGGCCCCCCGCCTCTCCACAAACTCCTGGTTCAATGGGAAATGGGTCCTTGCCAAGCATCACTCCAAATCCAGCCTCGTCTAAGACAGGCCTGTGCAACCCTCAGCGGGCCTCTCCCCCAGGCCCCCAGCTCCAGCAGGTCACCTCCTGCATCTCCCATCGCTGCTCTTTCCAGGCCTTATCACCTGGCCCTTAGCATCAGCGCGCCTCCGGCTGTGGCCACCGTGATGACGGGAGGCAGCCTGTGGGTTAGGCTGGCCTGCCTGGGCCCTAGGTCTACTACCTGCACGACCTTAAGCCAGTTACTAGTTTTTCTGGACCCTTGGCTGCTCTCCTGGGTAGAAAATAATGGAGATAAATGTGTTCCCTCGTAGGGTTGCTGTAAGATTCAAGGGCGGTGGCGTGGAAAATGCCTGACAGTAACGGTGCTCTCTGAGGACGAAGCCTGGGCTTAGCTGCCTGTGCTTCCTACCTCAGCACACACAGTCTCACACACACACACACACACACACACACACGCAGTCACACATACACACAAACACACAGTTACATGCACATACATACACAGTTACACACACATAGTTACACACAGTTACACAGTCACACACACACACAGACACACAAACACAAACACAGTTACATGAACATACATACACACAGTTACACACACATAGTTACACACAGTTACACACACACAATTACACACAGTTACACACATACAGTTACACACACAGTCACACACACAGTCTCACACACACACACAGTTACACACACACAGTTACACACACACAGTTACACACACAGTTACACACATGTGCGTACATACACACATACACATAGTTACACACATACACTCACAAGCATAAACACACACACAGTCGTTACACACACACAGTCACACACACACACACACAGACAGACACACAAACACACAAACACACACAGTTACATGCACATACATACACAGTTACACACACATAGTTACACACAGTTACACAGTCACACACACACACACAGACACACAAACACACAGTTACATGCACATGCATACACACAGTTACACACACATAGTTACACACAGTTACACACACAGTCACACACACAGTCACACACACAGTCACACACACACACTCACACACAGTCACACACACACACTCACACACACGCTCAGGCTCCCGTGTGGAACCTGTGGTCCAGGAGATGCAGGTCTGGCCTCACGCTGGGCCCCGTCCCCTCCAGCGAGGCCCCGGTCAGAGTCTAGCTCACCAAGGAGCTGGTCTCCGGCCTCGGACGCTCCCTGCCCGGCTGCTGGGTTCCCGCGCCCAGAACCCGCTCGTCAT
>NW_006295062.1:1128248-1170303 GCF_000327345.1 Myotis davidii
CAAGCATAAACACACACACAGTCCAGCGGCTGAGTGGTAGAAATTTAATCTTGAAAATAAACGTACACAGCGTTGTCAGGCAGAACTCTTTGTGGCCCCAATCCCACCGCTGACCGGGGGCGGGAGGGGGGTGCGGGGGGATACTGAGTCACCCTTGCAAATGGCAGCAGCCTGGGCTTGGACGACGGGCCTCCCAGGAGCTGGGTGGCCTTGAACGTGTCGCTGCCCACCCCGAGCTCCGCATCCCTCCCTGGAGATGGGATAAGGATGGGGCCTCTGGACTGGCGTCAGGTACAGGATGAACGGGACAGTGCTCAGCCCGGTGCCCAGCTCCGAGTAAGCACTTGCTAGTGTGGTTGTTACATTTGCTTCATTGTTGCTGCTGTTGAGAGGGTTCAATGCGCTCACGCTCAGACGCCCCAGCCAGATGAATGGGGCTCCTCTGCTCTAGGGAGAGGCTGCTCCAAACTCCAGTCACTTTGCTGACAGAATCAATGCTTAAACTTCTTCAACCCAGTGGGTTTGGGCGGCCCTTTAAAATCTGCTCCATCACCAGCCCCAGGCATGGAGCCCACCTTCACCCCGAATATATATGGTGATGATCTCCACTGCTATGTCTCCATTCTCTCAGTCTCTGACAACTTCTATCTCTGTCTTTCTCTCTCTTCCCACTCTCTCTTTGGAGCCAGAAACCAGAGGCAGGAAACAGCAATTGCAGCAGCACGAGCTGCAGGCCTGGGCCCCCTCTCATGCCCACCTGCCTTCCCAGGTCCTCTACCCCCTTGACTCCTCCCAACCCCCCCATCCCCTGCAGGCTGCGGCCTCTCCCCTCCCCCATGGCCTGGGCAGGGCTGCCCCAAGGTGCATCCTGCTAGAAAGCCCTATAGTGACCAATAGGCTGGCCAGAGAGGACAGGGGTGGGGGGTGGGAGGGGTGCTGTGCTCGGAAGTTGGGGCTTGCCGCCCCCTGCCTCCCAGGCGGCCTGCTTATGAAGCTGCACTCTGGCCCAGGCTTCTGAAAACGAGGCTGGGGGAAGGTGGGGGAGGGGCAACTGCACCTAAGTCAGGCTCTGAGGAAGGCAGTGAGGAACCCAGCTGTGCCTCAGTTTCCCTCCTTTGTGTGTCCCGGACGTTATCTCTCCTCCCAACAAGTCATTACTGAAAGCCCCTAAGGCCCAGGCACTGCCCTGCAGTGGGAGCCTGGACATAAGAAGAGGACAGGGCCCTGTCCGCAGGGACCTACCCAGTCAGGCAGGGCTCAACTTGGAACCTGTTCTGGCAGCAGCCCTGGCTCCTGCCCTGAAAGGAGGACGGTGCCCTGGGTGCAAAGAGCAGGGGGGGACTCACCTCCCCAGCGCCAGGCCAGGCTCCCGAGCCGCCTCTCAGCTGAGACGAGGGTGAGGGAAGGCACAGGGAAGCAGGGCCCAGGAAGAAGGAATCCGAGCCCAAGGCCCTGCGGTGGAAGGGCATTTGGTGAGTCAGGAACGCGAGTGCCTGCAGTGCAAGAGCAGGAGAGACATGGGCGGAGGGGTGGGGAGCGAGGGACTACGCAGACTCGGGGTAGGTGGGCCCCTGGTTAGTGAAGGCACATTTTGTCTGTGCTTTGCTGATCCTCACGCTAACCCCGAGTGGCTGTTGCTGTCGTCCCCACGTCACAGAAGAGGACAGTGAGGCTCAGGGGTTTTATAAGAATTCTAGACATGCGTTAAGGTACACAGAAGGATGCGTGCAGGCTATATGCAGATACTTCGCCACTTCATAGAAGGGACTTGCGCATCCATGGGTGTTAGTACCCACGGGAGCCCTGGAACCAGTCCCCATGGATACCAAGCTCCCCACCATGGCGCCCTGGCCTGGGTGCAGGCGTTGCATTAGGATATCCCAATCTGCTGCCTCTTTCCAAATGCGCCACCTCAGGCCACGCCGTGCCTCTCGGAAAGTCATTCTTTCCTGTGGGGATGTGGGGCTGTGCCATGGCCTGAATGTCTGTGCCCCCTGCCCCCAGATGAGTATATTGAAAGTCTAATGCCCAAGGTGTTGGTATTAGGAGGCGGGGCCTGTGGAAGGGGATTAGGGCAGGAGAATGGAGCCCGGATGAGTGGGACTAGTGCTCTTATAAAAGAGACCACAGAGCACCCTAGCTCCTCCCACCACGTGGGACACAGCAAGGTCAGCTGCCTGCAGCCTGCAGGCCTCACCGGGCCTGGCCATGCCAGCACCCAGGTCTTGCCCTTCAGAGCCCAGAACTTTGAGAAATGGATCTGTTTTTTCTGAGCTGCTGGTCCGCAGTGTGTTGTTACAGCAGCCAGAATGGACTGAGGCAGGACAGGAGCCCTGCCCGTCCTGCCCATGAGCCATGGTGGGACTGGAGCCGTGTAGCAGGGCGGCCGTTGGAGAGAGAGCCACATGCGAGTGCAGCAGTGATGGGGGCCCCGTACCCCGACCTGCCGTGTGTTCCCTGTGGCTGCCATGTGACCACCGTGGGACAGCCCTGTGGAGCGGGTATATCAACACCAATTTACTGACCAGGAAGGGGAGGCTCGAAACCACGGGTGACTGGCATGAGGTCCCCCTGCTGCTGCGGGGCCCCGGTGTCCGGCTCAGAGCCCGAGGGGTGCCCCCTGCACGGCTGCACCCTGCCCGCCAGGCCATGGGCCCTTGCAAAGGAGCGCCGTGATGTTTGCTTCCTTCCGCACCGTTGGGCTGGTCCCGGGCACTCTGTGAGTGTGTTCAGTGAACAACGGCACAAGATGGCACACCCACCTTGTCGGCTGGCTCATTGGTGTCTCTACCCCTTTTCCTCAGGTCTTCCAGGTGCCAAGGGCCTGGCATTCATGGCTGAGAAGGGGCCAGGGGGCCAGGGATTCAGTGGAGCCACTGATACCCGCCCCTTGTCTCCTGGCCCATAGTCCTCTTTCTCCTCCTTGTCCCGGTGACACGCTGAATTCTTTTTCCTTTCCAGGCCCCCCAGGACCCCGAGGCCTGCCAGGAATCAAGGGAGAGGCGGGTAAGGAGGGGCCCGGGTGTGTGCCGGCACCCACAGCAGGCTCCCAGGCCAACACTCGGCAGGCCCTGCGTGTGCCGGAGGCCAGTGCCGTGGGACACCCTGGGTGGACCGGAGTGCTGAGAAGCGCCCTGTGTTGTGGGGGGTGGAGGGGCTCTAGATGAGGTTGGAGCGGGTGGATGCTCCAACCTCCTCCTCAGGGCTCAGGCGCCCAAGCCTCTGAGCATCACTGGGGAGTCAAGCTCAGTGGCGGAGCAGGGACTCCAGGGCCAGACATATCCGCCTGCAACATGCACTATCTGTGGTGCTGGGAACATTCTCTTACCTTTCTGAACCTCAGTTTCTTTGTCTGTAAAATGGGGATACGAGTGCTTCAGAGGGTCACTGGGGCATTAGCAGTAATGATGAAAAGCCCACGATTGTTTCTCTCTTGTAGACTATAGCCTAAACCTGCCCAGCACCTCACAGATGACCATGGCATGGCTGGGGCAGAGACTGTGGGGAGCTCGGCTGCACCCCCCAGGGAAGGGGGCTGACTGAAATGTCAGAGCCCATGACCCTTACAGCCCAGTCCGCTCTCCACTCATACTCTCCAACCTCCCAAACCTTGGAGGGGCGGAGGCTGCTGGGATGTAAAGAGGATAAGACATTATTAGAGAAGGGGCTGAGAGGGAGGGTTGCCTGCAAGGGCAAGTTCACAAACCAACAGTCACTAGGCCTCTGAGCCACTGAGGCAGGAAGAAACACCAGCAGTTATGGGAGGGAAATTTGTTCGCAAATAAAATCTTTTTGGAGGAACTAACTTGAGAGAGGAATTTAATATGATCCCAAAGAGTCTCGCATTCTGCATCTGCAGCAGGGGTTTTCCAGGGAGGGCTTCAAGGGGGAGCGTGGGCAAACAACGGGAGGAACTGAGGTGCAGTGAGGAACCTGAGCAGGCGCCAGCATACCACGTACCCACATAGGCACGCACATGTGCTCAGACAGGCATGCACGTGTGCCTCTGTGTGTGCATGTGAAGAGGAGACACAGAGACGGAGAGAGAAAGAGCCTCCTGTGGGCACCTGGCCCAAGGCAGGGCCCGAATGCCTGCTGACTGAAGACCCCAGGCCACAGAGTGACTGAGCGCTTCCTCCTCTCTCCCAGGCCTCCAAGGACCGCAGGGTGCTCCGGGGAAGCCAGGAGCTGCTGGTAACATGCACTTTTTCTGCTTGGAATCAGTGATGCCCGGGCCCAGGCACCTGGCCATGGTCCCCCTCCCCTCGGCTCCTCCCCATCCCTAGAGCATTGGCGCCCTCCCACTGCCCTCTTCTCCTGAGTCCTGCTGGGCCACCGTGAGGTTACCCAGGAGATGAGCAAACACACCCCAGACTTCCTCCTGGGAAGCCCTTCTCTTCTCCCCAGCATGCCTCTTGCCCACCGCCCAGGAGCCCATGCCCAGGAGGATGCTGGGAGCCCACCTCACTGGCCGTTCCCTCCACAGGCACCCCAGGACAGAAGGGCAGCAAAGGCGATGGGGGTCTCATTGGCCCAAAAGGGGACACTGGTACAAGGGGAGACAAAGGAGACCCTGGCCTCCCAGGTAAGGGCCTTGCTGGGTGTGGGTGCCTGGGGGGCTGGGCCCCACTCTATGCAACCATGTCTGCTCAGCGCCTACTGAGGGCGAGGCTGCGCTCTGCCTGCCAGCATCCTGGGATCGGAGATGTGGTAGCTGCCATCCTGATGAGCCAAGGGCAGGAATGTGACATGAGAGCAAGGTGAAGGGGCAACATGTTCCACCGGGTGGCACCTGGGGACAGGGCAGCTAGGAAGTCACAGGGAAAGAAAGTGAGGTGCCAAAGTCGGTCCTGAAGTGGGCGCAGGGGAGGCGGGAGCCTGGGGGCAGTGGGCAAGGGCTGCCTCCTTGCCCCGTGCCGGCAGATGCTCTCTCTGGAGCAGTGTTCTCAAGGGCAGTGGGGAAGAACTATCCTGGGGGCTTGTTCAAAACGCAGGCCGGCCCAGCCGCCTGCCGTAGGGACCCTGGAGGTCGAGGGGCCAGGGTTGGGAGCACTGCCCTGGGACTCTGGCCGTGACTGAGCCCCTTCGTGCTCCTTGTCACTTGGCCTCTGTTGTGGCCCCTCAGGTGGCTCTGGAGTGCAGCAGGGGAACAGGGGCTGCAGGGCGAGCGGCCTGGCTGCCCTCGCTGCCCTGGCCTGTCCGTCTGTGTGACTAGGCACCTGCTTCACCTGCTGAGATCTGATTTCTTCATTTCAGAAAAAAGACAGTCATGCCATTAAAGTAACCATAATTAAATTATACACACCTTGCAGGATAGTTATAAGGGTCATGTTTTCAGACTGCCACATGGTTGACACTAAAAAAGTGACAAGGGTTATTAATAGTAGTGTTAGTGATCCTGTAAGATGGGAAGGGAAGACTCTGTTCCAAGATCAGACAGATCTAGTTCCAGTGTGTCTCACTAGCTGTGTGACTTTGGACAAATGACCTAACCTCTCTGAGCCTCAATGTACTCACCTAACCAAGGAGGAGAACAACAGTAGCCTTTAATGAGGATTGATTACAACAGGAACATAAGACACAGAAGAGGTGTGGTTCTGTCACCGCAAACTGAAGTTACTTACAGGATAAAAAACGAGGTACACTGCCTTGTGGAAGAGAGCCCTTGGCAGGGCGCCAGCCACCCTCAGATCTTCGGAAGGCACTTGTGGAAGAGAAAATAGACTCGCTCTAGTGGTGCCCAGCAGAACAAGGACTGATGGGCAAAGGTTTCAGGAGAAGCAATTGTGCCCGGTGAGGGAGGAAGAGGCAGGTACGGCTTGGGGCTGTCCCCTGGTGAACTGAACAGACGAAGGCTTAGGGAACAGCCGCTGCTGGGACGGGAAAAGGAGGTGCAGAATTCTCCCAGGTGGGACTGCAGGGGTCCTTGCACCAGGCGGGTGGTGGACAGTTGACCTCTAGGATTGGTTCCCAAGGTGGCACTCTGAGTTCTCTTTGCAATAGGAAAGGGAGGCCCAAACTGTTTTCAAGGTGGTGCTGCCAGACCCAGAGAGGGGGCAGCAGCCAGGCCTGTGTGCTCCAGGCCTTTCCCAAGGAGCCTGAGCATCCGGTTTCCCACCCCACTCACCACTGCCCCACAGAAGGGCATCGTGTCCACACCCCGGTGCCGCCTGGGAACACTGTGGTTAGCGAGGGGAAACGCGGTAGTTTCAGTTCTTCGGAAACCAGACTCTGGCCTGCCCCTCCTCTGCCCCAATCTCCCAGGACTACAAGCCCTCCTACCCACTGCTGGCCCCATCCGGGGGACAGGGCTAGCCCGCCACGTGCGACGTGCCCTGGTGGTACTGAGCTTTGTCCCAGCAGACGGGGGTGAAGTTCCAGGGCACACACTCCATCCTTAGCTGTGACTGGAAAGGTCTGCGGTCAGGCCCAGCTGTGATTGCTCAGTTGGCGCCTGGTCTTTTCCCCGATGCTGCTCTGCTTCTAGGGTTGTCCCCTCTGATGGAGACACGGAAGTCATCCACTGCAGGCCCATGCCAGGCCCAGGCCACACCCAGAAACCCCATGCAGCCCCACTGCGGTCCTGGCTGGCCCAGAGCCATGAGGCCCTAACCAGTTCCTCCAGAGAAATCATTTCCAGTCTCTCCTAACAAGTGCCATTTGGCCCTTCTGCCCGGTGAGCACTCCGAATGACCAAGAGCTGCCTTCTCGCTGGTTGCATCAAGGCTGCTGTAAAGTTGTCAAATCTAACCAAGCTCTGCACGTTCGTTTTGTCTTCCATGGAGAAATAATCATTCTTTAAGTGCTCAGAGCATTTTCAAGAATCTGATTTTCCGGCCTTGTCCCCTCACGCAAAGCTTATCCGAGATAGGTTGGTACAAGCTGCGTCTCTCCTCCTCTTCAGTAGGGAGAAAGCCTCTGCCTCCTGGGCCCGCTCTGGCTCTGCTATCATAATGAACGGTATGGGAGCTTTTACCCGATTCCGTCCCCACAGGCCAGTCCCAGGGCCTGAGGGAGTTGCTCGGCTGCTTATGGTGGGACTGCAGCAGCAACACCTGCCAGCCCGTGGGTTCCTGATGAGCCGGCCCACGTGGTGCACTGGCAAGGGCCACGCAGCCCGCTCCCGAACCTGACTCGCCATGTGGGGAGGGGTTGATGGATCCTGCCCTGCAAGGAGCTGCCCTCAATTGATATGCACCAAGCACTGGCAGGAAAGAGAAGGGAGCCAAGGAGGATCGAGGAGTGGACCGGCTGGGACAAGCCTTGCATGCTGATGACAAGTGGAAAATTTGAAATCTTGGGCACAAGGAAAGCGGTGGCGGAAGCAGTGGCAGGAAGACGAGCTGCTGCAATGTTTTCCTCTCCATCGATGCTTCACGGTTTTGATGCTCAGCATTTGGGGTCTGCCTTCTGGAATATTCAGATTTCAGTTTGGGAGGCTTGAAAAATAATTCCGCACGTGAGCCCGGCAGCATGAGTTGAGCCTGGGCCGTGGTCCCTCCCAAGGGGATCTGAGCGCTGATCTGGGCCCATAGAGCCAGACCTTCCACTGCCCATCAGCCAGGCCAGGTCGTCTCGTCCGTTTCTGATGAGTTTATAGCTGTCTCTGGGGCGCCCGCCATGTCTTTGAGGGGCCGAGATGTGTCAGTGGGACCTGGTGCCCAGGCTTGCCCTCCTCCCAAGCCTGACTCTGACTCCTTGGTTTTTCAGGAAGCAAGGGGAGCATGGGCGTGAAAGGAGACATGGGGGTCATGGGGCCCCCCGGACCCCAGGGCGGTAAAGGGGATGCTGGGAAGCCAGGCCCTCCAGGTAAGAGGCTGCATGGTCAGGTCCACTGGCTTCTACATGTTACTATTTTTTTTTCCTTGGAAGGCTGAGCGACAAGAAAACAATCTCTAAAAATTCTTCTTAATTGTAGGTGTGGCTGGGATTCCTGGAATCAAAGGAGATCAAGGTAAGAACTGTAGGAATGTAGGCACCATGCCAGCTCCCACTGCCCCTGGGCCAAGTCAAGTGCAGGGCCTGCCTCCAGGACCATATTCCATTGTGGTATTAATGCAGAGCATCCGCTTCTAAAGCTGGCCCCTCCCCAGAGAGCAAAGCAGCCGCTTCACTGGTGCTCCTCTCTAGGGCTCACCCTCTGCCACCAGGACGGGGCTGGACCTTCGTGGCCCAGCTTCCTAGTAAGTCCCCAAGCTGAGACTCTAATCCCCCCACTTCGAGGGCTGCCTCTTGGCTTCCAGGGGACATATTGGGTGTTAGGACATCCACGTGTCACTGCTGAGAACAGAGGTGTGTGGAGGGGACGGCAGCCAGGCCCTCTGCCAGCCACCCAGCCATGCAGTCATGACTTAACTTTCAGGACCACCTGGAGCAGAGGGTCCTCGAGGCCCTCCTGGTGCGGCAGGATCCCCAGGTGCCAAGGGTCAGCCTGGCAGTGCTGGCGCCACTGGGCTAACAGGTGAGGTCTCTTCCGGTGGTGGGCGTGGGGGGTGATGGCTGAAGGCCCATCTACCCGGCTCTTACGCTCACCGTGACGTGTGTTGTCCAGGACCACCAGGGAGACCAGGGAGTCCAGGACCTGACGGCATGAAAGGAAGCAAGGGAGACACAGGTGACAGAGGGTGTGGGTAGGCGGGCAGGCGGGGGTGGATGGGACGGAGGACTGGCTCCCTGCGGGCCTACCAGCAGGAGGCAGAGCGCCTCCTGCACGCTGCCCCGTGAAGTTCTTAGGGCTGTTCTTCCTCTGCCCAGGGTTCCTTAAAGGCCTCGAATGCCACGACCAAACCTGTAACGTCTCCCTGTTCTGCCTTCCAACTGTGGACATGGTTTCCACTTTCTCCTGCTGACCTGAGTGGGGCCCCAAGGGTCAGGGATCAAGCATGGGGGTGTCATGAAACCCCTTCTTGCATATTCTCCCAGGGTTCTCAGGCCAGGAAGGCAGCCCACAGCAACTGAACTCACAGGGGCTACTTTCTAAGCCACTGTGCCACCTTTGCTGCGTTATATATAGACTGTCATGTCGATTTAGTCTGTGTTATAAACCATCGTGCCAACTTGGTCTAGCTTACAAACCATCACAGCAATGCGGCCTAGTTTATACACCACTAAGCCAGTTTGACCTCGTCACTACCCAAGTTTGGACACCTGCAATGGTCTAGAAAGCTGGGGCCACAGTGTTGGGTGCTAGGTCCCCATAGAACTAAGACCTGGCTCCTGCCCTCAGACATACGGGTTAGTACAGACTTGCTATACTGTGTCAGGCACACTTTGAAGTGGACATTTGCATGGAAAATAGTCACATGCCATTTAGAAAGCTGGGTGCAGGCCAGGAGGTACAGTAGCATGTGGGGCTGTGAGAAAGGGCTGCATGTCTGCCAAGGATGTCTGTGGGTAGCCTGCTGCAGTCCCCTCCTCTGCCAGGTCCTGCTGGTGTTGGCAAACCTAGATGCCCTCACGCCAGGGCCATGCTAGGGACCCACACCAGAGGCAGGACCTCTCAGTTTTCATTGAGCAAGTGGTTGACTGGTTAATTCCTTGAACAAATGTGACTTAACTCTGTTAAATGCTTCAAGCTAGCGGTGGCTGGGGTCTGGTGGGGGTGGTGAATGGCAGTCCAGTGCAGGGGCGATGTGAGAGCATGAGCTGAGTTTTGGAGGATGAGGGGCCATCAGACATGTGCAGGAGGGGAAGGGAAGCCTAGCAAGAGGACACGGTGAGTCATGGAGGAGAGAGGGCTCTGTAGGGTGTATCCCTGGCACCTGGTTGGTGTCTTGGTTTGGGATTGGAAGCTCTGGTCCAAGGGATAGGTGAGGCCAGGTCCTGGTCAGCTTTGGACTTTGGGCCTTTGACATCTGGGGCTTCTCCTGGAGGTTGTCAGGAGCCATGGCGCAGGCAGCTCCTACACCCACCTTTCTCAAAGCCTTGGAGCTGCTTTCTTTCTCATGGACTGTCTGTCAGTACAGGATGGGCTCTGCTACCCGAGGCCACCTGAGGCCACTTGCAAGGTCTCGCCATCCAGAAAGACTCCGTCTGGGTGCAGCTCCACTTTCTGATCCTATACCTCACCTTTTCCTGAAGGTTTTAGGGTGTCTGACTTTGGCACCTGAAGCTGTCTTCCCTCTAAGTTTTCTGCTTGGCTTCATGGGGATGATGGCTTTCCTCCCTCAGTTATAAACAGAGAGCATCTCCTCACCTCCATCCCCTCCTTGCCTTGCTAGACTGAGCAAGAATATTTGTGCTAACACATGATTTTACCCAAAGGGGTGCTGTGCCCACTGTCTGAGAGCAGGAACCTTGCCCTGCACCCTGCGTCCTGGAACATTTACCATGAACACGCTCAGGACAGCCCAATGGGCTAAGCACTCTCGTGAGGGCTGTTTTACAGTAAGAGAGGCAGCCTGGCTGGCCCAAAGCTGGGGCTTTATCCATTACACTTCGTCCTACCATCTCCCTCCCCAGGCAGCTGAATGTGCCCCTCGTTCCCATCAGCGCACGCTGATGAGTGACACTTACCCCCCCATCCCAGTCCAAAGAGATGAGAGCAAAAGCTGCAGCAGCCTCTTCCACTCTTAGAAGGAAACCTAAAGCTCTCAGGCCCTGTTTTGTCTCTTTCTCATTCACCCACAACCCCATCGCCCTTTAGCACAGTCTGGGACCATTTTCACTTCATCGTCAAGTCCTTGTCTATTCATCAGGCACCCTTCCAGGGACCTCCATCCATCAGACTTAGTGGTAAATACCAACCAGGCAAATTCCAGCTGCCCAAGTAAACATGGTGAATGACAGTTTCATTTTGAGACATGTGGTAATTACAGCTTATGTAAACTTGCATAGATTTCCCACACAAATCCCAATGATTGCCTTGAACAAGCAGCCGATGGTCCACATGGACATCTCAGAAGGGAATTCCACGGATAGGACCGTATCTGGCCCATCAGAGCCAGGTCTAGAGATCATCCTAAAGGGAAAGGTCAATGGGCTTTGGGAGAGGTTAGCTTTCTGAAGCGGGAGAAGGAAGGATGGGTGGAGAGTGGTGGCCAGATCTCATCATGGAAGATAAAGCAGACTTTCAATGTCAGGACATCGGTATTCCCCAAATAAGAGGTCCTACAGTGTTTGTCCAGTTTTGATTCCATCAAGCCTGTTTTTCAAACTGATATATTTTTCCCCATTTTGTAAATAAAATCATTAATCTCTCAAGAGGATATCTGGCTGCATTGATGAAAACAGAAATTACAGTGTGTTGGCTTGACCTGGGTAATAGCTAGCTTTCAATATCATGCGTTAATAATAAACACAAGAGGCCTGTTCCTTGTCAGCCATGCCTCTGGGCTGACACCGTGCTTGGGACTTGATTCCCACGGTGTTATTTCATTTACCCCCCCACCTGAGTTTCATCGTCCTTCTACCTTACAGCCAGGGAAGCAAAGACTGACAGTGGGCAAACGCTCTCCCCCAGGAGCTGAATCCGGGACTCAGTCCCAAAGTCTGATTCCAAGTCGGTTCTTTTCCAGACTTTGTTGTGTGTAGAATAACACAGAGACTAGGACTCAAAATTAACAGAATTGCCCATACCTCCCAACCCACCGTAGGAGGGTAAATCCTGGCTTAGTCACCAAATCTCCCTGCTGTCATGAACAGTCCCTAACCACACGCCAGCCCATTCTGGTGAAATGTTTCCTCTGCTCACGCCTCTGGAGGAAGAGGAGCCACCTGAGAGGAAGGATGGTGGAGGGGACGCCTTTCATCTGTGGGAAGGCAAATGGCATAGCTAGTAAGCAGGCATCACCACCCAGCTGAGCTTCTCAATGGGAGTTCCCGTTACCATTCACAAAGCAGGGTCTATCCCACCCCCAAAACTTAGTTTTTCTAACTTTTGCCTTTTAAACAATTGCAAAATCATTTAACTAATTTTTTTTTTTTGCAAAAACGAACAGACAAACAAACAACCTCCCCTAAATGAATTTTAGCTCAACGTTCCATACAGTTTGTTTGGAAATGGGGAGGACTCGCTTCAACTCGTCATCACGGCATTTCTCTTTCTATTTCCATCTCATGGGCTAATGTCAGAAGCAACCAAAACTTTAGGCTCCAAAACCGAATCTCATCAGAAATTTTGCATCTCAACAGCCTTCAAGTCCAAAATATAACAAGAGCCTGAATTTTCTGTTCTTTTATTTTCCTCTTGAGGCAAACCCAAAGTGCAAATAACTTGAAATCTATTTTCCCATCTGTATTTTACAATGTTTTATTTTAAAGATAAGCAACAAAATACAATCCATAATAGCAACCAAACCCTATATTGTGAATTTACTTTCTCCCCATTCTAAGTACTGAGTTAGTCCAAGAATTTATTAAATTCTACCATCATATTACTAAATTGTCACTTATGAATCTTTCCCTTGTTTTTCTCTAAGTCTCTTAGAAACATTTGCAGGAGTCTATGTGCCTCCCAATTTGGGGTCAGCTACCCACCCTCTTACTTCTCTACACACACAGCTTCATTTGTCGGCTATGAAATTAACCCTAAATTTGCCAGGCTGTACTTAGTCTGTATATCAGGATGGGATTGAAGGAAGTTTCCTAATGTACCGGAAATTTCCACATTCCATCAGAGTCAGGAGACCTGCACTTCAACTTGGACTTGTCACTGATTAACGAGGTGACAGTGGGTGGGTACCTGACCTCAGTCTCCCCATCTGGGAGATATGAGGAGTGGTCTAGAATAATATCTGGGTCTGGCCAGCGGCGTCACTCTGGGATTGGAATAGCCGAAGTTCCCTGGAGCAGGAACAGTCTAAGACTTTAGGCAGGACACTAGCTGAACAGTAAAGGGTAGGAAGGCATTTGCTTTCTACCTAAACGATGCTGTGGGGAGAAATATTCCCCTGAGTAAATACAGCTTACACGGTTGCGAACCAGGAACCAGTCTGCTGTGGTCAAGAGGAAAACCCAGCATCATGCACTTTCCAGAGTAGTTTATAGACATCTGGATCCCGTTTTCAACCTTTTCTCCTTGATCCAATCGGGTGCAACCTTCGTTTGTTGTGAAGCAATTTCTAGTCCTTCGATGGGCCAGCCGATGCCAGCCACTCGGGAACGTCCTCTAGAGTCCAGAGGCCGAGAAAGAAAGCACACAAACCTAGCTCTGTTCCTCCGCCCGAAGAGGGAGTATTGAAGACAAAACCACCACCTGTTACACACATACTAGCAGCATTCATCAAGGCCAGAGGTTCTGGGAGTGTTCAGGTCTGGGCAGGGCAGGGACTTCTCACACACAGGAAGGCAGCTCGCAGGATACTGACTGTGTGCTGGGCCCAAAGGTCGAATGAGGTGTGTTTGGGGAGGTGCCACTCCAATGGGGTCCCTGACCAGCAGCAACACTCACCTGGTACCTGTCAGAAATGCAGTCTCAGGTCCCACCCAGACCCATCCACAGAATCAGCCACTCTGGGTGGGGCCCAGCACGTTGTTTTTAACGTGGGCAGGTGATGCCGAGTCACCCTGCAGTCTGACTACGTTCAGGAGGAAGGAGTGGCCCCAGGCCTGCTGCGAGTGTCCTTGGAACCAGGTGACTTCGGCTATTCCAATCCCAGAGTGACGCTGCTGGCCAGGCATAAGGCCAGCTCCTGGTGCATACGGGCCTCCCTGTGGCTCCTTCAATTGGCAATGAGGGGAACTGTGGTTCCTGTTGGACATCAAAGGTCAGGCCTTTGGTTGAGGCTGGGCTTACGCCATGGGAGGGACACGGTCAAGGACATGGCGATGAGCACAGCCGCTGTCTGCACTCCTATGTTATCCTCTAGTAACTGTTACTTCACATCAATATAAAGTTTCATTTTCCCAAGTTTGTGTAACTGATTTGGAGAGTCCTGTTTCTTTGAAATAACACTAATATTGGCCCTTAAGAGGGCATGATGTGGCTAAACCAAAAAATTATTATCCCACAGTGACCCAATCTGGTGCTGGGAACAGTGGACCTTCCATGGAAGTTAGTGAATGAGCGGATGAGTGGGAGGGAGAGAGGTTGGGAGGACTTTTCACATTTGAACTACAAATAGGATCGTCATCAGTAATTGCAGTGATTATTTTTCCATTTTCTGGACATGAGACCCTTTAGCTGCACAAACCTTTAGCCACACTGGGGGTCACATTGAAGTAAACCAACCAAACTATTGAACCTCTACGTGGGTGAGGGCCCGCAGAGCTCCGGCTCTGAGTACCCTCCAGTCTTTTGGAAATAATGATAATTTTATTTTCAAAATATCTCTCAATTCTTTTCCAAAAAAGGCAACAGGAAGGAATGGACCTAGATTTAGACAACAAGTCAGGCTACCACCGGCAAGGAAGGCCAGCCAGTAAGTTCAGGGTCTGTCCAACTCAGACGTCTACCCAGAACATTTCTACCTCACCCCAACGCACGGTCCCATTTATGTGGGTCCATCTCCTTGTGCTCTGCAGAACAGGCTTTAAACAATCGTGAAGAACCAGCGTGTCTTTCCATCTGCATTAATCAGACAAAAGTAGAGGTTGTCTAAGATTAAAAGTGTCTCATATCCAAGTTTTATTATCTTCTCCCCTTCTTTGTATTTTGATCTTAGGACTTCAAGGACAGAAAGGAACAAAAGGAGAATCAGGAATTCCAGGTAAAGGGCTGACTCTGTTTTAATTTCCTCGCAATGATGACTGGGAAGGGTGAGGCTCGCTTGCTGACTTTGAATGCACTGCTGTGACCTTCCCCCAGGGTGACCGGGGCGGAGACCATTTGAGGCGAAGACTGCAGGGCTCTGTTACACAAGCCTCAGATGCTCTCCCTGGGAAACCTGGGCAATGACAGGAACTCAGTGAAGTGAGGGGGTAGGGAGATGGTGGAGGAGGGTGGTGATGGGTGAAAAGTTCCAGGAGAGCGGGGGGTCAGGTAGTGACTTAGTGACTTAGGCTGTGCAGCCACCATGGCGCCTCCAGCACCACCAACCCCCCGAGCGCCACAGCAGGGCTTCTCAAACACAGTGCTTGGGCAGTCTTCCTTCCTCCAAAACTGGACACTCTATTCCTATTTTAACGTACTAAGGAGAAAACGAGGCCTAGCAACATTCTAGCAACTTCTCCCGGAATGGCTAGAACTTCCACACGATGATGTAGTCCACTGAGGACCAACCACTCTGGACTCCCTCAGCCATCTCTCAACCAGCATTTACATGGGAGCCGGGAGATTAGAGCGGCACCCCTCCCCCCAGTTGGACCAAAGACACCCCTGAATTTCCCAACAGTCAGTTCCGAGGGGCAACCTGCTGGTTAAGGGCCACTTGCTCATTAGGCACCAAGGCTCAGGGCCCCACGTAAAGCAGGGCAGCGCCTCTGACAGATGGTCTTTCTCCTCCAGGCCCCGCAGGCATGAAGGGAGAAAGGGGAAGCCCAGGCCTGGTGGGCCCCAAGGGTGCAACTGGACCAGTTGGCCAAAAGGGAGACCCAGGAATGAAAGGTGAGGCCCTGTTTCTTCTTTGTGTTTTCAAAGAAGAGGCCCTGATGTAGGGGCGTGGAGTTTTCAAAAGCAGAAGGTCAAGGTCTGTGGGTTCAGTGGGTGAGTTCTGAGCTGGGGTTGGCCTCAGCACTGAGCCTGCAGGCTCGAGAACGTGTACCCCCTCCACGCCCAGCCGTGCCCGGCCACCCGCATAGCCTGGCCTGACCGCAGCTTCCCGCGAAGGAGATGCGTCCCCTCGCTGTCTCTGACCCATCAAGTGTCCCTCACTAATCTAGCCTAAATCCCTCCTGCAGTGGCTTAGGTCCGTTTCTTCATGCTTAACTGTCGGAGCCCGTGGAACCTTTTGTCCGTTTAATGCCAGGTCACGGGCAAAGCTGGGGCAAGAACCTGACCTCCTCCACACGTTTCCTCCCCCTCACCCGCCCCCGCCCACCCTCCAGCCCCCATTGCTGGCAGAGGAGGGTGAGGGAGTCCTGGCCTGTTTCCTTCAAATCATGTCGTTTTCTCCTCGTAACAGGATCTTCTGGGCTGCAAGGAATAAAGGGAGAAAAAGGTCAGAAAGGTAATTGCTGTTTTTATTCTCTTTAATTTGTGCTTCAGAGTCAGTTCTGTGCTGGGGGGAGAGGCCTTGGCTCTGAGAGAGATGCCTCATTTTGGGGCAGGTTAATGGGCTTTCCCTTCAATGGCCTGCTCATGGCACAGCCACAGCACAGCAGCTCCTCCTCCCGCCCTGCCTCCTCCCTCTCTTCCTCTCCTCCCATCTCCCCTCCTGTCTTTTCTATCTCCCTCTCTTCTTTTCTGTCTTCCTTTTTTCTCTACTTTTCTCTTTTTCTCCCCACAACACAGGCCAGACGGGGTCACCTGAATTTGCCAGACCAGCCACAGAGGACCTGACCCTGTGGCCTCCTGGCTGAGGGCCCAGAGCACGGAGGCTGGTAGCCAGGCCATGTCGGTGCCACTGGGGGTCTTCCTGGCCAAGCAGGGCCTTTCCCTCTATCTAGAGACCGTCCTTCATTGGAGAGGTGGAGCCTACACCCACACAAAGCCCCAGGGGCCATCCTCACCTCTCACACGTGTGTTTCTCACTCAGGCGAATCCCTGGCAGCTGTCAGGATCATCGGCTCTGTGAAACGAGGCCGGGCTGAAGTTTTCTACAACGGCGTCTGGGGGACAATTTGCGATGATGGCTGGGACAATTCGGATGCCACCGTATTTTGCCGCATGCTGGGTTACTCTGTGGGGAAGGCCCTTTTCAGTATGATCCCTGGTAAGTGGTCCTCCACCACTGCCTCCTGCCTGGAGGAGCCGGCATGGGCTTTCTCTCCCTTTGGTTGCAAATGACTCCATGTGATTTGGGTTAAAAGAGAAAGATTGGTTCAAGCAACTGAAAAGGTCTACAGCTCAGGGCCTGGGCTTCCATCCTTGTGGCCTGGCAGACCTGTGACCTTCCTTCCCCTCACAGACCTGTGACCTTCCTTCCCCTCACAGACCTGTGACCTTCCTTCCCCTCACAGACCTGTGGCCTTCCTTCCCCTGGCAGACCTGTGACTTTCCTTCCCTGGCAGGCCTATGACCTTTCTTCTCTGAGAGTGACAGCAAAGGGTTGGGTCAATGTCTGTCCGCCCTTGAGCGGGAACACGCAAGGCTGCAGTGTCTGTGAAGGGCCTTTGAGATGCTGGGGCTTCAGAAGCAGAAAGCATGCCAGGGAGGACGGGCCCAGGCCTCCCTTCCAGCTCCCTGGAGGCGAGAGGTCTGGACTGCCCACACTGTGATCACGTCTAAGGAGAAGGTGGGAAGCAAAAGAGCAAATCAGAGCAGGGACTTCCTAAAATCAGTTTGGGGTGTTAGAGACTCAGCCTGTCTTTCAGCAAACAGTTCAAACTTTCAATGAAGGAGTAAACCTGAGGCTGACACCGTTTCTTCAGCCATAAGGGCTGAGCTGGCAGGGGCTCGAGGCCCCTTTCTCCTGCCCCCACCCCCAATGCTCTCTACTCTTACCCCACCCCAAAGTGCATGACTGTGTTTTATTCTGAGTCCAGTTGGTTTGTAAGCCATTTCCCTCATATAGATTGCCACACTGTGGTGTAAATTTCTGAAATCAAACATCCAACTGGTTTCCTCTGAGTTCTGGGTCTGAAATCAGTTGTGTCAGAGAAAGGGGTTTGAGGAAGGTGAAGGCTGGGCAGGAACATGGATGCGCTGTAGCAAGTTCGTGGGAAGAGAGGAATGCTGGGAGCCCCAGGAGGAGATTTCAAATAGTTCACGGATTAGGATTAAATACTTGGATGAGACTTTTGTCAAAAAGGCTAGAAAACAGAACAGAGGCAGAGTCATAAGAAGAGAATAGCCCATGGTGGGGGGCGAGGGCAGGATGGGAGAGGTCAGTGGGGGGGAGGGGGAGGGGACGTCTGTAATACTTTCAATAACATATTTAAACAAACAAGCAAGTAAATAGATAAAATTTTAAAAAATGGCATATTTAAGGAATAGCAAGAGAGAGAGGCTAGTCCAGCGTCAGCACCTTGGGCCTGAGTGGGTGTACGAGAAACTGCAGTCTTCCCAAACTGGGAGCCCCAGCCACCAGCGGGCCACTCGGCTTCGAGCCTCAGCCCACGCTGCTCTCCCTCCTTGTCTCTGTCTAGGCTCTGGGTCCATCTGGCTGGACGACGTTGCCTGTCAGGGGACAGAGACGAGCCTGTGGAACTGCAACAAGAGTAACTGGGGCTCTCACAACTGCAACCACAACGAGGACGCCGGGGTGGAGTGCAGCTGACCTGCAGGCTGTGGCTGCTCTGCCCACGGTGCCTGCGGGCATAGACACGCACCTGCCCTGCAGGGCCACAGGCTGCTCTGTCCACGGTGCCTGCGGGCATAGACATGCACCCGGGAAGGGCGGCGCTCTCTGAGGCTCCCTGAGAGCGGAGTCATTAATAAAATGCAAAGTGCTACCTGGCACTTCATTGGCCTTGGCTGAAATCACTAGTGTGTACCTCCCACCCCTTCTTGACGTGCCACTCAGTGCACACAGCACTGCGTCGAGTTCTCACGTGCCCCTGCTCACAGGGACCTGGGAGTTTCAGCATACAGCCAGGAAGAGTGGGATGCCAGGGATCTAAGTGCGATGCAGTCACAGTTAGTCGTGGCCATCCTTTCAGTCACTTAGATGTGATATCTCTCATAGCAAGTGGGTTCTCCCTCCAGCACTGGAACTATTCTCCAGCAAATGAAGAGGTTGGCATGTAATTGGCACCATGCTGCATGATCAATAGGAACTGTACCTTTAAGCATGAAAATCATCTCTCATTAGGATGTGAACTCCAGCAATGCAGGGATTTTGTCTGCTGTAGCCATCCCCTAGGGGCTCAGTAAATATTTGCTCAATGAACAACTGAATTAAATCAAGAAGGTAGAGCAATTCACCCTCTATGAGAAATTTGGCTCCTGACTCCCTTTTCTTTCTTCCCCTGGGATATATATATACTCTCTCTGAGTGCAATCACATTCTCTCTCTCTCTCTCTCTCTCTCTCTCTCACACACACACACACACACACACACACACACACACACACACACACACACACACACACACATGCACACACACATTTTCAGAGGGACAAAAGCAGTTTATAAGCACAGAACAGTCAAAATCCTTGCATGGCATGGACTGTCTGTGCCACATGGCAGGGCTGTGGCTCAGCCATGCCAGGACAAAAGCAGTTTATAAGCACAGAATAGTCAAAATCCTTGCATGGCATGGACCGTCCGTGCCACATGGCAGGGCTGTGGCTCAGCCATGCCCAACACTTCCCTTCCAGGGCATTGGTTTTTATCTCTGAGCTGCTGATGAGGTGCAGGTCTGTCTCCCGAGCTCCAGTCATATATATCTGTCTAGCAACTGCCTCTACATGGGACCTCGCAGGCCAGGAATTTGGATGCTGACTCATCATCTGCCCCTCCTCTGTTCCCATCTCAGCCAGTGGCTCCCTCCATCCAGAGCCCAGGACAAACACTGTCAAAAGCCATGCCTGCCCTCTGTTATCCCCTCATCCACCAGGCACCAAGTCCCCCTAACTCTACCTCCCAAATACCTCTCCAGCCCACCCACTTCTCCCCGTTTTGCCATCACGATGGTCTTGGAGATACTTGCAGCATCTCCTAACTAGACTCTCCCCTCTCGCACGCTCCAACAACCACCCATTCTTCCCCACACAGCAGCCTGAGAGACCTTCAGAAATGGCAAAGCTACCATGCCAGTCCCCGCCTGAGGCCTTCAATGGCTCCCAGTCCCTCAGGCAGTGGGCCAGATGCATGACTGTGGCTTACAAGGAAGTGACCCTGTGATCTCACACAGTCCCCCAGCAACCTTAATGTTTCATCCTCTCTATTCCAGCTGGCCCTGTGTCCATGCAGCTTCTCCGACTCCATGTCCTTTGCTTGTTACTCCAGCTGACCCCTGAGCAAGGCCCTTGCCCTTGAATCCTCTCTCGCTCAGCTCCCTGCCTGCAAGGCTGAGCCCGCTCCCTTGTCACTTCCTTTGTATGCTCCTTCTTGGCCTGCAGACCCTGTCTCTCTAGGACCTGAGAGTGTAGTCACCTTTGTTCCCCGCACCTCCCCTGTGCCCACTCTTGTGGTCGCACCGGACTGACCATCCCCCAAAGAACACAGAGCACTAGAGCATCACGTGATACAAGTGAATCATCGCTTCTTTAAATTAGCAAACTGCAGCACAGAGAGGTTAAGCAATGTGGTCTGTTGGCTTCAATTCACACCCTCTGTCCAGTTACCCTGCGACTTTGCAGCTCTTCTCATCAGGAGCCAGGTCTGTTGCTCCTTCACTCTCTCTTTAGGAATTCCTGCCGCATTATAGCAACAAGCCCAGGTCCGCTTCCAGAGGATGCGTGGGCATGTAGAGCAGGGGAGGTGTGCCCCCGAGGCCATGCTCCATCAGCTGAGACTGCTCAAACCAGGCCCGTATCAGAAGGACCACTGGCCAACCAACCCATCAATTCATGAGCAATCACACATGGTTGTGGCTTAAAGCCACTAGACTTTGGGATGGTCTGTCACATAGTAATAACCACCGGATAGGGTTAACCTGATGACACCAGCTGGGAAGAGCAGAGGGGGATTCAAACCCAGGTCTGCCTGACACAAGTAAGATTAAGAGATAAAGGAGAGTTGCTGCCACCTGCCCCTCTGTCAGGCAGTTCCTCTGAGCAGCTCCTAGGCCAGGCGAAGCTGAGGAAGCTCCCCTTGCACACACAGGGGCCGCAGCGCCTGGCAGCAATGTGGGCACGCTGGCTCTGGGGCCGGCCGTCTGGAGGCTGATGTGGGCTGAAGAGGAACTGGGTGAAATTAGCATGACAGCATCCTCAGCTTCTAGAGAGCAGTGCCTCTAACTGCAGGGCATGGCCTCCTGACCTCTGCGTGACACTCGGCTGTGATGTCTACTTGAAATAATTCTTCTTTCTCCTTTCCCCTCCTGGGACAGTATGACCTGGCTGAAGCTTGTGGATGGATACTAGCACCGAACAAACTAGTTGGGCAGGACAGGGATGGCCCCTAAAGGACCCTCTGTGCACAAGCCCCCGCCCACCCCCGCCCCTGCCCAGAGAGTTTGCCCACATCCAGCTGTAGAGACACAGATGAGAATGAAGGTTCTGGGCTAGAATCCCGGTGCTATCATGTAACAGGTCTTTACCTGGACAACCAAGTTATTGAACCTCTCTGGGCCTGTCCAGTTTTCCAGTCTTAACATAAAAATAACAGTTCTCTCCTCTCAGAGTTCTTGTGAGGAGTAATTAAAATGAGAAGCAAGAGGGAGCATTTGAAATGGTGCCTGGCACATAGTAAAGACTCAGTGTTAGTTATTATGATCCTTCAAGATCCTTTACAGTCCACCCCTCACCCCAGCACTGCCCCCTAAGCCCTCTGCACTGAGTAGACAAGTCTCAGGGCCCTCCCATCGGGACTAGGACTGGGGTGGGATGATGAGGATGGTGAGTCTGTGGGTCCTCCAGAGGCTGGAACACAGGAGTGGGGAGCAGGAGAGGTTTACTGGGGGAGACATCTTTGCAAATGTGGAGGAACAGGAGTGGGCAGGACAGCCTCAGAGCATCATGCAAACATGACCCAGTCTCAGCCAACTCTGCAGGGAGTTCTGGAGCAGAGAGGAGTAGCCAGGCCCTCGGGCAACCCTGCTCAGTCCCTGCTGGGATGGGGGCTGCACCGGAAGTACATGGCCTTGACCGGAAGTGGAGGTGGCCCCTGAAGGTGTGCAAGGAGGCAGGCAGCTCCCCCACTTCTGTGGCTGAACTGCAGTTCCCTCTGGAATCCAGAGACTCAGAAGTACCCCATGGCTGTGAGAGATGGTTTGCTGAAAAGAGGGTGGTGACCAAGTCTGTGGCTTTAGGGAAGTCACATAGCCTCTCTAGTTCCTGCTTCCCCATTTGTAAAGCGGAAATAGCAATGATGATAAAAATAAAATGTTCTTTATGTGGATAGCTGTGTGCTCTTGGCTCCCACTGGGGACTGGAGAGCAGTCGCATTCATTAGAGCAGCTCTGACTCCAAGCCTTGGCCTCAGCCTTGTCCGCAAACCCAGAATATCTTCCCCTTTCTGTCCACCACTCCCAAACTGCTCCTCTCCCTCAGAGAAATCTCCCCTTTCTCTCCGCCCTGTAGCTCTTCCACGTAAGGAAGGAAACATCACTGCAAATCTGTTTTGAGGGCCTACTGCGCAGGATGCCCATGCTGCATGCATGATATTTTTGTGCTGGTTGTCCATCATCTCATTTATTCTTCACAGCAACATTGACAGAAAGGCTCCATTATTATCTCCATTTTACAGCTGAGAAACTGAGGGTAGGAGAAATAAAATGAGTTTCCTTGGGTCATTATAACTGATCTCCAGGTCTTCTAGTTCTGAATACTTTTCCGTTTGCACCCTGATGGACTCAGGAAGCATTCAGAAAACATGTATTGTTGCAACATAGGAATCTGCATTATTAAAATAGTACACAAACAGGGTTGTTTTAAGTCTGTGGGGCCGAGGAGGGGATCAGAACTCAAGGAGTGCGTTCATCCAAACCCTTCAGTTCCCTTCTGTGGAGGGTAATCAGAGGTGAATAAGGTCAAGTGCCAGGAATACAAACCACCAGTTCACAGAAGAGAAACCATGGGCCAGTAAATATATTTAAAGATGTTCTTCCTCACTTATAACAACAGAATCGCAAGAAACCTAGATCACTTATTTGCATGTCAGATTGGCAATTTAAAACAATCCTTGGTGTTGGGCAGATGGGGAAACAAACTGTTACCCACTGTGAAGAGAAATATAGAGGGATTTCCTGGAGGCAAGAGGGATTTGGCGAGATGTGACCTCAGCTTTTTGAAATAGAAAAAGAAACTACAGTTGACCCTTGAACGACATGAATTTGAAGTGTACGGGGCCACTTATATGTAAATTTTTTTTCAAAAGTTCAGGGTGTCCCCCCAAAATCTCTATACACTTTAACAGCTGATAGCTCAATTTTGAAAATGAAATGTATTTTAATAAACACTGCCTTTATAATTATTCAAAGTATGTATATACATTTTGAGACACTCTATATTTTCTCTTCCTTATGATTTTCTTGATAACATTTTACTTTTTGTAGCTTACTGTATTGTAAGAATACAGTATATAATACACATAACATACCAAATAGGGCAGAGGTCCTCAAACTTTTAAAATGGGGCCAGTTCACTGTCCCTCAGACATCCCACACATGTGCACTGCGGGCCCCGGGACGAGTCGGCTGCTAAGCAGGACAGGCAGCGGCGGCAAAAACACCCGGTGGGCTGGATAAATGTTTTCAGCGGGCCGCATGTGGCCCACGGGCCGTAGTTTGAGGACCCCTGAAATTCAACTGTTTATGTTGTCAGTAAGGCTTCCAGTCAACAATAGGCTATTAGTGAAGTTTTTGAGGGAGTCCAAAGTTACACTTGGATTGTTGGTGAAGGATCAACTATAATCAGACATGCATACTGTACTGATTAGTTACTGCTATGTAACAAATCACACCAAGACTTGGTAGGCTGCAGTTATTTGTGCTCATTTGTGTATCTTCCAGTCAGCTAGAGATGGGCTGCTCTGGGCGGGGCT
The DNA here is from genome assembly GCF_000327345.1 of Myotis davidii. NCBI lineage: Eukaryota > Metazoa > Chordata > Mammalia > Chiroptera > Vespertilionidae > Myotis > Myotis davidii. Next base: position 1,151,879 of record NW_006295062.1, read on the forward strand.
CAACCGGGCAGCTCTGCTTCAAGCTGCAGGTCCAGCTGGGTTAGGCTCTTGCTGCAGGTCAGGCTCAGGCTGGTCCACCTATGTTCCCTCCAGAACCTGCCTCCTGGTGAAGGCAGCAGCACGAAAGGGTAAGCGAGAACACATGGTGCCTCTTAAGGCCTGTGCTCAGAGGTGGTGCACGGTCACCTCTGCCCACACTGCATTGGCCAAAGCAAGTCACATGACTGGGCCCGAAGTCCCAGAGCAGGGAAGTTCCCTCCAGCTCTAATGGGAGGAGAGGGAAAGGGCAAAGGGCTGTGCGGGAGGGGTGCAGACTGAGGCCAGTGAGGCAGCTGCCAACCCACAGAAGTGCATTAAAGTTCTTAGGAGCATTGGGTGGAGCAGTGTGGAGTCACAGAGATGTACCTTTAACTTAATTCAACTACCTGTGTTCAGAAAAATTAAAAGGAAAATGGCTATTAAATAGTGGTCTAAGGTCATATTTTGAGCATAGCTTCTTTTTTAGATGCTGTATATTATGTATTTACACATACACCTTGCTAAACACTGCAGAACAACAAAGACTGTACATCATGGGTGATTTAAGGGGGTTTTGAAGGTATTTTGACTGTATGTGATTTCTCCCTTATGAACTGAGGTTTGCTTCTCTTGTAAAAAATAATAAAAGGGAATAGCCAATAGCTGACAGTAGAGTTTGGGCTAACTGACAGTACATGAAATGCCACCACAGACTATTTGTCCATTATAAACCACATGAGAGGGGATATTTAGGAATATGGGGAAGTGTTCATGCTGCATTTACTTTAAGAGAAAAGAGTTATAAAACAGTATTACAGAAGGATCACAATTTAATAAAAAGTTTCCTCTTTTCCTCACCACTCAGACCCCAGGTTCACTTGAAAACATGTGAGTCCTCCCTCAGACGCCTCTCTGGTGAGCCCTCTCTCTGCACCTGCCACCCCCCTGCACCAGGCCCAAGTCACATGCCAATGGCCTAGATGACTGCAACAGCCCCATAGCTGGTCCCTCTCCCTTCAGACTTCCCTCTTCCTAGCCATTCACCCAAACAGCCCAAGTGGCCTTAGATCCTGTCCCTCTCCTTGTTTCAACTCTTTCAAAGACCCACTGCCATTGCCAGGAAGTGCCCACTCCCAGCCATGGTCATCTGGCCCCTGCCGGCATCTCAGCCTTGACTTGCCACTGGCCACCAGCCCACATTTACCCTCCAGCCTGAGGGATTTCATCACCATCTCCCCTTCCTCTGTCTTTCCTCCCACCTGCTTCCTGACCTCACACATCTGGATTCAGCCAGCATGACCCCACTAGGCTAGTTCAGGGGAACTCATTATTGCCTCTCTCTGCAAGAGGGCAGGGACTGTGTCTGTTTTGCTGTATTCCCATTACTAATCATATATATATAAACTGTATGTCATAAGCATTATATATTGTATATATCTTTAATAAATTATTTTTTAAAGTATATACTTAGGGAAAAATTGGAAAAAAACACACCCAAATGTCTCTCATCGGCAATAGAATTATGATTAATTTTTATTTTATTTTTTACATTTTCCATAATTTGGGGGTCGGCTACCATGAGTATATATTTATAAGCAGAAAAGAAATTATTTAAAGTAAACAATAAAAGTACAATATGCATCATCAAAGAGCCCTGAACCTCCCTCCTCCTGAGCTCAGACTTCCAGCCCTGTGAGGTGCTTGTGGCGCGCTGGTGGAGGACCAGGAGTGGGGGGTGAGGGGTGTTGGGGGAGTGACAAAGTCTGAGAACATCTCTGCTGTGTGGGTTGCGAGGAGAAATGGGGCCGCAGCTGGAGGGAGACAGGTGGGGTACAGGGGAGGACTTTATATTTTATAACAAGATATAATAAGTCCTGTTTGCATGCTGATGGCAATGACCCAGTAGAGAGGGAGAATTTAATAATTCGGAGTGAGGGCATAATTTCAGGAGCCGAGTCCTTACAATGACTAGAGGGCAAGGGATTCTGAGCAATTGGTGAGAACAGCAATAGTTCTCCAGGAGAGCAGGAAGGAAGGAGAGAATATGAATACAGATGCAGAAGCAGTGGATTTGGTGGTGAGGAGATAGGGACCGGGAGTTCTCATCTCATTGCTTCTACTTCCTCCAAGGGCATGAGCCAAGTCAGTAGCTGAGTGGGGGTGATGGGCGCGGGGGTGGTGTCGAGGGGGAAGGATCCAGCTTTGGGCTGTGGACATGTCATGCAGCCATTCACCGAGGGCTCACCCTGTGCCAGGCTCACATGCGCTCATTCAATCTTCACAACAGCCTGCAGGGTGGGATCCTGGACCGCTTACAGAAGAGGAGCTGTGTGTTCAAGGTCACAGAGCTGGTAAGAGGCAGGGGCCGATGTGAAGCCAGGGGTGTCTGAGGGCAGGAAGGAGTGGCCTTTCGCTGCTGCGCTCAGGCCGCCTCGCCTTCACCTTCGTGGGGCCTCCGGTCCTGCCTCCCACTCCGCCCAGCGGGGCACCACCTCATGCCGTGACTGGCCTCCTGGGCAATTCCTGTGTCCTGAGGGCCAGCAAATCTGGGGGCTCTACCAATGGGCAGCTGCCAAAAGCTTAGTGTCCTATCAGGAGAGGGTAGGGTTCCTCACTTACCTCAACCTTACTGTGTTGCCTCCGTTTTCCTTTCCACCTGTCACAACCTGTCCAGCCTCACCATCACACCCTGAGATTTTGCCTGTTTGGTAGCCATTTACCTGTGCCTCTACGAGCAAGACTCTATGTTGGGCGTCGCTGACACAAAGACTAAAGACCCAGTGCCTGTCCCCTGAGCTCAAGGGCCACGGGGAAGCCACAAGTGAACACAGGCTCGGTACAGAGTGCTGGGCTGGGCTGGCCTGTGGGGTCTCTGCTCCGAACCCCCACCAGGCTCAGGGCCAGATCATTCCTTTCCTCTGTGCACTCCTCAAATCCGTGGAATAAAATCTCAATGAAGATGTACAAATCAGCTTTGTGGTGTCTCCTCGTTAACCACACTCAATCATACGAAAGATAAACAGGAAATGCGCATGGTTGTTAAAATGCATGTTGAAACAGCATTTTTCTGAATTTTCTGTTTGCAGCCCTCCGATAAGCTGCGGGGAGCTCTTCTCTGGTCCTCTGCCCCATGGTGGGGGCTGGGAAGAACATAGTAGGTGCTGGTTACGCGTGGGCTCCTGGCTTCCAGGGAGAGTTGGTAAACACGGGGCGATGACTGACCATTGCAGGGTGGCAGGGCTGAGACTGAGGAGCAGTCAGGGAAGGGGGGCTTCAGGCATAACCAACACAACCAGCTGCCTCCCTCCAGGCCTGCAGCTGGGCCTGCTTCCCCTCAGGGCACCAGGCCCCCGGCTTCCTTCACCTGCAGACACTGGCATGGTTTGGGAGGTCATCTTCTATCTCTGGGCACACGAGGGCGCTGCAGGCCTGCTTACCCCACCAGGCACAGGCCTTGCTCTCTTCCCAGCTCCACTGGTCTGGACCTAGAACAAAAGGCAGGGGACTGGTCCCCAAAAGACTCCAGGGCAGGTGCCACTGGGACCCAGCCCACCCGCCTCATAAGAAATACACCCCCTTCATTGTGCCCAGTCCAGGTCTCCACAAAACTCCTTCCTCCTCCCCTCCTTCTAATCCCCAATAATAGCCCATGTGCTCCTGCCCCGGACAGAACACATTCTAAAGGGCATGTTCAGGGAACCAGCTCCCTTAGAAAGTAGGGAAACTTCCATTAATTAAGCACGGACTGTGAACCCGTACTGTGTGAGGTTCTTTCTATACATCAATCCCATGAGCTTATAGCTTTGCTCAGAGAGTTTAGGTCAGTGGTCGGCAAACCGCGGCCGTGAGCCACATGTGGCTCTTTGGCCCCTTGAATCAGATTGAGGACGTGTTTAGCAAAGGCCAGCTTAGGAGTACCCTAATTAAGTTAATAACAATGTGCCTACCTATATAGTTTAAGTTTAAAAACTGTGGCTCTCAAAAGAAATTTCAATCGTTGTACTGTTGGTATTTGGCTCTGTTGACTAATGAGTTTGCCGACCGCTGGGTTAGGTTATTTGCCGTGTGCCACACAGCAAGCTGGAATGCAGCAGAGCTCATGGTCCCAGCCCGCGACTGACCCGGGAGCCCATGTTCTTCCCTTACACCTGCCATCTGCTTCCCACATCCCCGTCCCAGGGTAGAGTTTGAGCAGCAGGATGTGGCCACGCGGGAAGGCTTGCTGGAGGGAGCTCTGAAGAGCTTGGGAGAGGCTGAGGGTTCTACTGTAGTCAGGGGCCCTGAGTTCTAGTCCTCAGTCAAATACTGGCTCGGGTCCTTGGCCTCCAGCACTGATTTCGTGTTTCAACCAGGAGGGATGGGACTAGGTCATTCCAAGCCCCCACCCACCAGCATCTCCAACAATGTGCACACGGAGGACTCCCTGACGAGGGGCTTCCTCTGGCAGCTGGCCAGGAGGAAGAAGGGCGCCAAAAAGGCCTTCATGCAAAGGTTCTCAGGGCTGTGACGAGGGGGTGGGGCACGAGAGGACCAGAGCCTCTGAAAAGTGGCCCCATCCCAGGCCTCCTGAGGGGCGGGGCCGGTGGTCTGAGAAGGCAGGCAGCAGGGCAGCAAATGTGTCCCCAGCAGGTGCTCACCATGGCCTCGGTGGGCTCCCTGATTCAGTCTCACCTTCCCTGCACCAGGAGGTACCCCAGCATCCGGCAGCCCACTCTTCCCTCGTTGGAAGCGTCTCTCTCCTCAGACTCTCCTGTGAGTACTTGGGGTTAATTCCAGTCCAGCAAACCCTGCCAGAACCCAGTCTACATGCCAGGACTTGTAACAGGTGCTGGGCATGGAGAGGAGCTCAGGAGCTCCTGGTTCTGCTGGGGAGAGACTCATCCACAGACACTGCCGATCTACTGCAGGGTCCAGGGACACAGGGGCAGCGAACCCGCTGGGGGTTATGGAGGTCAGGGGCAGCTTCCTGTGGTCAGCTTCCTGAGCTGGGAGGATGAGTAAAGTGAGCTAGGGAGTGAGGGCAGAGGGAAGATGCTCTCGGAAGAGGGAGCTAGATGAGTGGGGCCTGGGAACCGGACATTCAAAGGGACAGGACCAGTGCAGCTAAGAGAGGATGAGGCTGCAACAGGGCAAGGGGTATGGGATGGGCCCTCGCTGCCCAGAGCGTAGGGTGGACTCCAGGCTGACTCCTGGCTGAGGTGCCCCGGAGTGCAGTTGCACTGCTCACAAAAATGAAGAATCTAGAGGAGGGCAGGTTGGGGCAAAGAGAAGCGTGGGTGTGACTTGTGAGACCCCCGGAGGAGCTATCTGATGGACTGTCTCGGCCTGCGAGGAGGCCCCCCAGGCACCCGGAGTGTGGAGTTCTCAAAGATAAGGCGATTCTGCGATGCTGATTGTGGGCCCTGCTGTCACTGCTGAAGAGGCTGTGATTAATCAAAAGGAGCCTCCTCCATCGGTGAGCAATGCTGAGAGACGCCGCCCTGGAGCACCCAATGGCTCTTATCCCCTTGCCTCTCCCAGCCTCTCCCAGCTGAAGACTGAATCCCCACGGGGCGCAGGTCGAAGGGTCACTGCTGACATCATTTTGCCCAGAAAGCTCTCTCTGCTCCCATCCATGAGGGAGCCCTTCTGTGTCTGCTCAATTGGAGAGAGATATGTGGGCCAGACGGCAGCTTAAGGGAGAGGCAAAACTACCCTCCAAAGCCTGCAGGCCTCTCAGGCCTAGCCGGGGGGTACACATGCTTGACAAAGGCGTATCAAGCAGCTTCTCTGTGCCAGGCATTATGCCAGGTACTGGGGATCAGGGATGAAAGTCACAACCCAGGACCCCAAGGAGTCCATTGTCTATTCGAGGAGACACAGAACTCAATGGGCCATTGAGTAGTGTGTGACACAAGTCGAAGGAGTGGTGATGAAACGCCCTGAGAAGCCCCGAGGAGGGGAGGGCCAGGCATTCTGTGTTCTTCTACAGTTGCTTTCTGGTACAATTATAAGAATTTCCCCAAGGGTATCTGCCTCCTAGGCTCAGATTCTGCATCCCAGGGTGCCATCTACTCTAGCCCCCCATAGGCTCAGCCCTAACGAGACTCCATGGGTAAAGTAGAGAAATGGAAGAATATACAACCATAGCTTGAGTTGGGATCTAGAAAATTTGTAGAAAACCCAGAATGTTCAGCCTGTGAGGCTCATCAGAGGTCCTGATGTGAATTGAAGTCCTTCACTTCAGAGACAGCAATGGTAATGCAGCTGGCCCCAGGCCCCAGCTGTGGAGTGCTGAGCTGGATTAGAATCCAGGTCTCCTGACTCTGATTCAGGGCTTCTCCCCCTCATTAAGCTGTGCCACTCACCTTGGGAGTCACGCACACACACACACACACACACACACACACACACAGAGTTGCCCAAATTAGTGATTCATTCTATCTTTTTCTTTTCTATTTTATTTATTTATTTATTTATTTATTTATTTATTTTTACTAGAGGCCGGGTGCATGAAATTCATGCATGGGAGGGGGTCCCTCAGCCAGGCCTGCACTCTCTCCAATCCGGGACCACTCAGGGGATGTCCAACTGCCGGTTTAGGCCCAATCCAAGGCCTACACCAGCAGTCGGACATGCCTCTCACAATCCGGGACTACTGGCTCCTAACTCCTTGCCTGCCTGCCTGATCTCCCCTAAACCCTCTGCCTCAGCTCTGTACTCAGGACCCAGGATTCCCTCTTCCAGCCAGCTGCAGGTATCTGGGACCCGGGCTTCCTTCCCTCTGGCCAGCCGCAGGCACCTGGGACTCGGGCTAGCTTAGCCCGGGCCAGCTTAGCCCAGGCCAGCTGTAGCTACAGGGGACCATGGGTGGGCAGCTTCACCTCAGCCACAGCTGCAGGTGCCTGGGACCACGGGGTGGGCCGCAGGTGCAGGCATTGGTACTCGGGACTGCGGGGCAGGGCTTTTCTCTCTTCTCTGGGCCACAGCTGCTGCAGGCGCTGGCAGCCAGAACCGCGGGCAGGCGGCTTCACCCAGGCCTGGCTTTGTCAGGATGGATGTCTGGAAGGTCGTCTGGAAGCTGTCCACTCTACTTAGCATATTACCCTTTTATTAGTATAGATTTTTAAAAATTTTATTTTATTGTTTAAAGTATTACAAATAGTAGTACATATGTCTCCTTTTTTCCCCCCATTGACCTTCTCTCGGCCTCCCCTACCTGCCTGGCACATGCCCTCACCTCCCCCCGCCCCCCGCCAGTGTCTTGCGTCCATTGGTTATGCTTGTATGCATCATTCTATCTTTGACCAAGACAACACTTCACAGGATAAAGAAACAACATGGTGCCCATCAGAAAGATGTCCGTCTTGGCCCCTGTTGACTGAACAAGTCACTGGTGTTTCTCCATGTGGCCTTGAGCCAGCTACTCATTTATTGTCTTAATCTGTAATTTTATTTAAAGTCTATTATAGAATAAAAGTAGTACATGCCCACAATTAAAAAGTATAAGTAGTGCTTGAAAAAATAAAATAAAGCAGCCCCCCTTTCTACATGAAACCCCTTTCAGTATTCCTCCCAAACGTACTTTACACTCAATGGTCAAAAGCCAGGCTCATGCCCTGGCCAGTGTGGCTCAGTTGGTTGGAGCATCATCCTTACACCAAAGGGTCGTGGTTTCAATCACCCACTGTGGGCGAGTACAGGAGGCCACCAATCGGTGTTTCTCTCTCACCTCTCTCCCTCTCTTTCTCTCCCTCTTTCTCTCTCTCTCTCTCTCTCGCCCTAACTCTGACTCTAAAATCAATAAAAATATCCTCGGGTGAGGATTAGAACATAAATAAACAAGAAAAGTCAGATTCATGATTTCCACCAAAGACCTGCTCCTGAATGTCTCATCTCACCTGGTGAAACAACCATTCATATAGTATCTCAGGGCAGACATGGTTGCCGGTTTTACAAGTATCCTTCAAAAAAAACTGTGCATGATCCATACATAATACATATGTTTGCTACCAACATAGGACATAATGCTAGAACAGTGCTCTCTGCTGAGCTGTCCCACGAATGCCTCCTCCTTCCTACTGGGAACCCACAGTCCAGATGCAGCACAGCTCACCTCCCCAGGCCCCTGCTGGACACCAGGTATTTGCAGCCTTGGCTCTTTCCCATGGGGCTGCAGAGAGCGCCCTCCAGGGCCCCTTAGTAACCCCCGCAAGAACCTGTGGAGCTTGTGCCTAATGTGGAATTGCCGGGGCATGAGCTGTGTATTTTAAATGCCGACATCATCCTGAAATAGCCTCCAAAAGGCTGGACCAGCGACTGCCAGCAGCAGTAAGAGGATGCCTCATCGCCCCCACCCCAGACAGCAGAGCATAATAACGCGCATTTTTATATTTGCCGATTCGAGTTGTGATTATTGAAGACTCTGCTGTTTTGAATTACATTTCCCTAATTATGAATCAGGTGGAGAATACTTTCATGCTGGCTTTCATTTTTAAGAACTTCCTGTTCACATCTGTTCATTTGGGGTCTTTCTCGCATGATTCTTTCCATGGAAATTAAGGAAATTAGTCTTTTGTCTGTCTCACATTGCAAATACCTTTATAGTTTGTCCTGAAGATATTTTTCCTCTGTACTAAAGCTTTTAATTTTTTGTATAGTCAGATTTATCAGTCTTTTCCTTTTGGCTTCAGGGTTAAGCTGTTTTTTAAATATTTTATAGCTAGTTTCAGTTTCACTTGATTAAAGATTCTAACACGATTCTAAGGGATGGCTTAAGTATTTACTGATTAGATAGATGGGTAGATGGATGGGGTGGCTAGAAAGATAGATAGAGGATTTGACAGTGCTAACTATTACCCCTTTCAAAAAACTGCTTTTAAAATTTAAAATGCTTTTGGTAATACTTTCTCCCCTGCCTTTTCTCAACCGTTTTTTTTTTTTTTTTTTTTGGAGTCGTACCTCACTTTTCTCCCTGACTCCCCTCAGTCTTCCTCCCAGCTCCTTTCTCTCTGCCCGCCCCCTTGAAATTGGCATTCACACTCTTCTCTCTCCCATATCCACATGTTCCTTTGCAGAGATGACACCCAGGGGTGGCTAGGGAGTAGTTACCCCAACTCCATCTCCTTCCTCCCAAAGTCACCTCCAAAGCAGAGGCAGGAAAAAGAGGAAGAAAGAAAAAAGTAAGGGAAGCCTGTGCTTTCTTATTGTTTTATTGTTCAGTAACACTTGTATAAAAATGTCTTAGAAAACTGGAATTTCTATTCATGTGACGTAGGCAAGAACAAGACATGTACACGCAGCCCCAGCCCCGTGTGGCCTGCCCCCACCCCGCAACATTGCTGCTGCTGCTGCTGCTGCGGCCCTCCTGGGGTCAACCTGCTGCCTGGGTCACCGTGCCCACTGCCACCATCACCACCCTCTGGAGTGCCCTCAACTACACAGTCCCAAACCAGCACCAGGGCTTTTCAAATCACATGCCTCCTCTCAGTTGAAGGTGTTGTTCATGCAATCGTTCAGAAAGGAAGCAAAGGGCTCCACTCCAGATCCCCTGGTTCTTCCAATTCATTCTGCAACAGAGTCACCCTCAGACCCGCCCTCTTCCCGGCACCTCTCTCTTAACCCAAATCTTTAGGGGTCATTGTGCTGTCTGCCCTTGCTGTTACAAATCTGCCCTCTCTCACCTGACCCAGCCTCCAGTTTACCACCTGCTTCAGGTTTTACCCCTTTAGTCTCTGCGCCTCCTGCCACTCAAGGGGTTCTCTAACATTTAAATCTGACTCCCCCATTCCCTGGGGCAAAACCCATCCCAAAGCCAGGCAGAGAGTGGGTGCCAGACAAGTATTGGTGGGTCTGAAGCAGACGGGGATCCTAAGAGATGGGCCTCCAGGGTGTGTTCCTCACATCCCCAGCTGCCCCTCCGGGCCCCCACACAGGCCCTGTACACAGTGACTCCTACATGTTTGTTGAATAAGGAATGACTGCCTGGCGGTTCTTGGGCTGTCCTCTTTGCCTTCCAATCCCACCTCCATGCTATTCCGCTGGCCGCTCAGGCAGAAGGTTCTCCCAGGAAGGGGCCACTGCTGCTTCTAGTTTGGGCAGACCAACGCCTCCCAGCCCTGGGCACCTGGGAGGGGTGTCGCTGGGAAGACAGTGGGGACAGAGCTTTGGGGGAGTGATGAGTCTTTACAGTTAAGATCTGAAGCTTTCATTTCTATCTTTCCCTTAGCTAGATTTTTTTTTAGTGAAAAGTTACTTTCACAAATGGTTAAAAAAATTATGAAATCAATGCAACAGGCTGTATTATGAAAAGTAAGTCTCCCCCTGACTCAAACCCTAGTCCTCATTCACATAGGACTAGGTGTCTGTGAACAGCATAGTCCCAAATATTGTCCACATGGACAGAGGCATGTGCTCTGTTCCACACGATCATCAGCTTTCTCTTCCTCCTGCTCTCAGTCACCGTTTCACTCGTGGTGTCTGGGAGGTGGGTCCTGGTAAGCACATACAGCTCTGTGTTCTGGTCCTTGGCCACTTGGGATCCCATCTATACTAATAATAGAGGAATATGCAAATTGTCTGGGATGCCGTCACAGTAACAGTAATGACCGAATAGCAGACTGCGTGGGACAACCAGGCCGGTAGGGGGAGCAGTTAGGGGCGATCAAGCAATCAGGCAGGTGAGCAGTTAGAAGCCAGCGGTCCCAGATTGTGAGAGGGATGTCTGACTGCCGGTTTAGGCATGATCCTGGGGATTGGGCCTAAACCAGCAGTGGGACATCCCCTAAGGGGTCCTGGGTTGGAGAGGGTGCAGGCTGGGCTGAGGGTATCCCCCACCCCGTGCATGAATTTCGTGCACTGGGCTTCTAGTTAATCCATATACTGTAACTGATTTAACTAGTTCACTATCAATGGCCAGTTAAGTTCTTCAAGTTCCTTGCTGTTACAAATCGCGCTGCCGTGAGTAGCTTTGCCTGTAAGCAGCACTGGAGAATTAACTCCATGAGGCTGTGTGGCAGACAGCACCATGACCCCTAAAGGTATCCTCGTCCTAGTCCTCAGACCCCATGCAGGTTACCTTAGGTGGCAAAAGGGACTTTGCAGATGCAATTCCACTAAAGACCTGGAGATGGGAATGTGAGCCTGGATTACCCAGGTGGGCCCAGATGGAATCCCAGGGTCTTTATAAGGAAAAGGCAGGTAGGTCAGCGTCTGAGAAAGGATGAGGTAGCCACCAGCCAAGGAGTGCAGGAGCTTCTAGAAGCTGGAAAAGGTAAGAAGACATCTCCCCTGGAGCTTCCAGAAGGAACTCAGCCCTGCTGGCACCTTGATTGTGGCTGACCTCCAGACTGCGAGATGCAAACTCATATTGTTTCTGTCACTCAGTTTGCAGTGATTTATCACAGCAGCAGTAGGAAACTAACCCAGGTGTCTGCCCTCCCTGCGTGCATCCAGTGCCAGGCACAGTGCGGGGCACACAGAGGAGCGGACCCCGGAGGACATGGGAGGTGACAGCGGTAGAGCCTCCTGGCCGAGCACTGCCTCTCAGAGGAGGGCTCTCGGTAGAGTCGTGAAACTGTCATCCAAGAGCCCACACCAGCCCAGACCCCATAGCAGGCACGGTGCGTCTTCCTCCCCACCACTCGCCTGGCTGTACTGTCATCATCACTTTGTGGCCGTAACTGTAAAATACGGCATCGCAGTGTTTTGATGGGCATTTTCAAATGAGTGAGTCTGAGCTTCTTTTCATGTATTTGTTCATTGACCATTCACACTGCCCTTTTTGTAAACTGCCTATGTGTTCATTCACTAAATTTTTAAGTGGAGTTATTATTCTTTTTCACTAATTTATGAGAGTGCTCCGTGTTGCATGGAGATGCGTATGTAAATGGATTCCCTTGGTTTGTCCTCTGACTAGGTCCAGGTATTTGTGCCATAGAGAAGTTTTTAATTTGACAAAGGCATGATGAGGAGCTCTTCCCGGTTCGGCGGAGAGAGGAGGGGAGATCACTCAGTGCACCTGACAGGAGCAAAGGCTCGGAGATAAGAAAGAACAAGGAGATTAATATGACTGGAGCAGTTAGGGGAGAGAAGGATTGATGGGGAGTGTGTTGTCAGGGTGGGGATGGGGGCGGGAGGTGGACAGGGACAGTGGCGACAGTCAGAAGCTGGAAGGGGATTCGGATCATTCACTCTTTGCAGGCACGTCTGCAGGAGATAGAATAACCTTTTTAAAAAATTCTTTGTCATATTCTAAGTATTATGTTAGGTGTTTAAAGCACTTTACCCTATTGTATCTCCACAGCCCCAGGAGGTAATACTAATATTGCCTATTTAAAAACTGGAGAAATGAAGGTTCAAGGGAGGTTAGATAATTGTGCAAGTTCACACAGCCACCTGCCTGACATCTGAGTCCATGGTCTCAATCCCTGAACTTGTGACAGCCCTGTGAGGCATAAGTATCTTTTTCACAGAAGAGATAATGGAATCTCAGAGAAGTTAAGTAACTTGTTTTAAGTCACACAGCTCATAGGTAGAGGAATGAGGGTTCAACTCAGGCTTGCTGACATCAAAGCCCTTGCTGTTCTCCTCTCCCCTCTTCATCTATTTTCTGAACCATAAACTGCCGGAGACCAATTGCAGCAGGTCATAATTTCAAGAGTTTCATTAAAAGGTTGATGAGACTTGGGGACTCAACAGGGTTGAGTCACACATTTAGTCACCTGTTGGGAATGGCTGAAGGCATTTCCCCAAACCTGAAAAGGGATTATTTCTTGGCTGCCAGACAGTTAAAGGGCATCTTAATCTACATGTTATTGCCTCCTACTGGCCAAACACCTGAACAGCAGTGGGCTAATTCCCCCATTCTGACAATGGACTCTGTACCAAACCCTGACCCTTTGAAGTGTATATCTCTGCCTCGCCTCAGGACAAGTTGTGTTAATGAAAAGCATGGGGTCCTGGAGATGAGGAGAACCTAAGGCCTTAGACTTAAGACCATAGAACTTAGCTCCTTTAGCTAAGCTCCTCTGACCCCCAATGCCTTTCCAAATTATATTTCGTCTCCGGACTCTATTACTCTCTGGATTATTTAAAATCTATGCACAGCCTTCTCCACATTCCTGAACACTTCTTGATGCTGGGACAAGAACTCTGGCAATAAGCCCCTGGAGATTCTGACTTAACTGTTCTGGCAGGGCTCTTGGAACAGCACCAGGTAACCCCAACATGCAACCAGGTTGGGCACCCCCTGCCCTGGAAGAAAAGGCAGGGCCCGGGGAGAAGCACTGCCTGTTGAGCAGCCTCCTTGGTGGACCAGACTCCACCCATCTGCCCCACCACAGCCCAGCCAGGCCCACAGCCATTAGAGCAAGCACCAGTCAAGGCAGAGACATGCTTACGCGTTTCAGTTTTTCATGAACCTTGGATTTGTAATCTCATCCAGCATTTTCTTTGGAAATACCCGCGTTGGGTCTAGGAAAGCAGACCCCTGCCCTGGCCCTGTACCTCAGGAGACCCACCTTAGATGCCTGCCTTGAAATTTTCTGAGTCCCTCTTGGGTACCGACAACCAGCTAGGGCTGGGAGTTCTGTCCAGCAGAGTACCCCAGGCCACCCAGGCCCAGAACTGGGTTCCAGGTTCCAGAGGACCCTCCTCTACATTTTCTTAGGTCCGCTCTGGTACCTGACACACTCCAGGGCTGGCAGAGTCTCTGTGAGAAGATCCCTAGTCCAGACTGAGACCAGCATGAGCCTCTGGCCCTGTGTCTCCCCTTCCAAGTGCTCTCAGACCTTCTATCCTGCACACGGATTTACAGGACAAGTGGAGGAGCTCCAGTGCCCATGACTAGGGGATCACCCTAGGGCCCACAGCCAGGCCATGGATCCAGGAGGGTGTTTGAGGAATGCATTGCAACTGCTGGCCGGCGTGCTATTTCTTTCCCTGGATGGCGTGACCCGGGCCCCTAGAATGGTGCTGACATGCTGATTTGGGGTAGCTCTTGTTTGGGAGGATGAATTTGGGTCTCTGAGCTACCCACAGTTCACCGCAGATGCTTGGGCTCGAGCCTCCATGTGGTCCACGTGCTGATACTCAATGAGTGTGTTTCAATTGTGCTGCCGCTCAGGTCCATGGCACCAAGGCTGGTGGAAATAGTGGCAGGCTCTCTTTACTCTATGCGTCTCCCACCACTGGCATCCAAGGTGATGCCCACATCTCCTCCCCAGGCTCCAAGTCAGGCAGCTTCTGGAGTGGCTATGCTTCTCTTCTCCTGGGCTTTGTAGAAATGCCAATATACTTTTCCAAATGATGCAGCCTCCTGTGGTTGATGAGTGTGGTGGACACTAGGCTCCCCTGGCCTGGCTTAAAAGGTGCCAGAGAGGGGAAGGACACTGTGTGTGTGAATGCACCAGGCTCTCCACACACCCTCACCTCTCCTCCAGCTGGCGATGGTCTGTGGAAGGCAAGGGCTGGGCCACAGTGAGAGCGATCACATTCTGGGGATGCAGTAATTACAGCTTAACATGTTCAAGGGAAGATGTGGACAGAAGATGTGTTGTTTCATGTTTATGCTACAAAATTCCAAGTGGCTAGCAAAATTTAACATGACAAGAAAAGGAATTACTGGTCCCATTTCCCTGCAGTCTTTGGGCAAGTCTTGCACATGCAGCCATCAGTAACAAAGCACAGACATAACCTAAGTCAGTGAGGTCAGTACTCACGGGCACCACATGGAGCTCTGTGAGAAATTAGCTAAATCAGCATTAAATAAACAGCATTAAGGATCTGCGGAGGCAAAATGATTTGTATGGCTTCACCATAAACAAGTTCTGAAGAACTGTGCCATTGTGAGTTTAATGGTATTGCCATCTTTTCTTTGCAGTGGTAAATATAAAATTATTGAGGAATGTGCATTTGACAACAAAGAATATAAGAGATGTTTCCTGGGGTTCTGGACAAGATGACAAACAAGTAAACATGGTACTCAGAACCTCCCACAACCACATCAAAATTACAACTAAACTATAGAACAAACATCATTCAGAATGCCTGAAATCTAGCTGAACAGAACTCCTAAAGCTAAGGCTACAAAGAAGAAGCCAGGTCAAGACTGGTAGAAGGGGTGGAGACTGCCTGGTGCCATTCCCACATGTGGTAGTTAAAAATCAAGAGAAGGACCCCCTTAGAAGTCAGGGGTCACAGCCCTACACCAGAAGCCACAGCCCAGGATTCCAGTGCCAGGAAGAAAAGTCCCCATAACTTTGTGCTATAAAAACCAGCAGGGATTGTGGCTGAAGAAGACAGAAGGCCTGTGTATGGACTTACTTGGAATCACAGGCTCTGAGCTCCAGGTTTGGACCAGCAGCTCAAAAGGCTCCAGAGACATACAGGGAGGAACTGAATTGTCTGGCTTTAGGATGAAGACTGGATGGACAGCTTTCTCCCAGACAGAAGTGCTGGCAGAGGCTATTGTTCCTTTGCTGAGCCCAACCCCTACAGAGCCGGCAGATTGGTGCCATATCTGTGTTTCCCTTACCTTGGATAACACTGTTTGCCCCTCCCTGATACCCCACCCCACCCAACTTACAGGACCACCCAAGCCATTTCCAGTGTATTTTTCATACAGATGGCCTCTCTTGGCTCATTCTTTGAACTTTCCTAAAATCTCTCAAATAAGCAGCATCTGGCCTCTGCATACCCCATACCTCATGCAGACACTAGTGGCAGCCAGCCCCAGTTCACGGTTTGGTCTCTCCCATGCATCTCCAAGCCCAGCATGAGTAGCAGTCATCTGAAGATCACTCTGTAGTTCATGTCAGGTGGCCCCAGGCAGGCCACAGGTGGTGGCCAACCGTGGCAGATAGTTACCTACAAGGCAGCTCCCATAAGACTGTCAACTGACTTCTCAATGGAAATTTTGAGAGCAAGAAGGGAGTGGCACAAAATATTCAAAGTAATGGAAAGCAAGGACCTACAACCAAGATTACTCTACCCAGCAAAGCTATCATTTAGAATCCAAGGAGAGATAAAGAGTTCCCCAGACAATAAAAAGTGAAAGGAGTTCATCACCATCAGACCAGGATAAGAAATCTTAAAGTGCTTTTTGAAGAAAAAGAAGAAGGAGAAGAAGAAGAAGAAGAAGAAGAAGAAGAAGAAGAAGAAGAAGAAGAAGAGAAGAAGAAGGAGAAGAAGAAGAAGAAGGAGATTTAAAATATGAATAACAAAGTGGCATTAAATACATATGTATCAGCAATTATTTTAAATGCAAATGTATTAAATCTCCAAACAAAAGACATATAGTGACTGAATGGATAACAAAAAAAGACCCTTACATATGCTGCTTACAAGAGACTCATTTTTCAAATTAAAACATACCCACAGACTGAAAGTGAAGCATTAAGCCCTGGAAATGGCATCTAGGCTCAGTTGTTTCAGCTCCAGGCCCCAAAGAGCAGCAAAACCAGGCAGAGAGACACCAAAACTGACTCAGGACCAACTGCAATAACTAATGCCCCCTGTCCTGGTACTGACCAACCAGTGGAGGCTGTGACCCTGAAAGGACACACCCAGAAAGCTGATGAATGTTCTATTGAAATCCTCCCCTGAGTCTCCAGATAAACACCCTCAAGACCAAGGACTCAGTGCAGCTCCTTTTGGAGCTCACCCCACTCCTCTTCCACCCCTTTTTTATCCAGTGAGGCTCTTTATATGAAGCATGCTCAAACCTCGCTGCCTTCTTTTGTCTCTCAAGGCCCATCTCTCTCTCTCTTTCCTTCTCTCTCTCCATCCCTCCACCCTCATCCCCCACCCCATTATTCTCCATGGGCCTTTCTTTTGTTGTTACTTGTTTTTTGAGCCTATTTCTTCCATGGTTCACTTCCTCTGCCTCTGTGACTTTCTAAATAAACTTTCTCTTACAGTTTGAGTCTTGGCTCTAAATTCTCTCTTAGCCAGAACTCAAGAACTGAGGCTGCTGAACTGGGTGCCAGTTTTCCACCGTGAACAAGGTCTGTTAACATTTGGTCCATATTAACCAAATCTGTCAACGTGTCCTGTCAAGGAAGCTTCACCAGTCTGGGCTAGGCCTAATCAGGCCCAGGAAGGCTCAGCTGGACCACGGAGAGGTGTCAGCGATGGGAAGACAGGCTGGAAGGAGGTGGGTGGGTGAGGAGCAGGACAGGGACCAGTGAAGGGAGCCAGGCATTGCAGAGGGAAATGGGTGCTTATGGAGGGACCCCAAGGTGCCAGGCACTGGGCTACGGAAACATCATAACCACTCTGTGTGGAGATCTCACTATGACCACTGGCAAGGGGAAGCTGAAAGCTGAAGAAAGTGGCCCAGGTGTCACTGGGTGTAAGTGGCAGAGCCAGGCCAGACTCTGAAGCTGGACACGCCCCAGTTTCTCCAGTGCCTTCCAGCAGCAGGGTCTGCGGAGAGCTGGAGGGAGGAGTGGAGATGCAGGCGGGGAGGCAGAGGACCAGCCTAGGGATAGAAGGGGCACATGCGCTTTGGGACAGGTTGTTGGGCAGAGAGTGGCCAGCAGCTCAGTTTGATCTGGTCAGCACTTGTTGCACACCTGTGCTGGGCACTGGGGTCAGAGGTGAGGAGAGCAGGTCATTGCCTGTCCTCGGGGCGGGCCCAGTGGAGGGAAGGAGAGGCACTGTAATCCAGGCGGCAGATGGCAGAGGTGTGAGGAGCGGAGTGGGACAGGAAGAAGTGATGCCCTCTCCTAGTCTGTGGGCTTCAAAGAGAAGTCCGCCTTGCAGGGCCCACCTGCGCTCCAAGCGGCTCTGCGCACCTCTCCTGTGCTTGGTTGTGCCTACTCTTTGTCTCCCAAAAACATTCCAAGCTCCTTGAGGGCGGACCGCTGCCTTCTAGTTCTCTGAAAACTGTGGTCCCTAGCATAGGACAGGGCTCAGGTCAGTCCCTAGCATAGGACAGGGCTCAGGTGGGTGCATGACCTCCTGGCGGATGGTGGTGCGTATGCAGGCTGCTCCTCAGGCCACAGAGGGAAGACACGAGGTCCCGGATGCAGCAGGAGCTGGGCAGCACCTCGCAGACTGCTGGAGGGGCCTGAACTTATGGGGAGGGACTGGCCTGAGTAGGGCACAAGGTTTGGGATATTTAGTGAGAGTCAGCTCCCGCCTGAGATGCTGGGACGCAAAGAAGCCCTGCAGCAGGCAGTGCAGCAAAGGGAGAGGCCGCAGCTGCCGGCTCTTTACTCTTCTCACCTGCCGGGAGCCGGTCTATCCTTACTGTTTCAAGGGACCTGGCATATATGGCATACTGTTCTTAAGATGTTTGCTCACCTTCTTGGCGCTGTGTTTTAACCAAGGTCACCTCTCTGAGAAAGGTTGTTTCCCCAGGTAGGGATTTTCCCCTGAAGTTAGGGAGGGAATAAAACCTCTTAACTAAGTGCCAGGTGGGT